>NC_089819.1:15872733-16229400 GCF_029633855.1 Hoplias malabaricus | reverse complement strand
TACTATCCTCCCTCGCTCCGCTCTGTTTTCTTTCTCCTTCCCTTCCCTCGGTGGCATCGTTTCATCGCAGGGAAGGACTGGATCTGACCCCTTTGCAAGGACATCATCAAAAGTGGGCTGAACGTCAGTGCTTTGGGAGCCGTACGGCTGTGCGGTTTGTTGTATTGTTGCTATAAAAGGGAATGGGTGAGTGCGCTCCTTGAGAGTCAAAGTGGGAACGGCTTGGTGAACTCTCAGTTAAACCGATCAAGTCGAAGCTGAAGTTAAAAACCGCTGGCACTCGCAGTTTTCTGTCACTGGAGGAACTCCTAAACTAACGTATGTGCCTCTCTTGTGCTGCAGAGTGCAGGTATCTTCTAACGGTTGGGTAATATTAAAGATTAAAAGACTGGGATAAATAAAGCATACGCCCTGAGAGTGGGATAAGAGAGGAGGCTCGGGCAGACAGGCAGAGCTCTTTAGATTTATGGCTGGGCTGTAGGGGTCGGGCTGGACACCCTTGACATGTTGTTTACAATGAGCCTCTCCCAGGCTCCCCGAGCCATATTACTGAATCTCTGCCCGGCTCTATTCAGATCGATGGAGTTCACCTGGATCAATCTTCTCTGGGATTACACCGGCGATACAGACCCAGGTGTTTCTCCGCGGCCCACGCAGAGAGACAAACACACACACACACTCATTGATGTAACCTCAGCAGTAGTGACAGGTAGAAAAACTCCTTCCAAATTGACGTGTAAATAACTGACCGAATGTATGAGCGCAGAACAACGGAGGGGCACAATGAAAGGGAAAATACAGGTTACCATGGCGAAAGCGAGAGAGCCGGAGAGCGAGATACCCATCAGCGGGATTGTTAACAGACATATTTCATAAATTGATCCAGCTCGCACAACAGAAGCGCCAGAGCAGGCACAGGGCCTGACCTTGACCATCTCTTAAGCACAGCGAGCATAAATAAATAAAACCAAGCTCCTTTGACAGCTACTGTCCATAGCTCCCTCTCTCTTTCTCTACGCCCATCTTCCTCTCTCTCTCATACACACACACACAACCCCACAGCCTTTGTTTGGAATGCTTGTGTGCAGCCTGCCCATTCATCACAGGTTGCCATATTCCACCCTATCACCCACCACCACCTTCAAATGTATCCAGTTTGTCCCTCCTTCCTTGAAGACTCCCCACAGCCTGAAAAGCTGAGCTCAGACTCATCCACAGGTCGGAGCTGGATAGATTGCTTTTTCTTGCCCTTTTATCACCACCTCCCCTTCTTTTAAGAGCAATGTACTGGAACAAGCTAAAAGAGGCCCTGCTCCTCATAAACACACATGCATGCTTCATATGGGCCCGGCTCCTGAGGTCCACTTATGATATTTATGAGATATGTAACAAAAAACGTCTTAATTCATTTATACCTGCCCGTTTCTCAACCTCTTTTTATAGCTAAGAAACAGACTTGTATGAGCTACTCTGTACACTCTGTCAACAAGTCATATTAAAGGTAAAAGTGAACTTTTGTGTGAGTTGAGATGCAGTAAAGTATTAACACTCATGGTATGTACAGACGCTCAGCAGTCAGACCTCAAATGTTATTAAACTAGCAAATCTCTATGACTTTGAATGATGGTGAATTACGTGATTAGAGACAAATATATAAGTGGTTGGATCAGAAAAGTCATCTTTTCCACAATCCTAAACAACACATGACCCATCTCTAAAGCTGGGCGGGAGGAAGTGACCATAGAGTAGGTGCATGGTACAGACTAGAAGACTTGGCCTCTACAGTGAGGTTAACTAGCAGTGGCCTTGTTATGCTTTCAGTCCATGTTTCCCCTTGGAGAAAAGAGTTAATGCCAACAAACACAAGAGTTTCCAGCATTCCTTCCTCTCACTACTGCCACAGACACAATGCCAAGCCCTTCTGGCTTATGGGTCTCTCATCAGTGCATGGGTACTGTTCATATAATGATCTGAGTACTTCAGGAAACAGTCCAGGCTGAAATATTGCTTATAACTTCAACATGAATGTACTCATTTTGGAAATCTTATTTTAAGCAGGTACTACACAGGTTTAGGAAGTCATACGCAGGTTTGTTTGTGACATCATAAACACAGTGAGTTCAAAAAGGACATTTTTCCAATTTTTCCAAAGAACATGGGAATTTGGAAAGTGTAGTTTTTACACCACATTGTTATTTCAGTAAATATAATGAAATAACTAATAATAATAAAAAAAGAAATCAATTTCCTGAAAGTCAGAAAGGGTTGTTTCTGTGAACACAGGGATCTCCGAAATAAATAAATCAATAAACACATCAAGTTACCCATCAAATGACACCAATGTGATAACCTGCTACACACTGCATTAGCCTGACTCTGCTCTCTAAAGCAGAGGTTAACCTGACCTAGAAGTTGTAGTATCTGTGTAAGCCATGGCCCTGGATCTTTGGATCAGCTGAAAGTGGGTTTAACCTTCCCTAATAATACCAGCATGGCCAGCAGCAAGGCGCTGAGGTCAGGCTTTTGAACAGAGAGAGAGCAGAAATCTATCCTGCCGGTCTGCACGGACCCTCGGACACTCCAATTCTCTCTTTTTTTCGCCGTTTGCTGTTAATTTAGCGAGTTGGCGGATCCTGCCCGTGTCAGCAAGCTGAACTGAATGCCCAAATGTCACGGCGCCACAATGACAGCGAGGACTCGTCAGTCTGGCCTGTATCGCTACATGGCAGCCGCACACGACGATAATAGATTAATTTCATGAGTGTCAGAGCCCTAGAGCACAGTATCTCCACTGTTTCTTTCTTTCTTTTTTTCTTTTTTTATTTTGTGTGGGTGGAGTGGGGAGGGGGTGGTTAGAGGGGTGGGACAGTTAGAGGTTTTCAATGAATGGTGAAAAAACAGAGGAATACGCAGTTTCCTCTTAAATCCCACCCCCCCCCCTTCGATCTGAAGTTTCAACTCTCATCAGTGGCAGCAATGCTGGAATCCACTCCAAAAAGGCTGCTTTGTTGGATACACACCCCAACGAAGACCACAGCCATTCATATCCGTGGGTTATGATAGTGACCATTCCACAAGGACGCTGACTATTGTAATAAAGACGCAGTAAAAAGCTTTGGAATTCTTAGCAGGGCATTTTCCTGGGTATGGGTCTCGTTCGTGCAACACAATCAATCTACACTTCAATGGGCTCTTTTCATCCTATTATGAGGAGCAGGAATGTGACAGTCTCGGACGCTTTTAAAAGTCCAGTCACAAAAAGAACCTTGAAAAAGAACAAAGAGGCCATTGGATCGCTTCGTCCGATTGAAACCTCGTGCAACACAACCTCGCTTTATTATGCAGCCATGAAGCCACGACTCGGGTGATGTTGAGATCACGCGCATAGCTAGCATTACTGATCCTCGCTGCTCGCCGTGAAGACCACATGGCTGGAATTCTTCACCTCCTACTGCGGGATGCCACCCTGGCCAGAGCGATTTGCATGTGTGATGTCAGCGCTCCATAAAAGGGCATGGAATTGCTGGATGTGGTCATTATGCGTTCCATCAATGTCCTCTATGCACTGCCTTGAGGCCACACATTTTCTGTGGCGGGACAAAGTAAATACGTGAACAGGATACCAACAGAGGCCGCCGTGTTTTTCCACAGCAGCACGTTTCGGATCTCGCCGCTCTGGAGTACACCGCATGTAGAGGCACTGCTATTAAAAGCTACTCTAAGAAATGGACACAGCTCGGCCATCTCTAGCTTATCTGGTAATCATGACTTTGTTGACCCTTAGCGCTCTAGGCTCTGTGGGATCTTTGAGGCACTGGCTCTTTCTCCAAAGCCCAGCTTTCCCATGTTTGCCTGTGAATGTTAACTAGCTGGTCAGGGTCCTGTGTGAGGACGGCCTGGGCCTTCGTAAGGGGCACCCTGCAATTGACACAGTCAGGAGGCAAAAGAAAGGGCAAAACAAAAGTCTATTCACAGCTGAATCCTCTTATGAACTCGCCCATCCCCCTCTTAAATCAAGGGGAAAGAAAGGAGAGTAAGGGAGGAGAACGAAGGAGAGGAATTGAAAGTAGAAAAGGTCTGGATGAAAGCCTCACGCCCATGGAGTACGAAAAGAAGGACAGATGACAGGTAACTGTCAGAGATTTGTTTCTCTCTTTTTTTTTGTTGTTGTTGTTTTGGGTTTTTATTTGGGGAGGGGTTTGGACTATTTTGCTTCAGTTTGCTTTTAAATTCTCTTACCACCATCACTGTTTACCCACTGCTGTCATCTCCTGCTTTTCCATAAGACTACCCCTAGTGGTCTCATGCTGGATGTAGTGATTGGGGACATGTTTTGCATGCTATCATTTCTAAGTGAAAACGACCCCCTCGCAGGTTGGTCCAGTTCACTCGGAAGGCTCCAGCCCCTGTGTTTACCTTGTGAGCAGCTCACAGCTGCTCATTTTTACTGCTCTTTAAAGCAAATCTTCCATGTTTATAGCTCACATGCAATACAGACTGAAGGATCCCCCTCTAAGGCAGTGCTGAGGCAAAAAAAAACACACATATTAAAGACAGCAGCATATTAGAGCCCACATATAAATATATTTACTTACAGTGTCAGATCAAAACTTTTAGGTTTTATCCCCCAGAGATATTTAAAATGTTCACCTCTAACTTGAGTGAAACATTTATTTATATTATCACTCAAACAAAATGGTTTTAAATTAAATAATTAAACTACACAAGGTGTTGGGGAGTGCATGTAATGACATTTTGTATTCAGAACACTATATATATACACACACACTGTTTATTTGCTGCATTAAATATGGAGCTTGTTTCAGATATTTCCAACATGGTGAAAACTAGCAAAGCCTGCTTTCTGCTGTATACACAGCTCAGAACAGAGTGGGTTATAAACAAAAAACACAATCATAATACACTCAGACAGTGAAATGGGAAATGATCTACATAATGGACTCCCACGGTCATTTCTCTTTTCCTCTCTCTTGTCTCATGACCGGCCCCATCACCTGAGGACGGGAATTCTGCCTCCAGACCAGCGGCTCATTATTGTTCTTTAACAGCCCATAAATCCGCAGGGAGATGTTTGCGAAAAGAGGAATTTGGGTCAAAGGTCACCCTGAGCTATCCTTTGGCCCCTTTCGCACCAGATGGCACCTCAAACTTTCCCAGGCCATCGGAGGGAAGACCGCCTGCTCGCCCACCTCTCCGCTGCTCCAGGGGCTGGGATACTCACCCTCTGCAGTCTAAACAAAGATCCCTCTCCTTTTCTGGAAGATTCCATTAAGTGTAAACAGGAAGAGAAACCTAGCTGCAGTACATCACATTTTTCGGGCTCCAGTACACTCCACTGTAGCAACAAAATAAGAGTCCAAACGCCACAACAATAACCACAGCATTAACAGGAATTAAACAAATGGACAAGCCAACTTTTTATGGGAACTTTGGCTTATTTAAAGGAATGTTAAAGCTCTGCAGGTGGACCTTCACAAAAGTCTGACATTAATGTTATTATTATTAATTATTATTTAAAAATATTATTTTATTTTTATTTATTTATTTATTTATTTATTTATTTATTTATTTTAGTGAAAACAATGCATTCTGTTATTTTTCCTAATGGTTCTCCATTATACATGTTATGAAATACACTCCATTACACTGACACCCAGTGGCCTGGATGTACCTAAAACCACTTAAACATGGCTCTCCCCTGCCTTGGCCCAGAGAGAGCACTGGGGCCCACTGTCCATGTCTTCTACAGTGGACGTACTCCTGCACATATTCAGACTCTGTCTCACACTGACGGCTGACATTACTGGCAACTGATAGAAGCCGCTTTTTTCCCTCCTTTTCTTTTGTGTAATTTGCCCTCTTTGATGACATATTTGTAGACTAAATGGATTTTTAAAAGATGTTTAATTTCTAATATTGCATTTCAAAAGCTGAATTAGACATATTTATATTGGAATGAAGTGATATTAATGGAGAGCATAATGAAATAATCCATGCAAATCGTCATATGAATATTGATATGACTGCCTCCCACTCTATGTTAATGTAAAACATTAGAGGGTTAGAGGGGGTATATTTGAACCATGTCAGTAATTGCACAGATTTAACAAAATTGGAGAAATGTGTGCCAACAGCAGCAGCGCAGTCTCATGTCTATAAATGGCTCTTTTTGGAAGTTGTTTTTTTTTTTTTTTTTTTGGAGGGGGTGCTCTGCTTTAATTCAAATGAAGATGAAATACATAAAGGCATTCCAGTTAAGCTACAGTCAAAAAGGAACATAATAAGGGAGACAGTCCCACAGTGGAATAATGTACACTGGTCCAGTTTGAGAAAAATTATATTATTTTACATCATTCAGAATTTGAAATGGAGAAGAGGAACACAGACAAAATACGTAAAGTTTAATATATATATATATATTATTGAATATATAAGGCCATATTTTTTAGGGGCTAAAGATTCAACATTTTTAAACATATTGCTTATTAGTAATTTATTATACAGCGTTTAATTTAGATCCTTTACTTCTTTACAATGGCACCATGGCATTGACACACAGCGTGAAACAGGAAAAGGAAAATGAAAACTGCCGAGTTTTCTGCACCAATGGGCTTCATAAAAGCACGGCGGCAGCAGCGTAGCTCTAGTTTATCCTCGGGTGAGTAGGTGCATTTAAGTTTGTGAATTCCACGGTGAAAACCCGCTTGCAGTAATGCAGCATTTTTCCCTTTTGATTAACTCCCGTGCAAAGCTGCTTTTCCCTCTCTAATGCCAAGACGGACTGTTTTACATTTCTAATTTGTCATTTGGAGGGGAGGGGTACTAGGCTGAATTGCCTTCTCTGGGTTAAGCTCCTTATGCTCACTTATACCTTTTTAAGGATTTTGTAAAGGCTGAGGGGAAGAGCGCAGGTAGAGACGGCCCACTCCTCTTGCAGCGATAAAACTAGTGTAAATAAAGGGAACGAAGCAGCCGTGTTCCAAACGCCTCGCTCAGCGAGGGGCTCCACTCACATTCACTTCATTCAGACCTGCATTAGCACTTACTCCCTGTGAGATCCGCAGTAGTCAGTTTCCAACAGGTTCCTGATCCCTGAGAGGCTCAGAGTGGAGGTGAAGCCCTGAGCTGAGGGTTTCCACAGAAACATCCGAAAGACGTCTGGATTTGAGAGTTTACGCAGTTTATGGTTAGCAGTCCTTGCACATTCCTTCCAAAATGGCCATGCGTTCCTCCATATCGATGCTAACCCGCTGTGCATTCGTATAGTATTTAATCTCAAGGATCAGCCATTACATTACTACCACCTCCTGGTGTCTACACACACTATTCATTCTCTCAGCACTTTGTAGTCTATAATTACAGACTGAAGTCCATCTGCTGGTCTGTATACCCTGCTCTTCAATGGCCAGTACCCCCTCAGGAGCACCACAGAGCAGGTATGATTTGGGTTTGGATCATTCTCAGTGGCACTGCCGTGTTGCTGGAGTTTTTAAAACCTTTTTAAACTGCACTGAGAATAGTCCCTCAACCACATCCTTCATCAGTGACTACAGGATGGCCAACACAAGCTGCGCCGCTTGACTTTACATCTACAGGGGGAGATGTGTCTAACAGAGTGAACGGTGAATGTACACCGTATTTAAAAACTCCAGCAGCACTACTGGGTCTGATTCATTAATAAAAGCAGATTACAGTTACTTTACACTATTTGGCAGGTACTAACTTGCATTATGACCTTTACCCTTAGAAGCACTGTGTGAAATGACAATGTCACATGTGTATTCATAATAATTTATGTATTCATACATTTTAAATTGTCGCTTCCAAGGTCTGTCTGTGCTCTATTGGGATGGCACACTCTTCCACTCGAACAGAACCATGCTTCCGAAACCATTGCAAGGCCCCAGTGGTGTCCAGAAAACTAGCCCCCGCTACCAAGAGACGAGGATTTAAAGATGAATGGTAGATAGTAAACAGAAATTAAAAAGGAGAAAGCATGACCTATCGGGCAAGCCACAGCTCAGTTCAGCGCGAGAGCCCAGGAGTGAGAGCGAGAGCAGAAGCTGTGGATTTTGGATTCTGCATGGTCTTGTTTCTTGGATTGTGGGTTGGTAAAGCCTAAAATAAACATACACATGCACTGAAAAAGAGACGTCCACTAAGACATTTTGTAGATCAGTTATTAAACAATGCCACAATGTAAATATGTTTACTTTTCTTATTTGTTTTATTAAATATAAAAAATAAATACAATTCTGGATAAATGATTGTTCTAACAGCAGCACTGTGCACGACTGGTCCATTTTGGGTCCTACCCTTAAGTGCTACGTTTGTCCAGCAACACGTTCAGCTTCATCAATGCAAAAAGGCTTTCTTTATGTTAGTAAGGAGTATTGTCTTAGAGCAGAGCTCTTTAGAGGACAAGCTGCCACACAAGGCCAGTGATGATAAAACCAGTCATTCACAGAGCAGTCCGTCGCAGAGCAGAACAGAGAGCTTCCAGATGCCGTCGTTTCAGAGCCGTATAACCCTCTAACATCTCAGTGTTGTGGTGAAAAACATGCGGCTACACAAACAGGTACAATTTTAAGAGTAGCTTCTGCTAGCCTTGAATTAGCCATTCCTATGTTCTCTTCTGTAAACACACAGTGAAGGGAGAAAAACTGAGAAAATCTCCAAAAACGGCAATTTACAAGGTAAAGCTGTTTTTTAACTTTAAATTGAAGTCAATGATATATGACTTTGGAGCATTACATTTGGTCCATTCTTATTAAAATAAATGTTTAAAAAGTCCATAACAGTAAAAGTGAGGATACACGGTTCTGTCCTGACAGCTATGAAATCATACACTACAGCAGATTTAACAGCTTCATTGCACAATGACCTTCCAGATATTACAGTAAAGATCGCTCCAGCGTGGAGGGCTTGTAACGGCATGCAATACTTTATTCGGAGAAAATGGAAAGTAAGAAAAACAAACAAAAGGGAAGAAATATGCCCTGTGAGGAAATGCTGGATAGGAGAAGAACGTGTAGGTTCTGAATATAATGCACAAGTCCGCTGGGAGTTCAGGGGCCAGAGGGTTTCCGATAAAATGCCCAAGTGAAAACATACAGTCCAAACTTTGCTACGGCGGCTTTTTTTTCCCCCATCTGAATGCTCGGTGTAGAGTGGAAAGCATCAGCACATCTGCTTCTACTCCCAGCAGCCTCAGCTCCAGGTCACACAGCCCTATACGAGCACACTTTGGCCTTGGTAAAATGTTTGAAGGATTTTTATACAAGGATAGTGACTTTGAGATTCGGCGGAGCAAAAACAAACACGGGTATTCTCTCAGTTCTAGGAAGAGCACTACAGAGAAAGCGAGAGCCCTTTGATCGAGAAGGGCGAAATAAAGACATCAGAATTGTGATTGATGAGTTTTGCTAGCAGACAGAAGGAGAACAAGAAAAAATATATATATATATATATATATATAAATATATATGTATGTATGTGAGGGTCAGAACACTGAGATGCATCTTGAAGTTGTACACAAGCCTAGCCTTGGAGTGTAGTAGAAACTTATTCCCCAGACTTGAGACATAAGCCTATACAGAGATGTATAATTTACTCAAACATCATCACACAAGAATATTCTACTGATTCAGAACTAATAACCCTGTGTAACCCACCCCCCTCCCGCCATGTTTCAAGAAGTTTTGGAGGGAGTGAGTACACCACTCTTTCTAAAGCACCGGGGAACTGTCGAGGAGTGAGGTTGAGAAATTAAGGGCCTCCTGAATTTAATCAATATCTTGGCCATGGAGGTGAGATGTGCTGCCAGGAGGACTGGCACATGCAATGCATCTTACTCACAAGCCATACAGCGGGAAAGAGAGAGACAAATCAGCCTCTTTAGGAGATGTTCTTTGACCCACAGGGACAGTCCACAGCGGGGCCTAGTTAGAAATAATGGACAGAATAAAAGGCAGACGCATGGTACTGTCCATATGGTCACTTTTTTATTGGCTGGACTGTCCATTCATCCAATGTGAATATATCTGGACAAATAAACAGAAGTCAAAGGTAATTGATTTAAACAGAGACCACTCTTCATATATTTCAATCCCATTCAGAATAACCACTAAATAGCCCTAATCCTGGAACAGACATGGAACGGCTTCCGGTTAGTGACATATATTTGTATGTTCAACCAAAGTTATGAACCCTCCCTGATGCATCTGCGCAAGCCCAGCATCTGAAACATCTCCCCATCCTGATTTAACTCCCCATGGACCATCAAAACCAAGGGAAGTTAAATCAGAATTGGGAGGTGTGATCGGGAACTACACCGAACGGATGTTTATGCCTTTGTAAACACAGGCATGGCTGTAGATGTAGAAAGCGCTGGTTTATTCATTTACTTTCATTTTTAACAACAAACAAACAATATATCTCAGGTAAAAAATAACACAACCTTAATTTGAGAATAAAAATTGAGACTCTTTCTACATTTAACAGTGCTCAATAACATTCTGCTGTCAACATTAACATTAAGTACCACCTTAAATCGTTCAGGCTCATTCTCTTTTTTGCTGTAGGAGCTGTTTAAAATAAACATGGCTCTTAAAAGGGATCCCAATTTCATGTCTGTAGCAAATGTAGGTCCACAAAAACATTAAAAGAATTTGTATACAATTATGAATACTGATACACATACCTAATACAATAATAACTATCTTAATCTCACACAGCTTTTACAGGTTTACATGATGTAAACAGAAATAGTTTATAGTTCATTTATGTCTATTTTGGTTTCAATTATATTTAAAAGAATAAACAATGTTGCTACTTTGTCTGAAATGATTAAAGGAGTTAAGTGTGCTTTTTGAAGTTTTCACCACATTTTAACAATAACGTGATAATACTGAGAACTGTGATTATTTTGGCCATGATTATTGTGATATTAATGTAAAATTTAATGTCTATCCAGGAGTGTTTTCTGCTTGTTGGCAACTAAAGAAATATGGGTCTAAAAGGATGTGTAGCAGCATAGAAGCTGTTACTGGGCAAAGGAAGTGGAAAACAAAGAAGAACATTAGCAAACAATGCACAAAGAAGCTCATGTTCTTAGAACAATGGACTGGCCTTGTGCTCAAATACTCGGGACTAAATACTAAACATATGATAGTGTATTTGGTTCTTGAGGCTGTTGTGTTAAAGTTCTGATGCTGAAAGGTCAGCACCATATCTCGTAGTGGTCATTTTGACTTGGATGGAGTGTAATGAATGAAGGTTGATGCATTGCTGTGTGTATAGGCCACAAATAAAGACTTTGATGTTTATCAACCAGGCCAAAAAACAATAGGCTCTCGAGAAACTCATAAAGAAAGGGCTGGGAGAGAGAGGGAGGGGGGTCTAAGCCAGGCTTAGGCCATGGGTAAAGCACTGTCATTGCTGGGTGGGTGTGAGAGGGGCTTCAGCCTTTGGCTCTCTCGGCGCATTTTAACACACCATAAATCACTCTCCCAGCCGTCCCGTGTATTACGTGAATGATATATTTTATTTACACTACAGAGGAAAACACACATGGTCGTTATTAATCATCTCCCACCTTTAATAATGATTCAACTTCCACTCATTCATCACGTAACTTCTAAGCCCGGGCTTAACACGAGAATGGGGGGGTGGGGGGGAAGAGACAGACGAAGGAAAACAAACAGCAAGGCTAACAAGCAAGTTATTCCAGAGGTTAAGAAACAAAGGGATTAAAGAGGAGCATTTCCCTACCGTGAACACTACAGAAATAAAATATAGATTGTGTGCATTTTTTTATTCTTTTTTTCTTGCTTGTGTACAAATATTTAAAAGAACAAAAAACACATGGCAAATATAAAATGAGAAATATTATGGAAATAATTTGTGTTTACCCCAAATAAATGTCAGCTTCCTAGTAATTAAATGGCATTCAGTGATTGAAGGTGTGTGATGTTAGGGACATTACCCCAAACCCAGGGCACTAGCTTTTCTCTAACGATGTGCTATTAGTGTCAAATATTCATTCACATTGCTGCTGTGTTTCTGACCTGGTATATCTTTAAATGATCAGTTGAGGTGAGATGTAGTGACTGTCTGAGCATGGACTCGAACCCTGACCATCAGTTCTTACTGATGAGTGTTTCACTGAATTGTGTAGAAGGCAATGGCTTAAATCACTACCCGCTAAGCCCCTACCCTCATTATTCTGAGCTGGGGTTAGGGTGAACTAGTGTTGTTACCTGGGCTGAGATGCAGTCACTGAGAAACAAGGATGAGTGTGTATTTTACAGCTCTAATACTGTAGTTTCACTGTATCTTCAGTCTGTGTTGATGACTGTCAATCACACAGTACCTGGCCATTAACAGATCAGAAATAAAAATGTAACAGAAATAAGTATCGTACACTAATGCCATGCCATTTGAACAGGACTGTGTTGTGCTTGGGGAAGTGGCTCTAATATTACACAGCTATATTTCTAGAACAATAGTTTAGTATCAAATAGAAAACTAAATGCAATATCTTACTATGATATTACAATACCCTTATTACAGATACATTATGTTCTACCCATGTGTACCTAGAGCTATCCAGAGGTTAAGGATGCAGAAGAATTTCTTGGTAATAGACTGACTCAGTACATTTAAAGCAGAACATTCGTTACACATCAGAATCCAGTTATAAACAAATCATTGTTTGGAATAAAACCTCATATCTTAAAGTTCAGATTCTTAAAAACAGCCTTAATATTCAAAGTTATATAAAAACAGATTATATTTGAAATAAATCCTAGTATTCATTCATTCATTCATTCATTCATTCATTCATTCATTCATATTTCAGTCAAAACTGGCATCATTTACAAAAAAAGCATTCCCAGAATTCATTAATTGTGCATGGATTATATGTGAATATCTGGCAACCCAGCGTGAGAAAACAGGCTTAAAACCTCATTTCTCTAAATATAACCCACAAAATACTTGGAAAGTCCAGAATGTTTGAAAAGCAGTGTTTTATGTTCGTGTCACACTATCACTAACAGAAAACTGAAGCCTTTTTTGTCGCACATCTTTGCGTACACAACAGAGACTAGCGAAACAGCGCCACCAGTGGATGTGAGCTCACTTAGTGAACGTACAATGACTACAAATAATGAATCAACACATCCTTAACCTACAAATGACAGTGCTGTTTGTACGATCTGTCGGTGAACGTGTGTTTACACAGGTAAGTAAAGCAGATGCATGCGGTACATGTCTGGTCTTGTACAATAAGGCTATGGTACAGTGCTTGGAAGTCATTGTTCTTTGCTGTTCCTCTCAGCAGTGACTTGAAGTGATGATGTGAAGCACGTCCTCACATACCGCGCAGTGAAAAGCCATAGAAGTCTATTGGGTTTCACATTGTGGCTACATTAGTGTCAAAACCCGTCAAAAGTCCAGTAGATGTTTATCTCCCACTGCTTCACCACAATGCACTGAGAAAGACAGACGTCAGCGAACATGATCTGTGTGAGACTTCCTCCAGAGAAAGAGGAAAAAGGAGGGGAGTGGGGGGGTGCCGACGAGGTTCCTGGCGAGGTGCAGGTCTACACGACGGCTCGGTGGACAGCGATTCCTCTTGTTAGAAGAGATTTAGCAACATATCCGTCTTACTGCAGACGTTGTAAGTGATACTTAACAGTACGGTGTGTTTGGACTGTGGCCAAATCACACAATCCAGGGGGAAAGTGGGGCTGCGTACTTTAAACGTATGCTTCAGGGAAGTGAATGAGACACAAAGGTGAAGAATGAAGAGAGGTTATGGTATCTAATGTCTTTCTCAAGACTGAGGTGGTTTGAGGGAGAAGCCGAGGCTTTGGCTTGGCCTAGAGAGCGCTACGCCTGCGGGGGTTGATAGATACTCAGCTTTGAAACAGACGCCAGGTTCCAGTTCTTAAATTAACTGACCACTGAGTCCAAGCCACCAGCAGGGCAACAAAGTCCAGCACAATAGGCCTCTTCCACACTAACAGCTTGGGCTCCTCCCTTCTTCTTTACAGGAGCATTCTCCCACGAAGAAAGCCCATTTAACAACAGATTGTTTTAAATGTTTGTGTGTTTCTGACCAATCTGTGTTGAGTTTGAGGTGTGGTCACTCCACACTGGCTTACTGCAGCTGGAACACATCCAAATCCAGTGGTACCAGAATGGAGTAGCACTCTGGAGCTGTTGCACACAGGTATGGTCACCATTCCTAGGGCCAATCATATGGGTTTAAAATATATGGGTTTATTCATTTGTCCATCTGTGAGTATTTCCTCCTATTCAGGGGTCACTGTGGTCCAGATTCTACCTGGAATCACTGGACACAAGGTAGAAACACACACTGGACAAGGTACCATTCCATCACAGGACATCACACAACAGCAAACCTAGCAGCATGTGTTTAGGACTTTGGGAGGAAACCCATACACACACTGCAAGAACATTTAATTTCACTTGTTCCACACACAATGTGATAATTTACCTTAAAACTAGAGCTTCAAAATCATTGGGATGCTCCACTGACCTGTAACAGGGAGAATAGAGCCTTGGTCCTTGCTACTTTAGGCTCAACACTGCAGAAAGTGCACTGTGTAGCTTGTGGAGGAGGGTACGCAACCACCTCATCTTCCCGCCCCCTCCCCCATAACCACCGCCCCATTGATTTTAGTGCAGTGCTTTAACAATGAATTACACCAGGGGGAGCCCCAGGAGTGAAAAACTTAAATGTTACCTAGTCTTCCTTTAACTGTTGGTTGCAGTTCTGTGTTAAACGCCCTCAAATTACACTAGGATTCCAGAGTCTAGTCCTTTACAGCACGCCAGAGCAAAGCATGCAGACAAAGGCTGTACAAAGACAACGGCACACGGGCGGGAGATGTGAGGATTCGCTTGTAAAACAGAACGAGAAATAATTGGAACAGTGAAGAAGAGAGCTTTTGATTATTTTGTGGCTGCACTCTGTCATGATTTAATGACCTCTGTCCCATGAACTGTGAAAGCGCAGGTTTAATGAAGCAAACATCTGCATGAAACCGCTCTCTCCACTTCTTTTTGAGGGCAATATTGCAGCCATAAAGCATGATAGAAGTAATAGAAACAAGATTTACACAGGTTGGGCTAATGTGTATTAAGGAGGTTAACTGCTGTGTTTTGTGACGAGAAGAGACTGCCGCGTCTAATAAAGGTGACGGTATCTTTTATCGTCTTTCTCCCGGGGATGACTACTTTCCAGCGGTGTCATCAAAAAGTGCATTTCTAAAGCTGAATGCTGCATACGCAATAAAAACAGAACGACTCCCTTTATGCAGAGGGAAAGCACGGGTGATTGTGATTATTGTTACAGCTATTTACTGAGAAGATAGAGCTCACATGTTTACAAGTGGTGCAGGTGCAATTTGCACAAGCATTCTGTGTCAAAACAAGTTATTATGTCAGATAGGAAATGAATGGATGGTGACAATTTGAGGCTTTTGAGAAAACGGAATCAATATTCCACCTGCTACAGCTTCGTGGTTCAGAATGAAGCATCCTAATTGGTTCCAGGATTGGTCCATTGCCCTTATGTTTATATTAACCCATTAGAAAAACATGGCCTATACTTTATAAGTATAGCTTTCACTACAGGTCCCTTCAATGTTACAGCAGTGGCATTATGGTGCTTTTCCACAGCATGGTACCTACACTATATATTTTTTTTTTTGCTTTTCCACTTGGCAAATCTGGTACCTGGAACCGGGTTTGTGGTTCCAAGCCTTCCATGTAGGGCCTACAATATGTGACGTGCAAACCTTGAAGAGCACTGATTGGCCAGTATCTGGCAAGATCTAAAGTTTAACAGTGTAGCTGGATGTGGGTTCACTAATTGGCAAACACCAGGTCACCGTTGCCAATTCTATCAATGTGTTATAACTGATTAATAATGACAATTAATGTATTGAGAACATTAGTAAACAGATTTTTTAATCATTTATAAACCTTTAGATGCGTAGTCTTATTCTAAAGTGGCACCGAGCTGTGTTCCAAAAAAACAACCCACGAATACACAGTGAGTAACTAACAACTAACATTACCACCAATGCTGCTGTGTTTGTCAAGGCCACTCTTCCTGTTAGAGATAGTGATTTGTGGCATCACTACATTTGGGGACTGGAGAGCAGTGGTAAGTGGAAAATGAACCAGGAAGTAGGTACCAAAAAGCGAGTAGAGCTGAGCAGAGTCGAGTAGGTGCCATGCCATGCAAAAGCGCCAATAAAGTCCAGCTGTGTATCTTGAAGGTCCATTACATTCTCTTCTGTAGAAGAAAAATGAAACATCTGCACATTTAAAAATATAATAATAATAATAATAATAATAATAATAATAATATCTGAAGTTGAGATGAGATTTATGGAAGTAAGTCATCTTCAAAACCTACAACTAAAATGAAAAGGAGTATGAAATGAATGGTACCTTATGGATATTTGACCTCTGTATTTAACCCTTCTGCAGTAGTGAATACACACTCACACTACTGATTAAAGGCAGTGAACACACACACACAAATTTGTAAAAAAGGTACAAATTTGTTACTGAATTATAAAGGTAGCACTGAGGGGCCCCCCACCACAGTGACAGTGACAGGGTTGAAGGTTCCCTGAGAGTGTACACCTAAAATGGCTGACTCTTTCTTGGGGTACATGAATTGATTTGCAGCGAAACAGTGAACAGTGAAAGATTTATTATCAGATCAATATTTACATTAACATTACATTTCTGATCCCTTCTAATTCATTGTTAGGACACTGCCATCAAGACATCAACACACTGACCATTATCTCTTTGTTATTAATGTGGAAAGCCCATTTGTACCTTCTCACAATTAACATATCCCGTCTACGGTCGCGATCCTCACAAATGCCCAACACTCACAATAAATAACCATTAACGTTATTCCTCTCTGCTTTTCCTCTTTTGTCTTCTCAGTTTTCCCAGTCTTCCCTCTCTCTCTATCTCGCTCTCACCCGTTAGTGCAGATGATATATTGAAATCTGTGAGCCGATAATCCTATTAATACAGCTCTTGTCTGTGTTACATTTATTTTCCTCCTAATCTCCCTCTCCAACTTCCCTTCCTTCTCTCCTCTTGTCCCTTGGCTGACCCCAGCCCACAGATTCTCCACTCTAAGGCTGAGAGAAATTTAGATTGATACCAAATATAATGGCCATTGTGGGTTTCATAACAAGCTCCTCAATGGTGTGATCAAGGGCGGTTTAGCCTGGCTGACCGCGTCAGCTATCTTCCTCGGCTAAGGGCAAGCTTCGGCCAAACCCAAAAACCCTGGGACTGGAACATTTACAGTGGGCTACAGAGTTAGACAACACCACTGATACCCAGCCGCTCCAACAGCGCAGAACTGTGAGGTTTTATAATACACATGGTCGGAACAATGCGCCGAGCTAGTGCCAAAAATCTAGACTTCTACTACTCAACATTTTACATGCACATCTAAAACACAATAAGCATAATGGTACTTTCATGTGTGAAGGACTACGATTCTAATAAAGTGTATGTCCAAAAGGAATCACATGCCCTTGTTTACAGCGAGAAAGTCCGTCAAACTTCCACCTGATACGTCACTTGTGTTCATGAATGGAAGCCAAGTTGTTTTATTGTGATTTTAATGTGTTGTGCAATGTGTAATAACTATGTAATTACATATTTTAATCCACTTACTCATTCCTAATGTTTACTACATTTCTAGAATGACAAAGTTTTAACTCATTCAAAGTCTCACGGCAAACTCATCAGAACGTCTGAGATGTGGTCAAGATGCTTCTAGAAAGCCATGAAAAATGCCGTTGTTTATAGAGCTCGTCTGTAATACCAGCTTTTCAAAGGCCAGTCTTGTAATAACACTTTACAAACAGTATACTACACAGTCCTAATAGCTGCGTACCATGTTTGTAGATTTAATACCACACGAACATGCCAAAGACTTATTGTCCGGTCCTGACAGATGTCGTCGATGTCGGCTTGGCACGTCTACACAGAAGACGACTGAAGCACCAGCAGCACCACCCTAGACTAATCCTGATGGAAATCCTTGTCCTACATGCTCCAGTAATGGTTTACGGTTCTGACCATGAGCGTCATCCTTATGGCGACACCAATCCATGCACGCAGAGGCTCTCCAAAGCCATAAGCCCATCAGTTCCACAGCCAAATCCAAATGAATCAATCCCAAACCCTCAGACAGTCATAGCTGCTCTCCTAACCACCATCCAGTACAGAGGGATACAGATGAAAAAGGGAATTTTTACCAAGCGCAGGGGATTTTAAGCAACCGAACGGGAACATTGTGAGTTCACACAGGCGGCCGAAAAAGAGAAGTTAGTCTGTATGCATAGGCATTGCAATCCTCTTTACGTGCAGGAGGGAAGAGGATGGAAAGTGGAAGTGCTAAGTCCAGGATTCTAATAGAGGAGGTAGAGCATTCCAGAAGTGGACACAATAAACAACCTGGACGATCCTGCAGATTCTCCGTGTCTAATACAAACAGGTAAGTAGGGAAAGTACCGTTTAGTTAGAGTAGGACTCCATACTTGTTTATGTTTATGTCTCAATGAGGGTATGCGGTTTTTGCATCTCATCTAAAATGCAGTGAATGTCAACCATGCACTTAAAATATATTAATCATGTTGTCAACACCTACCTCATTACACCTATGAAGAGGTATTCACAGCCTGAACACATCCCTTCACAATTTATATTGTTGTGTTTTATTAATGCAAACAAAGCCTTAGTCCTGTGGCACCACACAGGCGGTGGGATTTGTTTTTCTTGTCTGTAAGTTGCAGAAACGAGGCGAAGTGAAGGAAACACTGCTCTTGTTAAGTCCTCCAGCAGGCCGTGGTGCCGGGGACATGTCAGCGAGCGAGGGCCAGACAATAAAAGTGAGGCATTGACTGCGTAAGTGAAAAGTTTAATGTGGCTTTCACTCCGGCGCATAATGCGTCGCGACCGATGAAGCATTTCCCATGGTTCACGGGGCTCTCTGTCAGCGCTGATGTAAAAAGCCCCAGAGGCAGAGACCTGCATCTGGCCTTTTCAACCGTCACCTCACAGTTTTAATTTGCGCCTCCCCACAGAAAGTGGCGGGGTGGTGGCGGGGGGGGGGGGGACCACAAAAGGAATGAAAGAAACAGAGGAATGTTTCTAATGAGCAAATGTGTTTTTACCCCAAAAAAAGACATAGACAGAAGACTTCAAATGAAAGTGAGAAAGGAATTTGAGGAATGTGAAATGGACATAACCTAAATACTAGACTTTGATTGTCAGTGGTTGAACAGGTTATGAAACTGATTACTGAGAATTAAAGAAACACTATGTAATATTTTTAAATTAGAATTACAGCTTCGTAAATATTGTGATCTTTCACTGACCTGTAGTAGGGAGAACAGAGCCTCTGTTTTAGCAACCCTGGGTTCAGCACTGCAGAAAATGCACTATGTATACTTTGGAGGAGGATAGGAAAACACCCCAACTCCATCCTGACTGATTTCAGTACAGCACTGTAAAAAGTATTTAGATTAGGGGGCGCTCAAGTGCAAAAAAAACCCAAAAAAACATTCCTTTAATAAATTGTTCAGTTTAAGAAGAAGGTGAACATATCACTTCAGTGAGGAACGACAGAATACACACAATGACCCAGGACCCTCTCCCTCTGTTCCCCTCACTGTAACATGAACCTGAGGATCCTTACATTGTCTGTCGGTGGCTGTGAAATGAGGATCCAGTTGCTTTACGTGAAAATCTAAAAAGGCAATTTCCATTCTGCTCTCTACCGACCCTCTCCCACTCATTTCACATCTGCAATGTAACCAATCAGCAAAGGCCAGAGCCATGTATTGTAAAGATGTCTCGGACAGAGGTGCACTCCGAATTCAAAGTCTTTATTAAAGCATCTCCTGCGGAATCCCAGAACAAAAATGGGAGGTCCCTGGCCCCTCAGAGAGATTAAATGTTAAAGCAGACCAACAAAAGCAGCACAACTGTGTCCCTGGCGGAGATCCAATCACACGCTCGCTCCTATTTGAGGTCAGATATGTATGAAGATCAGACGCAGGGATAGAGACGGGCCTCGGGGTCCCGCATTTGAAGATGTCCCGGGCACATCGCTAAACAAAGCTCTCCCGCCACTGAACAGCCTTTTAAAATAAACCTGCAGCTTTGTGTTCCCTAAACCCAGTCAAATATAATCCACAGCACCACAGTCTGCTGAGACTGAAACAAGGCTCATCGCTGATCTTTGTTCTTCACTGCTCTCCTTTTAGTGTTTGGTTCATTTATACATGACCTTCTTCTACATTCCCTAGATTTACAACAGCCTTTAAAACCAACATATCATCGCAGTCAGAACTAAACCTTTGTGTCTCCGTCTTTATGCAACTTTTGGAGGAGGGTAGGACACCACCCGGGCCCTTCCCCTGCTTCTTGATTGCAGGACAGTGCTGGAAAAATCAATTACACTCTGCAACTGTAGAGGGAGCTCAGGAGCCAAAATACCAAATCTTACCTAGTGTTTTTTTTAAACTTAATGACATCACAACAGAGGCCATTTTCTGTGATATGAGCCCTTTAAAGTAAATTAAGGTTTAAAGTTGAGTTTGTCTGCTCATTTTCTGGTTTCCCCATCCCACCACTCTTTTCTTTCCTTTCATCTCCCTTTCTCTCACTCTCTCATTTACTTTTCCCTTCTTTCTCTCTCTCTCTCTCTCTCTCTCAGGTGTGAAGCCCCACACTCCAGCTCCACCACAGGGATGAAATGAGGTAGAAAATGATGATCCTCCTCCCAGGCCTGTGCTTTTTTTCCCCTCCACTGCCCCTGCTTTCTTTCTCCCTCTCTCTCTCAGGAATTGTCTGCCAAGAACTAGCGTTCTCTCCAGCCAGGGATGACAGGAAATCGAGGCTGTGGTCAGTGAAATCCTCCTGTGGACTGGGGCTTCTGTCTCTAAACATAGGGTCAGGTGTCAGACGCTTCAAAAAAAATTTAAATAAATAAAAATAAATAAATAAATAAATGAATAAAATAAATAAATAAATAAAACATTTAATAAATAAATAAATAAAAATTAGAAGCCGCCCATTGCTTCTCTGTCAGTGTCAATCCAATTATGTCACACACAAAGTGCTGGCAAAACAAGCAGCGAGCTATCGATCCCGGCCAGGCTTCACCTGTGGTTAAAGCTGGGGGCTGAGGGAGGATCGAGAGGTTAGTGTGTGTGTGTGTGTGTGTGTGTGTGTGTGTGTGTGAGTCATATCCAATGGCTGAGGGCTGAGAGTCAGCTCTGAAATCATGCAGACGCTGCCAATGTATTACAACAAACACAAAAGGTGCCAGTGGACCGACAGATTCTTAATTTCAGCCTGGGTTTGAGAGTACAACACCACAAAACCTGGCTTCCCTGGTCAAACGATGGGGGACACAGACGGGCCAATCGATCAAGTGAATTCAAACATTTATAATGATGATGCACTCCTGCAGCCTCTTGGATATGAAGTGAGCCGCAGGATGAGGGAGTTCAGGAGTTCTAGGTGGTAAACTACTTGAGAAAACAGTTTACAAACAATTACTTTAATTTTTTCATTAAAGGTGCTGTACATGATTTTTAATAACAGACACCAAGGAGGATGTTGGTCTATTCCTGACTTATTTGTGCTGTTTTAGAAAAATTACTTAAGGTGGAACTGATGCAAATTCAGGAGCTCATAGCTTGAGTTACAGATCAAGTCAAACCGTGAATAAAAGCTTAAAAAACTTCTATTTCTACAACAAACAAGCTACAGTGAGATTCATACTCAAACATTCATTCATTCATTCACTCATTCATTATCTGTAACCGCTTATCCAGTTCAGGGTTGCGGTGGGTCCAGAGCCTACCTGGAATCATTGGGCGCAAGGCAGGAATACACCCTGGAGGGGGCGCCAGTCCTTCACAAGGCAACACAAACACACACACACACATTCACTCACACACTCACACCTACGGACACCCACGCGGACACAGGGAGAACACACCAGTCTCACAGACAGTCAGACAGTCACCCGGAGCGGGAATCGAACCCACAACCTTCAGGTCTCTGGAGCTGTGTGACTGCGACACTACCTGCTGCACCACCGTGGCGCCCGTACTCAAACATACCGTTCTAAAATAATAATAAAGAGGCAAAGTAAAGCAAACTCAACCCTATTGATGCCTTACCTTACCCTATGGAGGGTAGCGTGTCTGAATGAGCAGAAATGAAGGAGGGGGTGGGTATATTTTGCGGTGAGAACGGTTGTTCTCCAGAATCGTATATGCTCTCTTTAATTGATTAACTCACTCGTTTCTTTTGAAGCACTTTCTTTTGAAATGCATCAGTGCCATGGTGGGTCCTACTCAGAATCATAAAGCAGAAGGCTAGAACACACCAATCACAGCCAGTCCATCACAGGGCATCGTACACCCATGCAGTCGCCCACAACTGTGGAGCGTGTCACACATACACACACACAAACACTCACACCTGTGGACACTTATACACAGACACTCCCTGCAGTGCCATGGTGTCAGCCTCATTTCGTTGTGTGTCTAAATTATAGCATTTTAATCTTATTTCTTATCTGAATGAAAACTGCTAAAACACTGAGCGCTGCAGTCTAACAGCTAGGCGTACGACAGCAGGGACCTACCACACGTTCTCTCGGACACGTCTGTCTTATACACTTCTATATGTGGACAGCAGTGCTTCCATAAAAACATGCATTTACTGCTTATGGCATTACACAGCTTAGGTGCATCATAAATGGTGAGTAATTCATCTATAGGTGTAATAAACCACAAAATATGGAGTGCATGTAACAATATCGCCGGTCAGGATAAATTACACACGACTGCATGATTTACAAAGCGCGCCTATAAATTATTGTAATATTTAATGAGGAAAATACAGCGGGGAAGCGAGGCTGGGGCCGGCATGAGGCAGAGGCTGGTGTAATAAATGTGTGACACTCGGCGGATGGGTCCTGCCACGGTGCCACAAAGTGCACTGTATCATCGGAATACCAATAAAGCCACTGGCTCTTCAGAGGCATAAGGAAAGTTATGGAAAATATTTCTCTCCCAAGGACATGGCACCAGATGTGCAAAGACTTATGGGAGCAATCATAGGTGGCCAAGGCTTGGGCTGTAGGGGCCTTATTAAGTTAGGCCGCGTTCCAGCACCTTCAACTTATTAAGCTGTCAAGAGTTGCAATGATTAAAACCAAAGAAAGGTCACGGGCGGACCTTCGGCATCGTACAAGGCCTGGTATTTTCTCTCTGAGCGCGGGCCCTAATGAAGACATTTTACTTCATACGCACAGGTGGGATTTGATGAAATGGCTCTTTAGCGATGAGCCTCTTTTCTTTCTCTTCTTCTCTCCTTTATTGCGTCTGAAGTGCTTGCGCAAATCTTCAAAAGTTTCTCCCCTCATCTGAGATGGAATTCTAAGAAATTCATTTCATTTAAAAGACAGAGCGAATGAAAGGGGAGGGGAAGAAAGGCAAAATCAAAACCACTTCACCCCCCCCCCCCCAATAAAAAAAAAAAAAACGCTCCAGCAACTGGTCTCTCTTTCAGATGGTTTTTGCATACGATCATCCTCCGAGATCAAAGACGAGTGGGCCGTGCTAATAATTGGCGACGGCTAGGTGTGCGGATGGAGGAAGGGTGGGGGCGGGTGGGGCTAAATATCGCGCTGGCGTTTCTGCTGACGGCGGGATTTCAGCGTCTGCCAGCTCCCAAACCCACGCCTGCCCCCAGAGATTAAAGAAACGCTGGTATTGAGAGTGCTCAGAATTCCCGCTCCGCCAGATTGACAGACGGAGATTTATTCACCTGCCACACCTCGGGACGCCCTGAGTGTACAGTGCTTTGGGTTTGGGATTGGCCGAAGAGAGCAGTGGACCTGGCAGGGGTTCATGAAACAGAGGCCTAAGAACCAAACCCATCACACACACACACACACACAATATCATGTATCTGTACATTTTGGGGATATCACAAAGACTTGTTAAAACATATCTTCACCTTAAAATATAGCAATTGTTGGGACCTGATGGTGGTCCTTTCAAGAAAGAAAACTCCGACGATGTGAGTGTTTAAACAGGCCATACTCTTGCTCCCTGTAACAGTACCTGTTTAAAAGTAAAAGTGCCAAAAATGTTGCCACAGAAGAAGCACATAAGCATTTCCAGTGAGATACATAAGTGCCAAGAGCCTTTTAAAAGCACTTCTACAGAAGGTAATGTTTCCATAATGATTACACATATTTACTTAGAAGTGTAATTCGTAAAGGACCTTGTTCTTTAGAGAAAGGCAGGAAGCCCACGGCTTCAAGGCCCACCTCGGAAATGAACAAAGGCCCACAGAAAGCAAACTTTATTCGTGTAAAAATGTCATTTTGTGAAAACAATCCTAAAAGCATTAATTAAAACTTCGAATGCCATTGTCTTGAGCTTTGTTTAAAGTTTGAAATCACTTTCTATTTCACTCTCATTGTTACACATCAGTGTAAACTGTTGTTGTTAAATTTAACACATTAATGCATTATAACACATGCAGGAATTTAAGACTAATTTAATTTGAACATACTTGGCCTCAACTTCCTCCCTTTCAGAGTCTAGCGACCTATTAGTGTTTTTATTGAGTGATGTACACAGCGTCGCCTCTGTCGTGTTCGGAATTTCAGTATTAATACTGAAATATACATTAAATATCATAACGAAACCTCGCTCACACACATGCACCCCCCCTGTTTCCAGGTTTGAGTCTGAGCTGTGCTGAAGTGTTACCTTTCTCCATTAAATGTCTATGTCTGATGCTAAAGCTCTCCCCTTATACTCAGCAAATTAAGAGATTCGAATTCAAAAATCAACAAAACAACACTGAGATGTTATAAAAAAGTAAAAAAATAATAAAAATAAAAAAACTTTTAATCACTTTATAGCTGTTATTATATTTCTAATTTGATTGACACAGCTAATATATATACGTCTATGTTATTTTCATTGACTTTTACAGATCCATTCCCCCCATCAGTACAGGCCCGATGACCACCAAAAGTGGCTTTGTGGTCCAAGTCCCTGTTGTTGGGAAACCTCGTAGCATCCTTTCCTCCCTGTTACAGCTGTTCTTTTCTGAACTTGATGTGACCTCTTCACAAATCTCTGAGCACTCTCTCTACACCCAATATCACAACCGTTCCCCAAAACACTAGAGAAATGATTTCAGCGCAGGAACGCCGCTCGCCCTCAGTGTGTAACTAGTTGGAGTAAAACAGCTCTAGATATTGATGAAACAAAATGAAAATGGAGGGAGGGAGGGGGGAGGGGGCGGTGCACCTGTCTTATTTCAAAGCATGTCCTTGACATCTTTGTAGATTGGCTTTTTTCCCCCCTCTCTGCCTTGCATTGCCCAGGACACTGTTCCAGCTGCAAATTGCCTTTGACAGATATGCAAAAAGGGGGTCATACAAAGTCCTCAGTCATTTCATTGGCTGCAGCAGACATATAGGTCTGCGAGGTTGCTAGAGGTGCTGAGTGACCTCCAAAACTATTTTCACCAGCACACGCTGCTGCATTTCCAACAGCATATGAGAACACACCCCAAATAACAGGAACTTATTTAGCTGCTCTTGAGGCTAGTGTAGCTGTCAAATGGAATCGGGAGCAGGGTGGCAAATATGGGTTAGGAGCACATAGAATGTGAAATATTCTTTTATCAACTCTGTCTGGAGTTTAATGGGCCCCATTTCACTGGACACTACTTTAAACGCCTCTTAGAAAAAAGTATCCCCCCAACAGAATGTATTAAGAACTTCCACACTGCAGTTAAAGCTCATTTGGTATCTACTTCATTGTCTACTGAGCTGTATTTCACTGAAACATTATATTAATGCACTCATTCCTTCTGAACCTTTGTCTAAGAGCAGCAAGACAATGTTCATTCAGCTTTAGTTACAGATCACAGCAGTCTCCAAAACTCGGGTTCATTCAAACTACTGTGAGATAAACCGGGACTCCTAACAGTGAGGCAAGACCCGGACAACCCCACCTGTCACCATCACATCAACTGTACCTCAGGATGAGCACTTCACTTACAGTTCTGCCACATTCATTTCTGTCCATTGAGAGTATACAACTCAAGACTGTGGGTCTGAAAGGATGTGGATCTGTCCAGAGGCTCTTACGGAGTACATGATTCCACTTCAGATTAAGACTTACAATTATAAATGTTTACAAATGTTTTAAAAACAGTGTATCATTGGTTAACGATAACACATTAAAAGTCATTAATAATCAGGTATCTGCCAAATAGCAAACCCCACACCATCCATCTACACTATTTTACCTCAGATCCTGCCAAATACTGACCCTACTTTGTCTTCTCCATCAGTGAACATCACGTCTGTCAGCTTCAGCATCTATTTGTTAAATAGTTTAACCATTTAACCTCCAGGTTTAATGAATTACCACAAATAGAATGCTGTATTAGACATAAATGATAAAGTCATAATAAAGGAAATAAATTCACATTCTTAGGTCTTACCATATTCTTTATTTTGACATTTTCAGTAAGTGACCTGACACCTTCATTATTTGGCAAACATCAGGTTAGTGTTGCCTTTTTATCTGTGTGCTATAACTGATTATTAATTAATTGTAAGGTGATTATAATCTAATTAATAAACATTTTAAAGTATATACACCAGGGTAGTCCTATTTTAAAGTGGTATTGAGAAAAGTACAAAAGATGATAGGGGTCTCAGACGAATGGACTGACCACTCCAGAAGCCCCCAGTGTTTGGGTTTATTAGACTGTGAGACGCAGATAATGCAACCAACTTCTAAAACTGAACTTTCTGTTTCTCTGCAGATTTCTTTGAAAAAGGCGGGGTGGTGCCGTACTAAATTGGGTGTGTTTCCTAAAGCTGAATAAGAAATAGCCTGTACTCTGTTTTCGTTTTTCCATTATATACTGTTCATTTTCACCATGCAGTATTAAACACTAATATCACGATGCCTTTCTCTCTCCCTTTAAACCCAGCAAATCCCACACAGCCTCGTCACCAAGAGCCGGAGTGTAGGCTAACGTTCCGCTCTTCTCGGGAAATAAAAGATGAAAGTTATGCTAACCTATCTACGCATGGAGGGACCCTGGCGAGTCAAAGCCGCAGAGACGACACTTCCTTAGGCTGCGAATGTCCTAATTACTCCTCTGTGCCTCACAGGTCAAGCAGCGCTGCCAGTGCTAGCCCGCTACCACCGGAGCATTCCGCACTCCATTAGCATGACATTTCAGTGCACAAGGCTAAACGCTCCCCCTTCTGCCCCCTGCTCTTCCTCCACGGATTCCATGGCCTACATACAAGTGTTTTACCTTAGGCCTCGGCTGCTACTTTTTCTTTCATGAGAAGGTCCCAGCTGAAATAGGAGGAACGAGAGAGCAGGGTTTCAAACAAGGCAAAACAAGAACAATTAATGGGGGATCATACACAGTGCGGCACTCTTTTTTAAAAGGGTTCTTCAAAGGTTCTTTATCAAAGGCAGTGTTAATATTACAGATCCATAACTGCTTAAAGGACCATTCATCAATTTTAAGTTATTATTCATACACTTGCTTTCACAAAGGTTAGATACAGCACTGTTTCAAAGCCAAGAACAATTGTAGTTCTACAGTTATAGACTGTAGTGGTCCATCTGTTGCTCTGCATACTTTGCCTGCCCCCTTTCATCCCAGTGCTACAGTGACACTGTCGAGGTGGTGGTGGTGGTGGTGTTAGTGTATGTTGCGCTAAACCGAGTGGATCAGACACAGGAGTGCCGCTGGAGTTTATAACAACTGTGCCCACTCGCCGATCCACTCTGCAGATGTAAAGTCAGAGACAGTAGATCTAGTCCTTCATGAGTGGACACAGGGCACTGCTGACTGGATACTTAGGATTTGTGGACTACTCTCAGTGCTTTAAAAATTCTAGCATTCCTGCTGTGTTCCACAGTACAAATGCTGGGGGTCCTGACCACTGAATAAAAGAATGAAAGCGGGCAAACAAAGTATGCAGAGCAGCAGATGGACTCCAGTGTGTAATTGTAGAACGACAAGGTGCTCTTGTACGGTCAGTGGAGCTGAGAGAAAGACAGTAAATGGTCATAATGTTGGTGTAAGAATACACCAACAAGAATTTTTCAGACGCAATGTGCTATAGTAAATTTGCACAGTCTTGGAGGTAAATATAACTGAGTGTTTTTCCTGTAACCTCCCCTGTGCAGAGGAATGCTGTATTGCCGATATCTTTTGGAAACTTTCACGTGTTTCTTTCTGTGGGATCCATCCTCCTCCTTTTTTTTTTCTAATAGTTCCCTGGGTAGTCTTTGTGGCACTTGAAAGTTACTGTTACCTGAAACAAATTGCCTAAAGAAATCCACGCAGAAGCTTCAAGTCTCTGAGAAAAAAAATAAAATATGCGGGAGATATGCAGAACGGCGTCACATGAAAGCTGAAATACTCCCGTGTTTTGGCTTTCCCCGTTTTAAACGGGCCGCTTAAAGACATAAATAAATAAATAAGTTTTCAAGAGCTGCCAAACTTTGTAGTCTTTCTGTACTTGTGGGGGTTTGTGCTCGGGGCAAAAAAAAAGAAATATAAAAAAATAAAAAAACAGAAGCTATTGTGCAGAGACTTATCACCGCCGCGATGCTAGATGGAGTTTCACAGCGTGTTTTGGAGCGAATGTAATATGTAAAGATGTTAGCACTGCCATTTTCATTACAGTTGGGGGGAGGAGAATAAGAGATGCTTGTTTAGAGTGATAAGCATTGAGGGGGTGGGCCCATATAAGACCCCGCTGTGCTCCACCCAGAATCACGTCTGTTTAATTCACTGCTTGGATAGCATCGGCATGTACAGCATCTCAGATACCCGGCCAGATCTTTCAAATACACCAGGACACCAGCGGAGCCTCACCACAAACAAACAAATACGTGCACATCATATTATTATCAGCCTGTGAGACAGGCCGTTAGCATGAGCACTAATCCCAGAAACAAAGCCCTGAGGGAACATGTCTGCTGGATATCTTCAGGAGTGGAAGAAAAGACATGAATCACTCTCTTTCTCTTCATCATACTTTAATCCTTCACTGAGCTCATTATGAAGGAGGCTGAGTTTGAGAGGAAGTTGGAAGGTGTAGTGGTTGTGGATGTATGACTGTCGCACACCGAGCCACTAAAGTTCACTTGTGAAAACCGTACAGTAACTTTACATGAGAAGCAAAAACTTTTGTGATAATTAACTGCCTTGTAATATGAAGAACAGAACCACTGTAACTGCTACCCCAGGCTCAACACTGCAGAAACACCACTATGTAAATTCTGTTCCCTTTCATTTCAGGACAGTGCTGTGAATGTGAATAACACTCTATAACTGTAGGGGGAGCCCAGGAGCAAACATACCAAATCTTATTTAGTGCTCCGTTAAAGGCAACATATACATTTCCTGTTGAAGGGCTGTTGACATTTGAAACTCACACCAACATAAACACACCCCTCTCACACCCATCCAAAGTTTTATGTGAAATAGTGCAATATTCTGATCACTTTTCATGCCTTTTAACATTTACTGGTCTGCCCTCTCTCCTGACTCTTTTCCCTGTGGCTGTGGAGATGTTTTTCTAACCATTTACTCTTAAAATGTGCTCTGGATCTAAGCCGTCCATCTTTCTCATCCCACTATTGAAAACCACATCCTCACAGCTGAAGCTCTGAAGCGCTGAAGCCAGGCTACAAAGTCACAACACTCCAGTTTTGTTGGTGGAGGAGGAAAGGACAACTCCGCTCAAGGCACCTTCAGCGTTCCAGCTCTCCAGACGAGGATGGACCCGCTTAAGGCGGACATTTGAGATCAAATTTGATTCCAATTCAAGCAAGTTTGCACTCTGAAATCATATCTCCTTTACAATAAGTGTAGGTCACTTCTCCCCTGCTCCTCCCCTCTCCTCGTCCTGTGGACACACGAGAACGCCACATTGCTGATTGGCTGGATTACTATTTTGCTGTTTGGTCCAAACCACTTTCCCCATTTACAGAGCCAGAGCTAAGTACACACATCAGATGTTTTTTCCAGGACCCAAACAGACTGGAGAGCTGGCAAACGATGAGTAAACATTCTCTAAATTTACAAAACGTGTATTGGATTAGGGCGACATGTGGCACAGCAGGGAGGGACCTGGAGGTTGTGAGTTCGAGTCCCGCTCCGGGTGACTGTCTGTGAGGAGTTTGGTGTGTTCTCCCTGTGTCTGTGTGGGTTTCCTTCGGGTGCTCCGGTTACCTCCCACAGTCCAAAAACACATGTTGGTAGGTGGATTGGCGACTCAAAAGTGTCCATATGTGTAAATGTGTGAGTGTGTGTCGCCCTGTGAAGGACTGGCGCCCTACATTGCACCCAATGATTCCAGGTAGGCTCCGGACTCACCACGACCCTGAATTGGATAAGTGCTTACAGACAATGCATGAATCAATTAATTAATGTATTGGATTAAAACTGTGTACGGAACCTTTAATGCAATGCCATTTTGGTCAAAGGTGCAATGGCCATTTTGTATACATGCTGATTTTTGATGATTAATTCTGAAACACAACCACCACTCAAACCCAGGTTATTTCAAGTAGCTCCATCACCCAACAGAACTCGGTTCCACTGCTCCACAGCCCAGTGCCGGGGAACATTTAACACCCCTCGGCCCACTCTGTGCACTGAGCAGAGGAAAGCTCCAATGTGACATGCGTCATTTCTTGTGTGTGGTTTAACTCCAATATCAGCAACCTCACAGTACCCAAACTCCTATCTATACTGTGCTATCACAAACTTTTGGACCTCCAGTGTAGGTGTGAGAAGACAGGTTTAACTTACATGACCCTGTATCAGTTCGCAGCTGCGATGAAGAAGCCATTAATTTAATCCCTTTAAATAGAGCGTGCGCAGTGGAGAAGTTTTAGCTTCATTATTCTTTCTCACATTGCACTAATAAAGATTTCAAATCCCTGTCCATGCTCGCAAAAGCTTTGAAACAAGTCAGGAGTTCTAATGATGGAGCGGTTCAAAAGGTAACCTTGTGCACATCACCTATCATGGCAGGGGCTGCGGAACAACGCCGAGCTCCACTGAATAAAAATTCCCTGAAAAAAGAAAGGGAAAAAAAAACAGCTGAAGAAAAAGACATGAAATATATAAATAACACAGGCAGGTTCAGGCTGAGTTCACTCAGGGAAGGCCAGCGGTAAGACAGGAGGGAGTGAGAAAGATCTGGAGAGGACAGTGTAAAAAGAGAGGGAATAGAAAGTGTGAGATAAAGAGAGAGAGAAAGAAGGACAGAAAGAGGGGATTAAGACAGAAACAAAGATGGAGAAATAGACTCACCCACTCACCCACCTCGGCCCGTAGGTGTTGCTAAAATGATTAGCTGCCAGCAATCAGCCTGGTGCTGAATCAGCTTTGAACTGGTCAGGGCCGAGTTTATCACATGACCAGCAGCAGCCGCCGGACTGTCAGGTGTGAGCCGCTCGCATAATTCCCCAGAAGAGTGCCAGGAGTTCACAGCAGGCAAATCGGCCCGAGCGCTGACACATAATCGTTTTAGGAAAGAGACAGCGCCTCAGCACTGACTCCATAGTCTTGGGGAGTGTGTGTGTTTACACACACAAACAAACACACCACGTAACAGTAGTGCGGGGTGAGATAGACAGAACCAGGTCAATTTCGGAGGCAAGGCTTAGCCTCTTGTTTCTGACTCGAGGCTCAGCCTGAGTTCATGGCTTTCAGCGGCAGGATTAGCAGGGACAGTGTGTGCTCCTGCTGCTGCTGTGTTTGTGTGTGCCACACACTTCTCAATTAGGATTACTCATACTTCTCCCTTGCTAGCCTCCCACTAACACACTCTTCCCATAGCTGTGAATCTAGCTGCACTAGGGAGAGTTGGTGTTGCTGACAGTTCTGCCTCAATTCCTGCCTCTGATTTCTATCACACTGCTTCATTTATGGCATCACCCCTTAAAGCAGGGCTTTAAACATTGGAACCAACAGCCTCAGGTCCAATTTATGCTTCTGTGTTAACCCTAAGCAATGCGTAGGTCCCGTGTCGATGCAAACACTACGCCGCTGCCTGACCTGAACCTCCTCAGAAATGCTCAACAGTGATTGGTCGGCAGTCGGATGAACATGGATCAAGTTGAGGAGAGATAACTGGGACAAGAACTATGAACCCCTCACTACAGACAGTGCAGACCACAGCAGAAACCAACAGGTTTCCTCAGACATTGGTTTGGACATCATGACACCTTTGGGAATACAAACTAATAATAGTAATAATAATAATATTAATAATAATTAAAACCACTACGAGAAACATGTGCAAAACATGCCACCACTGTCTTTGTTAGCACTCCACTCCTTAAATAGTGCACTACATTGTGTCCTACATAGTGTAGAAGAAGATATTTGCAATTCACCCCTAGTGTTTGAGCAGTGCAATTGCAGTGTGACACAAACACACACAACAGTGTGAAACTTGCGTACGCTGGTTTAGGATCAGGAGCCCAAAATAACCCTAAACGATTTGGAGGTTGGGGTCGAAAGTCATGCTGAGAGCCCTCCCTGAAGCCTCCAGCGATGCCTCTCTGAGTCTATGTCTGATACCTTGGACCTGAATAGAGTATAAAACAAACTCATTCAAGGGCTACAAAGCAACTTGATTTCATCTCATGCGGGCTGGACATTACAGAATATAAGTATAATCATTCATTCATTCATTATCTGTAAGCGCTTATCCAGGTCAGGGACATGGTGGGTCCAGGTGGCTACCTGGAATCATTGGGCGCAAGGCAGGAATACACCCTGGAGGGGGCGCCAGTCCTTCACAGGGCAACACACACTCACACATTCACACCTACGGACACTTTTGAGTCATCAATCCACCTACCAACGTGTGTTTTTGGACTGTGGAAGGAAACCGGAGCACCCGGAGGAAACCCACGCGGACACAGGGAGAACACACCAACTCCTCACAGACAGTCACCCGGAGCGGGAATCGAACCCACAACCTACAGGTCCCTGGAGCTGCGTGACTGCGACACTACCTGCTGCACCACCGTGCCTCCCCTAAGTATAATCAAATACAATTTAATAATTTTTGAAAAAATCACTTACTGTTACTTTAAGATTATCCATGGAATAATAAGTCAGGAGTTTCAGTTGTGTGTTGACCATGATTAGCTCTCCCCAGAGGGTCTACTGGACCGAACAGTGACCCCCACGGTCTGGGTGGAGGTGGAGGTGTCTTGCGCTGTTCAATCAATTTATTTTCTCTCTCTCTCTCTCTCTCTCTCTCTCTCTCTCTCTCTCTCTCTCTCTCTCTCTCATGGTTCTTGGCGGCTTGGCTGTGCTACATTATGTAGACGTTAATAAAACTTTAAAGATGTTCTTCACACTCACCCTAGACCTAGAGAGAGAGAGAGAGAGACTGGTGTAATCAGTGGAAGCCTGTGAAAATGTTCACTTTTTAAGATTAGTAATTGTTTGTTCAGTGAATGTGTGGTCACTGCAGGACACTAGTGTAGAGTAGTGTAGTATGTGTGAGTGTATAGTGTGTGTGTGTGTGTGTGTGTGTGTGTGGCTGGGCTCCGGTCACTCAGTGTAAGTGCTAATGGCTGGATGTCAGCAGCACCTGAGCTCATATGCCTGTTTGTTTGGCACACTGTCACTTTGAATCACCAGCAAGAAGCAGGAATACACACTGGCATAATGCCCTCGGGGGTGTAATAAAGAGTCTCTCTCTCACACACACACACAGTTAACACTGTCCCATCACAATCAGCATGCCACAACCTCTCAGTGCTCATTGGAGGTCATCTCAGAATGACAGCTGTCACAGCTTCCTGATTGCCCCTGCGCGGGAGGGAATTAAAGACAAATAAACCACTGGTAAATGGTGTGTGTGTGTGTGTGTGTCAGAGAGAGAGAGAGAGAGAGAGAGAGAGAGAGAGAGAGTGTGAAAGAGAGAGAGAGAGAGAGAGAGTGTGTGAAAGAGAGAGAGAGAGAGAGAGAGAGAGAGAGAGAAAGAAAGAGAAACAGAGAGAGAGAGAGAGGAGATATTCTGACTGCACTGGTCACTCTATAGACTCTATTTCCTTCCATGACCCTCTCCAGGATGTGTGTGTGTTAGATTTGCTGAAGGCTAAACCCCTGCTGAGAGACAAGTTTGAAAATCAGCTCATTTTTAAAATCTAAAACAAATGTGACAGAGCTGTAGGAATGGGTTAAATTGTGATCATTCATTTTGGAGACTTCTAAGTGGGTGTAGGAGGGGAGAAAGTATCTTCTTTGATTGGTTAAAACTGAAGTGATAAGTCTGTTGGGGTCCCAATTGTTAGGAAATTCTTAGGAAACCCTTTTCCAGTAAATTCCCACAAAAATCCACACAATTGTATCCAATGTTTCTTCTTAAAACAAAGGAATCAGTGAGACATTTGGCCCTTCTCTGCTGCAGTAACAGCCTTTACTCCTCTGTGAAGCATTTACACTACAAACTGGAACACTGCTGTGATGATGTGATGATGAAAACCTGTGAGACGCCAGGCACCGATGTTGGATGACCAGTTTTGGATAACATAAACCACTCCAACTCAAATCTGAGATACTGGATGGAGCTCCATCACTCCACAGATCACAGTTCCACTGCTCCTAAGCCCAGGAGAAGAGATAGCTAATGCTTGGCATGGGCCGTGCTGACTTTAAGCTCACTGGCAGCTGTTTAGAATGTCTCAGTTCATTTCGGGATCTCTGTTCTTACACAGTAGAACACCTGTTTGCACAATGGACGCAGTTTAAAGGCAATGTCTACAGTTGTGGAGAAACACTGTTCTCTCATTTGTTTACATTTAGAAGCGCTGAATCTTTCGAGTGGTTTAAATTTGCAGCACTTTTGGTCTGTATTTACATTCATGCAGCTAGCAGTCTCCCCAGTTTGGAGTCAGTTCTATTGACAGCAAAACTCAGTCATTATTTACCCACCTATGGAGCAGGAATAGAGCAGTATCCTCATCTCGGTTCATGCTTTTCAATGTTTAGAGGTATCTATTTTTGTCTAAACACTTTTCCTGCTGTGAACAGAGAGAGAAACCTAGCATTCCAGCCCATGACCCCATGTTTATTTACTCATTTATAGACACTGGGGCTTCGTAAACACATTAGTCCAGTTTCAAGCAGGCAAACACTCTGCAAAAGGGAACAGCAAATGGTGAGGAAACATCCTCAGAAATATATAAAAAGTGTTTTTTGATTAAAGTCCTAAACATCTTAAAGCACCGTCTACACCAACATTCGAACACGGCAGTGTACACAGCTATCAAAAGATCATTTTATATTAATGCCAGTTGACTATAAACCCCTGAATGAGCATCAGGATTTCCAGAAACAGGCACCTATATCTCTAAAAAGTAGAAGCCTAGATATTCTTTACTTGATACCTTGTGATTAATTGAGCTCTTGTTCACTGGTGGCACCATTTTGTTAAATCCACACAAACTATTACCCACCCAAAGAAGAATTACAGAAACAGTGCTGTAAACTGTTGAGGAAGAATGTTACACTGCCGTTTCAAACCTTTTGGGTATTAGACTTAGGGCTAAGTTTAGAGTTAGATTAGATTTAGAGTTAGGGTTTAGGTCAGGGCTAAGTTCATGAATAAGTCTTATATTTAGAGGCAACATTAAGGCAGATATTTCATTTCGATAGAGATCAGAAACACAGGTGTTCATCCATTTAGGCCCAGGTTCATTTCATGCAAATTGTGCACATGCAAACTGTATTTCATACACAGTTTACAGAGACTGGGAATGGTTTTTTAGAAGATTAGTAAGAATTAACATTGAGACTAGGCTGGAATAAGTGAGAATGATAATCATCACAAAAATTGTCATCATCTGTACGTTCTAAAATCTGCAGTGTGTTAATGCAGCTCTACCCCCGTCCCCATGCATCGTTGAAGAACTCTAACTAAAACAAATAGGAAAAGACACTGAAAATGAGCATTCGCACCTACAATATGCTAAAATATTCATTCTCACTGGTTTAACAAGTCATTTTTCAGTGGCTAGAAATGGTCCAAACTGACTTGCATCACTAACCTACATTAAAAGTTAAGAATTCTTTTTTTTTTGGTGGTAAGTTCCCATAGTTCAGACATGGACAAAACCTCATTTATAAAATCTAATGGATTTGCATATTCAGATCCAATCTATTTATCTTTTTGTACCCCGTCAGACTCCAAACACTTTCACCTCAGCAGCCAGTGACTTACACTGAGAAAGCACAAGTTCAACCTAAAAAAAATCAGTCTGTTCCTCAGCCCTTGCCCAGGACGATTTATCCTCTGAAATAATGTGAATTCAGAACTCGATTCCCACTGCAACTGGTTCAACTCTTCCTTTTAAAATGGATGTCCAAACAGTCCACCCAGCAGCCACCTTGACCCGCTATTAAAGCATCACTTTCTGCAAACTGTCCCCGGGGCGAATTGGCTTAATGCTCAGTTGCGGTGGGATTTCATCAGTGTGGTGTGTTTTTTTTTTTTTTCCTCCAGTGTCTTGCCGTGCAGAGTTACTCAGTGCTGAACACATGTTTCTAAGTATGTTTAGCATGCAGCTCGGGCACTGTGCCATGCCACCGCTCACCCCAGCACAGGGGGTCTGACCGCCACCCCCCTGGGGACAGCAGCGGCGTAATGGTAATTTTAGTGGGAAATCTGCTCCCTGAGAGAAAGGTCATGGTATCTGCATAAGCCTCCTTGAGCCGGGCTTAAAGTCCTGTCGGCCCTCCGGCGTGGAGCAAACACCCTTTCTCGCCTCCGCAAATTCTCCACCCTCACTCCCTCCACAATCAGCCCACCAGCCCAATAGCAGAGGTGTGAGATGAAGGGGGAAGTGGAGGTCATGGGTCAGGTGTGTGTATGTGTGTGTGAGCTGCGATTGCTGTTGCATACAAAGTTTTCACACTTCATGCCTCTCAAGGAAAGGAACCTATAGGCCTCATGTTTCCACATGTGCCATGACCAACAAAACCAACAAAGCACAAACTTAAACACACAGTAGGTGCAGGTTAAACAAAGAATGTATTCTTCTTCTTATTATAATTATTATTAAGATTTTGGCAATTAAATGTTGTATTTAGTGGCCAATAAACAAAAGCTATCATGTTGTGAACTGAATGATTTCGTTTGCTGCAAGAGAGATGCCAATATTTTAGTGTTCACGGTTGATGTGTTTTGAAGATTTCTAGTGCTGCAACCACTCATTGATTATAAAATAGTGGACGTCTCAGCATTCAGTTTTTGATGCAGAGGACCCAACACAGGAGGCATGTTGGGTTCTAAACATTCCAGTCTAGTCACTTCAAAAATAAAATGCTTTTTTAAAAAATTGTATTCATTTTTATATTTATAGATTACAAATAACCTACACACCACAGGGAGCAACCAAGTAGTGCTCACAATAAATGTTGTGCTCCTAATTCTCAACTATTAAACTAGCTGCTGCTTTAAAACCTGACGACTAACACTAGAAACTAAAAATGGTCCGGACTAGCAGAGTGTACAGACAAGGATGTCATCTGTGAGTTACACTAAATAAGAACTAAATAATCTCTCACTGGAAAGCCCTGTGTTTATTTACACTGCACACTGGTCTCGAATGAATGCTATGGAGAGTTGATTCCCACAGAAGGACATATCCTGCTAGGTGCTATTTATCCCAGGCACCTCAGCACCATTTGAACACCTCCCCTCTGCAGCAGGTAGTATAGCTTCCAAATCAGAAAGCCAGCCTTCGCCCAGGACATGGGACACGCTAACGTAAATGTAAAAAGAGCTAAGGGTGGGAGAGTTTTCATCAGAATACTGCAGGTCTACCTCCATAATTTGGAAAATATTTATAAATGTAAGATATGTAATATTTTAAAAAATGCCAACAATGTATGTTGGCAAATACAAAACTGCATTTACTTTATTTATGTTATTTACAACATGTCATTAAATGCCATTAAAAATTTTTTTTTTTTGCAGCACTTAAATATAGCTCTCATTTTGGCAGCTCTCTGTGTTTCTTTATGTGATTAAATAAAGCTAAATTTGAAAAACTAGATTAAGTTTTTAAATGAAAGTAAAATTTAGTAAAACACTGCTGACCTCACATGGCAGAGTAGGGTTTGAGTTCCTTCATGTGCAACCATACCACACCACACCATCTAGATCCCTTGGCCAGAGTTCAACCCAGTCCTTCAGCCATGTCAGACACTCATCTGAATACAACCCACAGAAAACCAGTTCTCAAAGGGGCTATTTTTGTCCATGTTGTGAACTAACTAATATACTAACACCTAGAGGCCTGGATGTAGCAGAGATTCTACACCTGACCTCCCTTAACAAGTGTAAACTGATGAACAATATGAACAAAAGACAATCACTTTCACAGATAGTGTTTGCTACTTTTTGCTGGTAGAAAGTACATATTCTCCTTTAAAGTAAGTGTTCAAGTGGTGAAATTATATATGCGTATGCTCTCTGCAGTTATGTCTTGCGCTTACACACTCATGAGCACACACACACACACACAGTGGGAGCCACAATGCAATTTGACTGTGGTTCAGTAATGAGCCTGTAGGCTGGAGGCTGGCAGATGGGAGAAGTGCCAGTGCCACTGCAAATGTCACTCAGCTGTGGCAAGACGTATTAGAGAGGAACCACTCCTCAAATCATAAGAGTATAAGCATATGTTGTTTATGCTACTTTGTTTGCTTTCTTGACTGGAGCTTTTTTTCATTTCTTTTTTTTTCATACCTTCAGTTTTCTCCTTCTTTATTTGTGATCTCGCTGTGATGTGATGGCTCTTCAGCAGCTGGCTCTGTTAGAGAGAGGAACTGTGGGTAAACTCAGGGACACGAAGCTTCAGACGCTGAGACGGAGTGACTACAGAGCGCTGACGTAGTGTTAGTCTGGGGTGAAGTCAAGGGAAAAAACACACTACATTTGTCTGAACACAGTGTCAGTTTAAGGGTGTTAGAAATTCAAATGCACACTTTACTTCTTCCCCAAATGCAGTCAGCCATGAGGGAGGAATGCTCCTCCGACAGTTCCCCTGTAGTGGGGGATATTACTAAATAGTGTGTGCGCACAGGCCACATCCAAAACTGAGCTTGAATCCATGGAGGTGAGCTCTGAGGAGGCTGGGGAAGAGTTCGGAGGGACCCCTGTCACTCAGCAGCAGAAACAGTCATGGAGGACAGGGAGGAGGTGACAGGGTTTTAAGAGGAGATGGAATGTGGGAATGTGTAGGAAGAGTTTCAGGTTTTTCATTTCCTCTTCTGGGAAGGCTTTACTCTAAAAGTTGGAACATTGCTATGAGGATTGGGTTGCATTCAGCCATAAGAGCAAAAGTGAGTGAGTTGCTCCACAGCCCAATGCTAGTGATGCTTTATTCTGCTCTAGCCAACATCAGGCACTGGGCATGGTGAGCTTTGACTCTTTAGTATGTCTCCAACCTATTGGCAATAACTCTGAACAATAAATAAACACTTCATACATGCTTGAAGGTTAGAGCGCTGAAAGAAACCCCATCTCTGATCAACAGCATCTTATAAAAGACCCAGAATATGTCTCCAGAACGTCTAAGAAGGGTCAGTTCCTCTCTGTCATTGTGAGGGATTTCAGTATTTAAACATTGTAAGTGGGGTTTTCAGCTACGTTTTCAGCAGTCCAGCAATGAGTGGGTTAATGTAACAAAGGCTTATCCCTGAAAGAAGTTTCTGAACAGTTCAGTAAAATCCAACACACTAAGTGAACAGACACAATTCAGTAACGCAACAGACAATGTACAGAGTATTTAAGTTCCACCGAGCAAGCGCTCCAGAAAGAGAGATCGACAGAAAGAGAGCAGGAGGGGGAGTGAAAGAAGGAGATAACTATTAATTTCCCCTAGATCACTTCATTACTTAATCATTCATACTTGAAGAGAGCAGTCCTGTTTAACAAGAGCTTGTTTAATTACAGAGAAACATATGTGCTCCTATTTGGCAAGAGCCACCCACAGGAAAGCTAGCGAGAGGGAGGGAATGACGGAGAGGAAGGGAGGGGAGGCCCACACAGCTTAGGCTAGCGTCACGAAGAGCGACAGATTTAAGAGCCGTGATGACGGAGGGGGTTGGGCCCATCTTAAACTCTGTTTTCATAATAAAAATAGTGTCAGCCTTAATTTCCCCCTCTGAAGCCATTTAGCAGGGGAGTGTTTTGAAGCCGTACAGAAGGCTGCCACGAAACGTGATCCCGGGAGCATTAGCCATATTTTCAAACATGTGGGAATGCTTTCGTTCCGACATAAAAGCCCGCCCGGGTCCCCAGAGGTCCGAGCAACGTCCAAACGATGTTCGTTTTGACAAGTCTCGGCGCTGTTTTGTACAGCATTAACCCCGGCGACTTTGAAGCCATTGCTCTGTGGCAAGGGGATAGACCTTGTAAAGGTCAATAACTCCGCTGATTACGGCGCCGTTCATGAGTGGTGGTCTCCAGTCCCCCCCCAACCCCTGCCCAGTTTTCAGCATCTTAACCCAAATGAGGACTGTGAAGGTGTGAGAGACTTGAACCCTACTTGAACCTTACCTATTAAGTGCTTGAAGTATGGCCACATCATCGGCGTGTGTTCTTTGGCTTTGCGGGGTCTTATATCAATGCTACGCAGGTTCCTCCGGTTCCTTGGGTCATCAGCTCATCCATTGTGGGAAAGGGAGGCTAATAGGGGATGGTTTTTCAAGAAATCACCGAGACAATGTCCTGACTGATGGGAACATACCTGTTAACAATACCATTGTTCTTCTACAGTTCCAGAACCAAGACGTCTAATCTCGATTTCCATGTAGTTCAGCCTCGGAACCCTGCAGAGATAAGACATCCCATGCATACAGGCGACAAAAAAGGGATCGCCTGCCTCTATCTTGTCTACGAAAATAAGCCAGGGACAATTCAATAAAGCACACAGAGTGAAACATTCCTAGGTAAAGGGAAAAGTCAATGGGCGCAAGATCAATGGGACACTTGTAATGGATGGCGATGGATCGGCCACTTTAATATTACACCAGGTGGGTCAGGAATTACAATACCTCCACCGAATAAACGTTAACCTATAATCCCTTAACTAAGAGCTGCCTTATTGTTTGCCTCCCCCTCCACCCCAACATCGATCCTCCTTTATCGAAGGCTCAGACACTGCAGGATCAGGTTGACCTCCACTAATTTGAACCACCATGAAGGCATCTATTTGTAATTAGAATCACTCACAGTCATATTCCATCATCACTCACACAGACAGGCTCTGATTTGATTTTTCCACATCTCTCTTTTATTTGTTATTTATTTATTTATTTATTTTTTATTTTTTTTTGCAGAGGCGACGTTGCAGGCTTGACCCCGACCCTTGCTCTCGACCTCTAACCCTTGACCCTGACACATCTGACCAGTCGCCACTCTGGGGGGCTGCAAATTAATAGAAGGGCCGTGGCTTGTTAATTGTCGAAGAGATCGGCTAACTGATTCATCACTGCAGTCATGGCCATTGCTTCAGCCTGACCCCTCTGAGATCCCACTGGGCATCTGTAAGCAACCCCAGCTGTGCTTGGGCCTATAGCTGACCACCCTCCTCCCCATGTCGAAGGCGTAATTATTCAGTATCGGCCTCCTTATTAATCAAGTCGATGCCCCGCATTTTAAATGGAAATTGCGGGATTAATACGAGCATTCATTTTGTCTGGGGAAGAAAACGTGATGGCTTTAGCTCCGCTAATCGAATTGGAATAAAAAAAAAAGAGGGGAGAATCTTATTGAATTACAGAGATGTAAAGTAACACACACACACACACACACACACACACACACACACAGGATGCTACAGCCATTGAGGTTGAGATCAGCTTTGTTGTCAGTATTGTCTGTATTGGTAATGAATAAGTCATCCTGCATTTGAAAGTGATGCAAATGACACCAAAGCCAAATCCTGACTTTTCAATAGAAGGAAAACAACACAGTGTTAATGCAACAAGATTCCCATCCTAGTCCTTTTGAACCATTTCTATTGGTTCACTAATAAAGCCTGCAGTTTTCAAATGAAGGCAACATTGCTATATGAAATAAATGGCAACAATGCCTACTTGTTTTCCAATGGTTGGCGTCTGCAGCCAAATAAACTCAGAGCAAGTTGAAGTCAAGTGGTTGCTCTAAACCCACAGCATGCTAATTTCTCCATCGTCTGATCCCTGGCGTAAACAACAGCAACAAAGTGGGACAGCACATTGAAAGGTTTCCATATTCCGGGCTCTAGAATTCTATTTGGAGCGGGTGAAATCAGATGTCAGAGTCAGACAGGGCGCTCGGCGGGCTTGCAGGTGTCGCAATAAATAAACAGTCTCATTGCATTATGCAGCCAGTGATTGATTAGATTATGAACAGGTGGGCATGCATAACATCAATGATTTTCTCATTGTTCACCCCTGACAGCTCCGCCCCCCATCCCAACTCGCTTTTACAAACCTGACACTCTCTAAAACACACACACATACACACACACACGGAACGCAGATTGACGGACAGATCAGATCGGACACAGCTGACAGCGGAGCGTGCAGTCCTATCTGGTATTTGGAGGTGCTGTTTGTTCAAAATGACAAGGATGCAAAGCGCTCTCTACATACGAGTTGCCTCTAGTGCTGGGAGATGGGCGATAGTGGGGGCTGCCAGCTCCACAAATCCAACGCTCCGATTACCATCAGGTCGGGCCGGGGTGCTTTCTCAAAGCCTGTCATTTCCTGTCATTTGTTTGTCAAGTGAGGACAGGCCAACCCTGGCGCTGCTGGTGTCTGTTCGAAGGAGACGCGCACGCAGCATCGCATCGCCTCCATCCTCCCGCACACCTTGCCCTCCCTCAGGTAGTTTTCCTGCATCTGACATGCTCTTTGACACTTTGACAGAGTTTAGATGGGGAGGAGATGCCAAACACAGACAGGATTAGGAAACACGCAGCATGCGGGGGATCTTGTCTGCTGTTGTTTCCTGTGATAGGCCGGTCCTGGACTTGTTGGAAAAAGAGCTGCTTTCACAATAAAAACGCTTGCTGGTTATTTTAACATTTCTGTTGTTCCACAGAACTGCTCTTAGACGTTAGTCTTGGACATTTGTGGACAGCTGTCCGACAGTTCTTCTGGGAGTTTTTTCTTTCTTTCTTTCTTGGCTTTAGTGACAGTGTCTGCTCTCTCGAGAAGGTTTTACCAAAGTTGTTGGGAAATGTCTGGGGAATAAAAAAAAAAAAACAGTTCTACTCAAAGAGCATTCCACAGATTAGGTAATGTTGTGGAATGATTAGTCCTGGATCAAAAAAGTCAATCCATCTCTACAGATTCCAAAGCTGGGGGGCTTTTACTCCTCCAGTAAATACTTGGCATTGAGCATGATGACCTTTAGCTCATGTACAGGAGGTTGGATGCTCTGGACATTATTCAAGATGTGCAGAACTGAATGTTCTCCCGTCCACAAAGGTAGAATCCTTTAACTGCAGAAGTCACTGAATAAAACGGCCATTTACAAGCATTAGGACATAATGTAGATGCATGGCTTCAAGATGCATGTAACGTATTTGGAGCATTCAGAAGCTCTGCCTTCCAAACATTGCAAGGTTAGAGTTTGCTTTTTTTACACTACATTGCAAAACATTCACTCACCCATCCAAATCATTGCATTAATGTGTTCCCATCACTTCTATGGCCACAGGTGTATAAAACCAAGCACCTAGACTTGCGGACAGCTTCTACAAACATTCCTGCATGGTACGGTGATAGGATGCCACCTGTGCAACAAGTCCAAGTGAAATTTCCTCACTACTAAATATTCCACTATCAACTGTCAGTGGTATTATAACAAAGTGGAAGCTATTGGGAACAACAGCAACTCGGCCACAAAGTGGTAGGCCACGCAAATGAGCAGTGTCTGCAGATGCTGAGGTGCATAGTGCGCAATGGTCACCAACTTTCTGAAATGTAACTCTTTTCATGCTTTTGTTTTCTTTTTAATGTTCTTAGGTCTTTCCACCATCCTCACCAGGGATGGAGAGATGGAACATCAAAGCTGGGGATGGAGGTGGGAGAGAAGAAGCTGGGGCATGTGAACATGAATGCCACCTGTTGCTGATTGGCTGAATCGCATGTTTGTACTCAAACCAAGGCATTTTCTTTATTTTACATTTACCTAGCCAGGGCTCATTAAAATCATGTGCAGCATCTTTAACATCATTTATCACAAAGCAAAATAAGCAACATGCAAAGGAGGGTCAGATGGGGTCGGAATTAAGAGTTGCTAGAAGACTTACGCTCACATTTGTGGACAGAGGTTCGTATTAGAGAACCACTGAATGATAAGTGCCATCACTGCTCTGTAAAGCAGGCCTGGATAGGAGGAGGAGCTGTGTTTACATTTGGCTAAAAACGTCTGAAAGTGCAGTTTGCCAGTTGTTTAAGAGCACAGAGGAGACGGCCAAATTAAACTGGCAGGGGAGAAAAAAATGACAACATCCTCCAAATCTGCCGCTGCCTAAGAATGCAGCCTGTGAAAGTTCACGTTGACAAACGTGGGAATCCTTTGGTTTGTTGTCGGTGGAAACTCTGAGATGAGGATATCTAAAGAAAATGGATGAGTGTTTGGAGATGTTTTGGCCTGCTTGAAACAGTCTTCCCATAGTTTGGGGCTGATAAACAGTTATCTCAGCTTCGTCGTCACATCAATCATGCCTCATTGTGTTTAGACACTGACCCGCTTGAGCAGTTGCGCTGGAGTAAATTGTGTATCTGCGAGACAAATGAAGGATGCGCCGCATTGAGAGAATCTGATTCTCATTTGTGTAGAATAGCTGGCATGTGTTGCAGGCATACTGTAGCGGCGTCCGTGTGATAGAAGGCAGAGCCCATATGCTCATCAAGGTTACACCGATGACACCCGCCTCAACACACTCCATGGCAACGGCTTCTACACCGCTTGCATTCTTAATAGCAAACTTGGCTTGTGTAAACACTGACCTTGAAGAGGAGATGAGATGGCTCGGGGAAAGTGTAACCTTGATCACATGTAGGTCAGGCATTTCCTCCCTTCGCACTGAATCCAGCATGTTTCCGTTGGGCAGCCTCCTTTTCAGCTGTTTTTATTGGCCTACTGTATTTTCAATGGCACTGAAATGGAAAAAACTGAAATGATAAAACTCTCACCCACATTAAAATACACAAAGAGCAGGTAATAACAGTGGAACCATACAATGGAAAAGGCCAGGATGAGGTCGACTTCCAGGAAAGTGCTCCCTGGAAAGTTCCATTTGCGTTGAAGTGTAATTTAGGATGTGCAGCAAATTTATTTTGACATTGTTTTTGAGAGTTGAGCATAATTTTAAGGCTTTTTTTAAATGTCTGTGGAGGAAAAAAAAAAATAAAAAGCCCATATCAGAAGACTTCCCACGATATTTCCAACAAAACACAAACTCACTCCTAAACCCTGGAGATGCTAGAGCAGCCCCGACGCCTTCTCCCCTGATGAATGATGTCATTAATGTCAGGCTATCAGTGGACATGAGCGAGGAGACGCCAGGCCTAGCAACACACTCCCGACCAGGAAAAAAAAAAGGACAGAAAGGAGAGAGTGTGTGTGTGTGTGTGTGTGTGTGTGTGTGTGTGTGTGTGAGAGAGAGAAACAAATAGTTTTGATTAAAGTCAAGGACATTCCGTACGACTCTTTAGTCGAAAGGCATTCATCATGGCTGATGTTGATCCTCCCTCCTCTGTCCACTCCACTCTTCCGGGATGGCAGCAGAGAGAGGCTTGCGCTAACAGAGATATAGCACAGGGCTTATGTGGTCAGTCAGCACGTAGTCCATGCCAGGCCAATTGGAATATATGAATCCCAAGTGAGTTTACGGACGATAGCTTTGGCTTTCTTAACTAATGTGCTCTCTACTGCTGTTTAACCCTTTAACGCAAAGGTAAACTTTAATCTCTAAGACTCATATCCTACGGTTCCCTTTCATCCACGTCCTACTTTTCTAGTAACCTCACTTGGGTTGTAGTCAACAAAAACAATTATAACTCTATATAAATCTATAATTCTAGGCGATTATTTTCGTTTTTGTTAGGGTTAGCTAACTCAGTTAATTATGAACACATTCTTAAATATACGTCCATTGTAATAAAAAAACTAGAACGTTAAGGGGGGCAGGGTTACAAAACCAAACAGTACTTGACATTAAGATTCATAATAGAAAGGTTTGTTGTTGTTTTTGCTTTAACTAACCACTGTAATCAGTGGCACACTCCAGGGAAAGAATATCCAAAAAGAAAGGGTGCCAGAAAAATAAAACATAAAAAGCAATGATACATCTGAATCAAACCATCCTTTCAGAGTTGATTTCTATAGGCTGTCAAGGCAGTCATGGAAACCCTTGCCATGAGGCTCCAGTCTCCAGTTTTTGTGCTGTTGTTAAGGCCTGAGGAGGTTTAGAAATCTGCAGTTATTGAGTCAGTAGAGCACTGGTGACTTTTATGCAGTGTACCTCAGCAGTGTAAATTTACATGGTCTGCAATTTTTTGGCCGAGTTGCTGTGGTTCCTAAAAAAATCCTATATATAGGAGGGAAGAAATTCCATGAACTGAATTTACTATCTAATACTAATACTGGCATCCTATTACAGCACCACATCTGAATTAAATGGGTTCTTTAGAATCACTCATTCTTTCACAAATGTTTGTAAAGGCAGACTGCAAGGCTAGAAGCTTGATTTTTTTTTTTTACACTTGTGGCAATGGGACTGAATGAGACACTTGAATTCAAGTTGGTAGCAGCACCCCCACACTTTTTGTCCTTTCGACCTTTGATTGGCTACCATGTACTGTGGAGTTTAAACAATCTTTTTGACTTCAGCAGGAACTTAAGTTGGAAAGGTTTATATATCATCTCTGTCCAAAGAATACCATGTATCTCCAAAATAATAACTTTACAGAAGGAGGAGAAAAACCTTCTAAACTTTCACTGGAAGTCAGTGTAAAAAGATATTATGCCGTACCTTTGGAGCATTTCTATTGGTCCTTTTATCATGATATTTTCACCCAATGTGAAGCTTCTGTGTTCAAATGATAAACAAAAATAGGGATTCACATTTTTCTTTGGACAGGGACGATATGTAAATACTCAGGCTCCACCATTCTGCATTCAACAATAAAGAGAGTACCACACTTCTATACCGTGATAGAAAACTGCAGGGCTAAAGATGGTCCATGAACTCACTGTAGGTGGTAAAAAGAGAGGTTCTGTAAATGCCACACTGAGTTATCTCCAGCACTATGCAGCTGATCTCTTTCCAATTTAACTGACAGTGTTCAGAAGCGGTAATTGACAGCGATGATGTACCTGCACCTTTCTGTAATAACATCCAGCAATGTTGTGACAGCACTGTTATGCAAGCTGTCATCGACTTGGCAAAAACCTGCTCTAATAGCTTTATGGCAGTCTTTCTATTACCAAAAATAGACGGCGAAGTTCTTCCTTACCGAGGGGTTTAGTGAATAGTGGAGTAGTGGCAAATTATGCCCCTTTCCCCTCCACTTTTCATCATGCAGGGAATGATAAGTACTGTGAGTGTGTACTGAGAAAATATTGCTATTAACACTCTTGCTCTCTTTCTCTCTCTCACTCACTCACTCACTCTCTGTGTAATGCGCACACACACACACACACACACACACACACACACACACACACACACATATTACCCAAGCCACACTGGGTAGCAATAGCTTTCCATGTCGTGCTGAGTAATATTACCCGTGGAGAATCATAAAGGAGATAGTCCAAATTGAAATTCTGTCATAGTTTACAGAGGTCTAATCCAAACATCTGTTCTAATGACGGGGGATTTGCAGAGGATCTGCGAGTCTATGGGAAAAGCAGGGCACTTCACTCAGCTTGCAAAGTTTGATGTAAGAGCCAAAAGCTTCCTCCTAATGTAAGCAAGCTTCCTGCGAGGCTGCAAGGGCTAGAGCCGCTCTCGACTACCACTCAACCTTTCAAACAAAAGGCCACAAGTCAAGATTAACCATAACACAATCGTCCATGAATAAAGAAAAAATATACACATGCCCTAAGAGGACTGGCAGGCTAAAAGCAGCTAATGGGCAACAAGGACCCAGCATGTGTCACAAGCTACGGCAGGGGGGTGGGGGGGGGAGCATAATATCTTGTGCACACATCATAGATTCTGGTGTTTACCGAACCATATCTAGTGCAAAGCACATCTCAGCTGCATAGTGCTGGGCGATATGACCACAAATCAACATCACAATTAATTAAAGTTTTTACCTTGACTACGATTAACACAATTTTGTTTCTGTTTATTGCCTTTAACTGTTCATTGACTGTAAATATGCTCAACTACTAAATGGGATACAACTGGGATATTGTTTTCTAATACTGCTGGGAGCTTGTCCATCTCTTTTTGAACCATGCACTGATCATATCTGGTGATGTGATTGTGCTTTAAGTGTTGTAACAGACACAGTATGCTCGGATGGCCTCTGTGTTTATGTTCTCCTCCATGTTGCTTCCATGTGGCAGAATCACATGACTACCTGCATGTGGTTTTAAAAGGGGCTGTACATGAACACAGAATGGGTGGCATATTAACAGAATTAACAACAACAACAAAAGAGTAAATATAGACAAGATCATGTTGATTAGAAACTCTAAATGTTTAATTGCCATTGTACCCTGATGTTATTAAAAGCATTTGACATCCGAGTACATAAAACCCTGCTCGGATACTGATTTCCTAATATGGGCATAAGCCCATTTGATGATGTCATGACTACAAATATACAAACTGTCCATACGTGATATACAAACTGTCCATAATATGATTTCTACTTTCTTTCTTTCTTTCCTTTTCTTTCCTCCAGCATCACAGAGGGAAGGGGAAGTGTGTGATTTTAATCAGACGAGCTTAAAGACTTTTCCCACTGTATCACATCCTCCAGATGTGCAGGCCAGACTGGAAGAGGTTATTACTCCAAAGCAGCCGAGGCTGACCGAGAGTCAAGTGGGAGATTATTGGGCCGCACTCAGTGCTGCTCCTAAACACCCAGTGAGCTCAAATATTTTGACAGTCATAAGAGATGCAGAATGGATCAGTTACTATGCAAAAGCAAAGCGGTGGTGGTTTTGTGTGTGCGCGAGTGTGTGAGAAAGAGAGAGACAGAGGCTGGGAGAACTTGGCTTGTGGTCTGGGTCTGAAAATCTTTTATGAAAGAAAGGAAAGGATTTACAACCCAATTACGACCCTGCCATTAAATTTAATTATGATCCTTTAGCGGTGGTGCAGCAATATGGGAAATACAGGCAGATGCTAATATTCAATATTTTGCAGATACATATCTGTCAAAGTTGATGCATATATATTTAGAAGTTACTGAATGAATCTGGTATTTTCTTAAAAATGTCATAAGCATTTGATATTTTTCACAGAGTACAGATTCCATCACTGGATTCTACAATATACTCAGCATCTGGAGTTCCCCTACGTTTTCTACAAAAAAAACTTGCTTAGAGCCAGAGTCAAAAATCATTATAATTAGAATCTCTTTATTGACCAATCCGTGCAGTGAAACACACATTTACCCACACTAGTGAACACTAGGAGGCAGTGAGCACAAATGCCCGGAGCGGTGGTGCCTTTCTGAAGGGCACTTCAGTCATGACCTGTGAGCTCTGGGGATTGAATCGGCAACCTTCTGGTTACAAGCCCAGTTCCCTAACACCCAAGCCAAGGCTGCCCCCTACCAGGCCATGGTATTGTCCTATAGGGATATATAACGATCACTGAGCAACCAACCGATAATCCATCCTCGATAACTGCTTTGTCCTGATCAGGGTTGTGGAGTGTCTGGGGCCTACCTGAAATCATTGGCCACAAAACAGAACATCATCCTGGACAGGGCACTAGTCCCTGCTTTATTTCACAGACAATGCACATAAATTATTCATTTAATTTAGTTTCACTTTTAGTTCTACATTTTTAATTCTTACTAAATTTGAATTGTCCATGAAAAATCTTTGTGAGGTGCTAGATAAACAATGCTTTTTAGTTTTAATCATGTTTAAGTAATTTATCATTCTTATGACTAATTATCTTAATCATATGTTTATGTTTTATCTCTATTCTCTCATATCCATTATCTGTGTGTTTTCTGATTTGTAAAGCACTTTCAATGACCGCAGTGCTTGATAGGTGCTATATAAATAAACTTGGAAAGTGGAACAACCAGAACCCCCAGATCTTGCACTCTTAAAAATAAAGGTGTTATGAAAGATTCTTTGAGAAATGCCATAGAAATGCCATCGGTTCCACAAAGAACCATTTTTCTTATACACTTAAATGCACAAAGAAGATTTTAAAACCATTAAAAGGTTCCTCACACTCACATCTCAACCTGGTTCTTTATGGAACCACAAAGTAGTTCTTCAATGGAACCTTTTGTAGAACCATTATTTTTAAGAGTGTGAAACTGTGCTGCCCCCTGATGATTAACAATTATAAAATATTTGTATTTGTATTTGTATAATTTGATTATAGAGTGATTGCATGTATGAGAATGATGGGCTCTTTGGTGTGTTTTTTTTTTTTTGACACCCTGATGATCCCAGTGACATTAAAAAGGTTATGTATAGAAATGCACAGGTACAGGTCACAACTCCCTGTGGAATCCAAAGCCACTGGTCACACTGAGTAGAATATGTGCGTTTTACACAGACACAGTAATATCAGTACACTTTACTTCTTTCTGCCGTATGTACAATCTATTTCTCAAGTTCATTCAGGAAAAGGAGGTAAGAAAATTCAGTGTTTTCTACACTGACACATTTGGTTAACGATTTGTTGACAGGCGTACATCAGTTTCACTGACAGTAATGAATGGCACGCAGCTCGAGAAATAATAGACTTGTCTTTAGACGTGCGAGCGTCATTTATAACCTCAGCAGACATCAGGCGGAGAACAGATTGTGATACTAGCGCTAACAAACACACTTTATTTCAACTTCCAATTCCAGGATTCCAGGCAAGGTGCTGGTACAAGCTGAAAGAGGACCTGATAGAAACTAATCTCACTGATTTGCACCAGGAATGGAAATGAAGGTGTGCTGGAACTGATCACATGCCCAAATGCATGACGACTGCTATTTTTAATAACACATGGCAGTGTAATCGCACGTTAAATCAATACATTGAGTGAATAGTAATCATTGTAAATGTTTGAATGTTGCTTTAAATACAATATGTATTGATACAAGTGTGGAGGGAGAAAATGACCCACCCCTGACCTCACTAATCTGCTCACAAATCTTTTTCTGCATTAAAATCACACTTAACCTATTGAGAAAATACAGTAACCTCAGTTCAGAGAGGCTAATGTTAGGGGTGGGCTGCATTTTCAAATTAGGTGGAACTGAAACATCAACAAAATTTGCTTATACTGCCAACATAACATGACCTACCATATGCGCAATACAATGAATAACCTACAAACTATCTTGTTTAAAAAAAAATGATATAATGAGTATAAACCACAGAGCTGTTGTCCATACAGTACGTTTAAAAAGTATTGGAATAGAGAAAATAAGGCCAATTGCTAACAAATTGCGGCTTTTAGCTGTGTGTATTAATGCATGTGAATCGTATTCCAAGGGTTCAGTCACTGGTCCTGCCTCAGCCATTCAATACCAGGAGTCTTTTAGAGTACACATGGCCTCACTGTTTTGGGTGGGTAGGGTGAGTAGGATGTGCCAGTCTACCTGATCTGAGGGCTAGCCTGAGCAAGCTTCTTTTGGCTGACATGACTGATATGGGCAGTTTGCATTCGCCCCAAGTGCACTGACATGTCCGGGAAACACAGCAGTTGAAAATGAAGGACACTCTCCCGCCCCCTCATTTGGTGCTTTTCCACCGCATGGGTCCAGCTCTACACGACTCGACATGGCTCGGCACGCTTAAAGCTTGTTGCTTTTCCATTGGCAGAGCTCCTCCGCGAAATGGAGCCGGTGACGTTGAAAAACCCTGTCTCTAACAGGAATCACTGGCTTTGAAAACCACAACAGAAGCAGCGTTAGGTGCTGTTTACACATTGTGTATTTGTGTGTTGTTTTTTGGACTGGACTTGGTTCCACGCCCCAGTTCTCACAGATCAGTTTTACTTGTTGCACGTTCAGCTCTCACTGGAAACTGTGTCTGCCAGGGTTTACACATCACCATTTAGTACCTACTCTGCATGGTTAGAACCCGGAGTGAGCTGGAACTGAAAACATACATGGTTCCAGGGACCAGGACCAGATTTGGCCGGTGGAAAAGCAAAAGACCCGTGCAGAGGCGAGTAGAGTCGTGTAGATCCCATGCAGTGGAAAAAGCTCTAATTGTGTAAATGTGTTTAGTGGAAGTCTGAATCAGAGCTGAAGATGATCCAGGTAAATCTTCTCTGTAGTCCAGTGTGCTTTAATTCCTCACTGTGATCTCCCATTACCCACTAAACCACATCCTCTCCTACGACTTACAGCAACATTACAGAGCATCAGCTGCAGCCCTCATCAACAGAAGAATTTTTCATCATAACTGCATTTCTTAATAAACACACGAGAAGCTTTATCTGAGGCTGTGTGTGAATAATGAAGGTAGTATGTGTCTGAGCGGGTGGTGGGGGGCTCTGTATGAGGGGTGGGGTAAGAGAAAGACGCAGCCCAAATCAAACAGAATATGAACTAAGTCATTTGACAGTCTATAGGTCACATGCTCTTTTGACTTCTGACAGCTTGATGGATTGCTTTGAGAGCGAGCGGAGGAAGGAAGAAAAAAAAGCAATGCTTTCATTTGAAGAAAAAGAGAAATATTTCAAATGTAAATGCATTAATATTCATAAGCTTCAGGAGGAATAAGTGTCTTGTGTTTTGTGGGAGAGAGTAACTAATCCAGACGATCGAGAGGCACGAGGTCTGATGCAGAGCGAAAGAGAGAAAAACCACAAACTGGAACTCCGAACTCCGCTCTGGTGGTCCTTATATCACTTTAATCGATAATAAAACAGAAGATACAGCGGGGAGTAAAGGGACCCCACCAAATCCAACAATACGCTTGTTGACACACTTAACATCATTCATCACTTTCAAGAATACTGAGAAGCTTGTTTAAAAAACAGATTTATTCACTTTGTTAATACCCCACACACATCCTAGAAAAAGCTGAGAACCTTGGAAAACCTGGAATTTTAAAGATCAGTTTTCCAGTCATGGATAATATTTGGGGGGTTGGGGAAACAAAAAAATAAAAAGGTTGGGCCATTAAGTTTGTATGGAAGCCCATTTCGACCATATTAAATTGTAATAAAAAATATAAAAGCACCATTTTTAATAATATGTAAGTTACTACCTAGATATTTCAAGATATTTCATTATTTTTTAGATAGAATCATTATTTTGAGATAGTATCTCAGTATACTGACTTAATATCTCATGAGATATTAAGTCAATATATTGAGATACTATTTCATGAGATACTAAGTCAATATACTGAGATAGTATCTCAATATACTGACTCAGCATTGATTAAAAGCTGTGTTTTTTGTTTATCTTTTCTTGTTTCAAAACTTCTCCTTCTCCCAAATCCCAACTGTATTGAATCCTCACTCCAGAGGATGCCACTTCACTGCTCCACAGTACAGTGCTGGAGGACTTTATACCCCTAGAGCCAATCATTAGGCATAATGACCCGAGGCTCATGTGCAGCCGCCCCACTGTGCCTTATAATTTTGTTTCAAGCTTTTCTATAAAGATCATACAAACTGTCCAAAAAGGTTTGAGTTGTGCCAGCTGTAGTATGAGGTACAGGCAACTCGCTATAATCCACAGTTTAAACAGCAGCTTCCCACAGTTTTGGGTTGTTTCTTTAACGTGTCGTTAGACATTCAACTCAAAAGAAGATTTAAAAGGTGAATGAGGATCTGACTTCCATTCATATCTTTCAGAACACTGCTAACAAACCTCAGCACACAAAGCCTCTCTGACCTGACACCACTTATAAACACAGTGCTATCAGCGCAGAGGACACCACCTCATTACCAGCAATAAGCAAATGTCATCACACAAAGAAGTGCCAAAGGAAGTCTACTGACACAATGGGTATTATCACTGGTCGTGTCTCTCTCTCTCTCTCTCTCTCTGACAGGCAGCCTTTTAATTCTGTAATCCACATAGACAAGATGTGATAAAAACAGAAGAGGAAGCAGCTCCCTAATCGCTCACTAATGGTTATGACAAATACCTGTCTTGCTCTCATTCATACACACACACACACACACACACCTCTCATTAGCTTAACTGTAGATGTAAGGATCTTACAGGTGGATAGAGTAAATTAAACTTTGTTGTTATATATATATAATTTTTTTAAGGGTCTCTTCTTTAGATTTTCCCAGGGACACCCAAGTATTATTATTAGGTCGATTGTTCACACATTATTTCAGTGTAATTACATATTTACTAAGCGAAAGAATTCAAATTCAACCCCCAGTTACTATTTCTCCTGCTTCTGCATTTCCATTTGTTTAATGCCAACTGAAGATGCCCACTAGCGTTAGTCAGTGCACTGTACTGAATGAAAACTGAGCATCTAATTTGACCAGAGTTTCTCCAGTCGAGTTACGAGTGGGATATAGTTACCATCCATTGAGGACATACCTTCTCTCATTGCTGGTGATACACAGGACTGTTCTGGGATGTTGAATACAACTGAAGCCCATTTCTTTGACTATGACCTGTCTCTAGTCTGAAATCCCACCTCTGCTCTGACCCCATGAGCAGTGAGATGAAGTCTTGTACAGTACTGTATAAATAAGTCATAGAGCCGGATTTAACCCAGAGGCAAGAGGAATCCAGTCCACCGCTTTCCACCCCGAGGTGACAGTGTCCATGCCTTTCGCCCTAAATTAGAGCTTTCCCTTATTGATAAATCATCCAGGCTGTAGTGTGAGTCGGAGGGCTCTAATTCTCAGAGTCTCAAGGCTGTGGCTGGGCTGAAGTGGACAGAGCGGCTTTGACAACTTTTTCATTCTTATCTCGTTGCATGTGGAGCCTGAAGTAGGGCACACAAATCACTATTGTCTCTGTGTTATTCTGCAAGGAGAGAGAGAGAGAGAGAGAGAGAGAGAGAGAGAGAGAGAGAGAGAGAGAGAGAGAGAGAGAGAGAGAGAGACCGTGTCACTTTTTATTTAGCGCGATAGGGATTTATGCTCTGGCCTTCACTGCTATAGGCTTGTTTGGAGGCTCTTCCATGGTGAGCTGACAAATGACACCACACTCGCGCCTGACGAGAACACTGTAGCTAAAATGACCCGTTCAGTAAGGACAATCATCCCAACCCTCGCACTCCTGGCGTCCTTCGTTGGACACTGAGATGCCGCTGCTCTTGGACTGATGAGGATGAAAACGATAAAAAACGCCTGTCCCTGATGCTTTACCCTGTTCATAACATAGTCATTAACTTCCCACACTGTAGTGAGGAGAGAACAAACCTGAACGACCCGTCATTATTCGTTTCATTAATGGACACATGTTTTGCTTTTAAATCAAATGTTAAGAGAATGAAATCTTAAAATGTCAAAGATTTGCTCTGGATCCCGAAGGTCTTCAGAAATCATGCGAATAATCACTAACATTATTAGAAAGTCAATGTAATTAAACTGTAATCACACTGTAATGAAAGTCCTCTGATAAATCTTAGGTCTCAGGCCGTCACATTCCGGCGTCCACTACAGGAGCAGGCTTGCTGACCACAGGCCTAAAGACCTAACATGAGGGGTGGCCTTCACAGAGATAACCACTAAAATGTGCTGCATCACCTTGTGGGTGGGTGTGAGTCTATGACAAAAGCATGCATCAGGTTCTTTTTTGCGGCCCACATGTGGCCCAGTGGGATAAAAACAGCATGGGCCCCCTCTTTAAAGCCTTCCCCGAGCTTTTCAAGCTGACTGCAGCAAGCAAGAGACAAACGTTGCTCATCCTCAAAGAGCGCCGGCACTTAAAGGGCTGCCAAAAAGGAGGCGGGTGGTACCAGAGGAACACAGTAAAATTGAGGGAGACACGTACAGTTCTTTGTAGCTCTTTTTGAATATTGAATCAAAAACAAGGCGCTGCCAACATGGCGTCTCCCCGACAAAAGCTTGCCAGATCACAGAGACGCAGCGCTGCAGAAAGCAACGGAGGGCTAAACGAGTTAGGAACGTCCAAGGTCAGTTTTCTGTTGATCTTTCTATGTGAAAAAATACGTTAAATACAAAAAAAAAAAAAGGAGGTGACCTTCCCTCGACCCCCACAGAGTCGGCGGAGAAATGGTTTCCTGTAAAGAAGTTTATCCGGGGGTACGCAAGATTAACGAGGATATTTTCATTGGACGCCTCCGCTCCCCGCCACGCATACTTGGAGGTGATAAGATCAGATTATTTATTGGGCCTTCTTCTCCAGGTCATTTGCTATGTTAATTTTTACGAACTCCACATTGGCTTTGTGTCTTGGCTTTTTTCTTTCCCCCTCCTTCTTCTTCTTTTCTTTCCCCTTGCGCTCTGCTCCGTGCAGACCCCGGGCGAGGGCTGGAAGAAAGGGGGATTTTGTGTACTTAGTGAACGCGCTGCCAAATTAGTCACCCATGCCGATTATTTCTGCCATTCAGGGCTGCTACGGAACGTCTAATTTAAGTTGCACTGTGTGAAATTCAATTCTATTAGCTGAGCCGGAAAAATAGGCCCCCGTGTTTGTGGCAGCTTCGGCTTGTTTATGGGAACGATAATGAATCGTTACTTGTAACAGATCAGTTTGACTTGGGTCCTAAAGGCAGGAGAGGCTTTCTCTTCCCTTTCACACTTAAACAGCAGCCTCCATAAACGTGCTCTCAGAGGATCAGCGCAGGGCTCGGATTAAAAGCCGCTGAACCTCGTCTGCCGTGTGATTTACAGTTGTATATTACAGTAATGCAGAGTGATACGGTCATCTTAAGTGATCACTTGGAACCGTAGTTTATTTATAAACAAACATATCCATAGCAAGTGCTGGAAAGTTAGCTAATTATGCTCAAACAAAGTAAGAAAAATCTTTTAATATTCTAACTACTTGACCAATTAAATCATACAGTTGAGGTACATCATTGTAATCAAAATAAGACCCTTATTACACCAAACCCAGCCAGTGGTGGGGAAATATCATTCTAATTAATTCTACATTATTCATATAAAATACATTTTCATCACACAACAAACCTTTGCCCATTGTATGCCCTTGTAACTTTTTAAAACCAAGCTAATAGCTGTTAACTTATTTCTCAAACCAGTAACTAGTACATTTCTGGGAGTATTGACACATCAAAAGGGCCTTTTACTACTTTTGTCCATTCTTAACCTGGCAGTGGTTGGTTATTTGTTATAATTAAGGAGTAACTAACAATTCTCTGTTCTATAGCACACGGCATGCTTCTAACCTAATCAAACACTAGCTTCTAATGAAGTGGCTTGTCAATAAACAGCACAACTTTGAACATTCCCAAAACACTTCAACCAATCAGCCATAACAATATGACCACCTCCTCATCTCTACACACACTGTCCATTAGTTTTACAATCAGAGTGGAGTCTGTCTGTTGCTCTGCATGCATTTTGGCCCAGTTTCAAGGTCATGTCCCCAAAGCATCATCAAAGGTGGTGGTGATGGTGGTGTAACAGTGCGTCGCATTGACACAGACCACAACGACGGATTGTTCCACAGTCAGAAGAAACAAGGATCTTCTCCACAGAGACTGCAGACAGCAGCAAATTCAGGGCAAGTCATTTCTTCAGACATTGGTTTGGACGTCACAAAAAGAATAAAAATGTGGAACAAGGGAAAAATACGGACAATATTGATTGTGCTCTAGTCCTTCATCAGTGGCCATGGTACTCTACCCAGCGGACAGCGTTGACTGGATATACCCGTTTGCTTGGTGGACAAGCTAAAAAAAAAAGAACCGACTCCTCTGTGGTGGCCCTGTGGGGGTCCTGACCATTTAATAACAGGGTGAGAGTGGGCATCATATATGCTGAGCAACAGATAAATATTGATACATTTTTAAGTAATTGTAGAACTACAAAGTGCTCCTGTATGGTCAGTGAAGCTGAAAGAATGGACAGTGAGTAGGTACAAGGAGGTGGTAGTAATGTTATGGCTGATATGGTGTATAGTGTATCAGCTACAGCTTGTGAATTCAAATATACTTTACTTTACTTTACTTTACTTTATTACATTTAGCAGGCGCTTTTATCCAAAGCAACTTACAATGATAGTACAAAAAATATAAAAATTAAAACATTGAACACTTCAAGGAAATGGTAAAAGGCCCCTGTAGAGCATTCAGTTGTGGTACTAAATCTGTACTAAAACACTTAATTCACTTGTTACTATGTAGTTACGATGTAATAGGTATAACCCAAGCGTTACTTAAATACTGGGTTGTTAAAACTTGAGTACATACTTTGCACTGGAGCCACAGGATTAAGGCAGTGAACATGTCTAAATCACACACCTTCTTCCAACCACATCCGGTTGTGAAGTAATCTCTAAGAGACTTGCCCGTGTTTACTGACACTGAATGACAGACTGTTATCTATGAAAATATACTTGTTTACTACAGTAGCCTGGTGTATCATCTAAGAGGAACACTTCAGACTGGCGCTTTAATGTACAGCTGTAGCTAAAAGAGGAGAAGTCTGCACCTTCTGAAGCATTAAAGCAGAGCGCACCTGAGCAAAGGGAAAGGCTTAACGCTGCGGAAAAGAGGAATACATCAGTCATCTTAACACAGACAAACCTGACTAAGAGCGAGAGAGCTTTAGTATCCAGGCCTTCATGGATAATTCATGTGTAATTACAGAAAGCTTTCAAACGGGTTTAAATCACGGTACCTCCCACCTCTTCCACACACACACACACTTAGAAAGAGCTCTCAGAGCTCATGATACCAATACCACCTCTGACTGCAAAAACCTGTTTTTAAAGTCCAGTTGATATTGATACTTTTTTTATAAATCATGTAATAAACACTCTTTAACTGTTAGCAGACGTTACAAACAGTGACACAATTTCAAAACACACTGCACACAGTCTCGAGAACTATTTAGCATCAGCGAGTTTATCACAGATGGTCTGAAATACAGTGGAACTGTGGTCTATGGTCCGAGGAGTCCACATTTCAGCTTTCCACAAAGAACAGAAACAAAGTTCTATAAGGTGCAAAGCCAACATCTGTAATGTTATGGGGATGAATCAGCGCCCACATTATTTTTCCTTTTAAAAAAAACTGCATATTTGTGAAGGTATCATTGATGCAGGAGTGTTTATTGGGATTTCTCAGGGATGATGTCATGATTATTTCAACAAGCAGGTGATCTGCTTCTGCACCAGTGTGGCTTTATAGACCCAGTGATTGTGGGTAAGTGTGAGTGTGTGTCTGGCTGGACAGTGTAGATCTGTCTCCTATTGAAAATGTGCAGCACATCATGAAAATATCTCAGTCACTGCACTGTTCAGTTCAGCTCCATTCACATCACTGCTAATAAGGCACACAAGGCAGTGTGTGTGTGTATGGGAGAAAGAGACAAAGGAGGCTCTCTTCAAGGTCAACTGCGGGTGAACACAGGGTCATTCAGAGGTCACTTGAGCTTCTAGACAGGTCAATAATGTTCCTGTCCTGATGTGGGGGTCGCCTCGCCCTTACATCCAATCACCAGCCAGCAGAAGTGGCAATAAAAGAAATATACAGCAAGACAGAGAGAGAGAGAGAGAGAGAGAGAGAGAGAGAGAGAGAGAGAGAGAGAGGTAAAAAAGACGATAGAGAAACAGAAACAAGAGAATGATGGAGAAAGAAAAAGAAAAAAAAATACAGCGTGAGAGAGATAGAAATGGTGTAGACAGAGGGGAAAAAAAGAAAAAGAAACATACAGAGGGGGCCTATTGAGTATTAAATAAAAGGGTTAATAGAAAAACCTAATGAAATGTAGGAGATGATGGCAAAACAGTGCCAGCTTTCAAATGCTAACTCCTTCTCGTGTAAACAGCTCTGTCTGACACGTCTCATACATCCCTCCCTCCCTCTACCCCTGAGAGAGAGAGAGAGATAGAGAGAGGGAGAAAGAGAAAGAAATGAGCCACTCGTCGGGGTTGAGGAAAGGTCAGTGCTGACAGGCTGCAGGGTTAAGCTGCAGAGTTAAAATACTGTTCATGACCCTGCGAGCCTCCGACCACATTCCGCCTCTTTTGTGTCACCGTCAGCGCCCGGCATCAATATTCCCCCCTCGCAGATTTATTAGACATTGTTGGGCGGGAGAAAAGGGCTCTTTTATGTACAAAAGTCACATTGATGTAATGGCTAATTCAGCTCGGCTGCCAAAACAATCACAAAGCACAACTGTGTGATTTCAAACCCCGCTAAAGTGTGTACAGCCTAGTCCCAGTAACTCTGCACCGCCTTTATGCCAGAATTACAAATGCATTGCTGAAACACAGTGGACTGTTTGAGGTGATTAACCCTGAGGACCTTTGGCGTTGTTATTGCTTTTTTTGCTACACATGGTATTTATGTGACGTAATTACATAGTTATAACATTTTACCTACATTTGCATATGCATAGTTTCCCTTCTGCAGAGTAGTTCCCACAAATTCAAATCCAAATAAATTAGCATTGCTTGTATTTTAAAATTCAGAGGTGTGGACGAAAAATGCAGATCCAGGACCTCTGACAGAACACTACTGCTGGAGCTACGAGCATTTGCAGGGGTGTAGGAGGGGATACGAGTGCATTAAAAAAGTGCATTACAATGCTATAACACGTCAAAAAGACACAAACAGAAAGTGAAAAGGGTTTTTAGTACATACCGCATCCTGCAGGGCCCCCGTGTTGGGCTCACATTAACAGGCCGATGTGACTTCGGCTCGAGCGAGCTTCATCAAACAGAGAGCATCCCTCTTTCATTAGTCCTCACACACATCGGACAGGTTTCAACAAGGATCCAAGCATGTTCCCTGCAAATTAAAACACTTCTAATTAATGCTATGCAAAACGCAGGCCTAAGTTTATTACCTGATTTATCTTTGTTCTACTTTAGAAGGGCAGAGCCGGCCGCGGCCATTCATCTTCCACCCGGCGTACTTAAGATTCAGCATGTGTTTAAATGATTTATTAAAAAAATAAGTGAATAAATCACCTCACAGCTAATTTCCCTAATGATATTAGAAATGAGTAACTGTACAAATTGCACAAAATATAAGCCACTATTAACCTGCAGCACCTTTCATTTGCTGGGTTCAAAATGTCCATCCATATTCATTTGGGCAAAAACAAAAACATGATTAAAAGAGCTGACATTTGACATGATTTCCACAAATAAAACACTTTGCCTTCCGCTGCTTTATTAAGAGGGTGAGCGGCGGCGCGTCGCTGTCACTAATACATCACGCCGTAGGATGTGCTCCATTTAGGTCCAAAGTGGAGACAATGGAAAAATAAAAAATAAAAAAAACAAGCAGCACAGGAGCAACAAATAAATACAGTGGGAAATGAGTAATTAGTGTGGGCACAAGTTCAGAACTTTCTTCTTTTCTTATTTTTTTTAGAAATCATATTCCTTTTCAGTTTCTCAGGCCACACAGTCCCTTGGGGTAAAGGGAAATAAATGGCAGCACTTTAATAACAAGAGGCAAACATCATTTCCGCGGCTAGGCCCAACGCTCAGCCGTCTGACCGTGAGTGAGCGGCCGACACACACTAAAATGTTTCGCTTCTGTGCGCATATAGGAAGCATAAATAATTCAAAATTAATCCCTGCAGAGAGAGGGATGATGGGAATCGTAAATTATCCGTGCACAATGCCTTAACACGGGCGCTCTGTGAACCCGCGCTAACAAACTAACGCGCTTCCTCATTACACGCTAGGCACAGGCCTCTTAACCTTTGAATATTAATTTGGGGGAAGCTGCGGTGGGATAAACACTCTGCTACTGGAATTACTCTGTGCAAAGGGGAGGAAGAGTGTGTGATTACAACAGACTGATTCTGTGTGGTACCCTCTGCATACATATCTCTCTCGTTGGTATAAACAAGTCCATGAGAGACCCTCCATCACCTAATCTGCTTATTCAACAGAATCACTAGCGGTCCAGGACCTTTTGTTTTTTAAAATTCCGGATCAATAAGTCAGGTTGTCCCCAAACTTTTATAACAAAGATGTTAGTGCAGTAAAATAAATACCAAAGATGAGTCTGTGAATCCCACTTAGGTCACACTCTACACACATGTTGACTGGCTTTTTGAGCCAGTAATACTTACCAATTTACAGCCTTTTTGTAGTTTTTAACACAGCACCTGTCCTTTATATTGTGTGAAAATTTTATGATGAATGGACCAATAGAAATGCTTCAAATTGCTTATTTTTTTACTACTTTTACATTGACTTCCACTGAAAGTTAGATTTTTGTTTGTTTAGCACAATCCCTTATAGATTACAGCACTGTTTCTGTAGATTTTCTTTGGGTACATAGAAGACAGTTTGAGAATGTTTTGTGAAACAGTGCCACCAGTGGACAGGTGCTTGCTTAGTGAATGTGAAGTAACTAGGAATTGTAATGCCTTATAAAATACCTTATAAAAATTAGTAATATCTGGAGCATTCTTTTTCTTAATGTATGTAATCATTTATACATCTCGTTGCAATATATATTCTATTATATTATACGTTATATTCAATGAACAGGAAAAAATGCAGTATGTAAGGTATACAGTATACAGAGTATATGTAAAAACATTATATTCAGTTTTCCTAAGTTCAGCCATGTGACTCCTCTGCCTTCTGCCTTTACTGACTACCTATAGCTGCCCGCATCAGATTCAGAACATTGACGCTGGTCAACAGAGTAAAAACAATGGACTTGTCCTTTGGTATTTCATGGCAGTGGTTAAAACTCCATCTATGCCAAGAGCCCTTTGAGCTTCAAGTACAGCTCGGCTTGACCCACCACCCCTCCGGGTGCATGGAAGACAAGCATCCAGACTTGTATTTCTATTGGAATCTATGTGGTGGGATGTACCCATCCTGGTTGACCAAAAGGCAAATGAGTCACAAATGCCTACCATTTTTTTAAGAGTAAATATATCAGCACTTATCTTGCACTTAAAAGACACTGACATTCAGGTCCAGTGCAGTATGAGAACAATGTGAGCATTTATGCACTGACTTTTGTATTTGGCAACATCTAAGCTTGAGGTACCTTTTGGATCCTAACCAGTGAAAATTAGCTGGGGATATTATCTAAGAAAATGCCCTAAATGTAAATGTACAGAAATTACTAAATGGTTTAACGAAAACCATGAGCATACACAGGACGTTACATCAAAATAAATAATTTAGAACATTTTAAAAATAAAAAAACATTCAATGTAAGGGGGCTGAGAGTTCCTAGAGCTACGATAACAAGTGGGAGAGCAAGAGGTGTTAAAGGTGTTAAATAAGAAGGAATGAAAGGAAAATCTCATAAATGTACAGAAGTTCATGAGTGATTGTGGCATATATGGGTCCCATGATTGCACTAAGAACTTCACGTGCTAAAAGGAAAGTCAGCAATAAGTCTACTGATGAAAATGATGGAACTCAGGGAAGAACAGGAATAGATTTCTGTGTCCAGGAGCATCATCAATTCTGACAGATTGCCAAAGGCACGTGTTCTAGACATGCACTATGTAGAGCTCCACATTAATCTGCTGAAAGATTTTTCAAGGGCCTATAGACCATGAGGAATATAACCCTGACTTCTCAACAGATATGTTACAAACTTAATAAAGCAAAAAAAAAAAAAAAAAATTATAAATTAAATAATTATAATTTAATTTAATAATAAATTAAATTATTGGTCACAAAAAGCATAAACAATGTAAATGCATTTTCACTTGTTTTAAAGTCTATTTTTGTTCCTTAAATGTACATTACATTCTCATCTCCACTAGGAGAGGTGAATATTTGTAATATATAAGTCTTGGACATGAAATGTGGCGTTTGGAGTCGACTCAATTGTAAAACCTACAATTATAATTGATTAAGGTACAATTATGTCCCGTAACTGAAGGTACAAATACGTACCTATGAAGGTACCATCACATTGTTGGCTTTTCTGAAAGTGCAAGGTCATGCTAGGGGTAAGTTTTAAGGCTGATTTTTCAAGATGAGTAAAAGAATATCACCTGAACATCCAGATATATATTTAGTACTTTTTACAAGTGCCAATCGTAATCAATACACATTGTCTGTATATTGGAAATGATCTTTTATTATAATATTTACAACTTCACCTTGAGGCCCACCAGTAGAAGGTGGAGGTTAGTACTGATTTACCATGATATTCAAATGCAATTTACAATTATTTCATTATTAAATTTACATCTGATAGTTGAGAGCACTTATTTATCAATTATTTTTTTTTCAAGGTCAAGAAAAGACAAAAACAATGATAACAGGTCAAAGGATGTTTTCAATTTGCCAAACAGGAGATGGACTCTATAATGATGCCTTTGTGGACACCTGCTCCTCCAGTTTCTTCTGAAATGAAAAGGTATTGATAGGGATTTTTTTCCTCTTTGCAACAAAAACTCTTCAGAAAAGGCTTTATCCAGATGTTGGGAAACTGCCCTGAGGATTGGATGGCTAACAACCCCACCCTTCCCTAAAAAAAAAACAATGATTACTCTAAATGTCTGTGTTTACATGCTAACCACTGAACTGTACAGAAACAAAACGAGGGGATTCCCCTTTAAGAAATGGCTATATATATTTCCCCCCATCTCCATTAAAGGGTTAACGTGGCAGTGAAAACGCTGCTCGAAATACAGACATAAAATGTATGATATGAGCAGAGTAACATATGATTTAGCCATCATCTTAAGAGCTTAACATGAAAGGACAGGTGTGCTCTGTCAGAACGGCCAATAGCGTATCTACCTCACACACTCCAAAGTATGAAATACCAACACACACCGCCCACCAGAACATTCGGGGGAAAAATGCCAGTCTATATCAAAGCTCCATTAGATGAGGTCTGCAGAAGCAGTCCCTGCTAAAAAGGGACATGAATACACAACAGATCCTTGATAAAAAAGCCTCAGGCTGCCGGCACTGAGTGGCATTTGGAACGGAAAAATATCCGATTTGGAAACTAGTTGGGAATATGCATATCAAAGACATGAAGACGCGGAGATTCCCTCCCTGTGTACATCATAAGATATTTCCCATCTCCATACCCCCCTCGTCCAACGACAGCCGCCACCGTTCCAGGTTCTAAAGGCGGACTCTTGTTAGAGGGAAGTGAAAAGCAGTGATCTGCTTAATATGCACTCTGCCTTTATGATCCACAAGTTCTATTAGCAGATTAGCAGCTCTAGCAGTAAGGTAAGACAGAAAGCTGGACTGCGTGTGCCAGGTGACACAATGCTAGCTTCAGTCAACACTGCACTGCAGCAAGCACAAAGGACTTGAAGGTGCATTAGAACAGCTGCCATAGGCTCAAAGTTTCTCATTTTCTTAACATCATTTTTTTTTTTAAGTTGATAAACCTCATTATATTACTACACATAAAAGTTGAGTTATTACTGTCCTGATAGACAATTACACAGCAATATACATTTAACTACAAGTGCATTTGTTTCTTATTGTTCCAGTAACCTTTGAAGTCCACAAATAAATGGTCCTAAGGAAAGCTTTACTTGCCGTAGAAGTAAAGCTGGACAATAATTCCGTATCAATATATATCGCAAAATAAAAAAAAAAATACGTAGACATTTCCAATATTATTTACGACATCTGTCACTGAATGAGGTTTTTTAGAAGGCACTGTTGTCAGTTCCACGCTCTCAATTTAAAATGATGACAAATCCAACAGGTTAATGTTTAATGGTGATGCCATGTTTCTTGTTTGTTCTTAGAAGTTTTTCAGTGGATTTTATACTGTTCACATCCATATTGGCATTATCGTATCAAACAAAAATAAGAAATGTATTGTGTCATAAATTTTGTCCAGCCCTATGTAGAACCTTACATTTTTTTACCCTTTAAAACACATGACAGATTTGCAAAAAAATTCTTCTTTAAAAAAAACAAACAAACAAAAAATACCCATAAGTTCAATAGTTAGTCTCTCTCTCTCTCCCCCTGAACTTCTTGTCTGGAGCTGTTTTTCAACATGTCGGAGGCTGAGTGTGTAGGGGCGAGGCATTAGACACACAGATTTGCCCATTAGAGGCGTAATGGTAATGCTTCACCTTTTGATTTTCAGCAGGAGCAAAAGGATTTGTCAAGGGAGCAGGCAACTGGCTTTATTGCTCAGAATTTCATCACAATAAAAGCTTATGGGAGAGGTGGAATAATCGGCGCGCCATATAAAAAACGCCTCTATGTAGATTACATGCCTATTGCCTAGCTAATCCCAGTAATTGATGAACTCCTATACCGATGATTTCCTTCATATTATTCGTAATTTGTTTATTAATTAAGATGACACTTATTTTGGGACATGAACCAAGTAAACATGATTACGTGCTCGGTAGGGTGAGAGAAAAAGGAGCTTCTACACACATCTAACGACTGCTCCCTGAGAGAGAGGGAGTTTATCCAAAGTGCATGCTAATGTATGCTTAATAACACTAAAAATACATCCACACACTTGATTGGATGAGCATGTGGATGTTATTGGACGGGCAAAAGAAATAAATCAATCTGAATAATTAAGGCATCCTGCTTGGAGTGCTGAATGAGACTGTGGATTGAGCAGCTGGTTTCACTAATTTACCTCCTTTCATCTCCAAGTTATATTTCAGCTAATAACATAGGGTCAAAAAAATTTATAAGCATGTTATTACAATGTAATAATAATGTAATACTCTCACTTTCTATTCTTCTTTCCCAAATTCACTCCTTAACTTTACTAGAGTGAGCTCAGAGCCGAAACACTCAGCATATCCTTTGGTGAGCGCCGATTAAAACTTCATTCCTGCTCCTAATAGCAGGAGACTGGTAAAGAGGGTATAAGGGAATAATTTGCAAATATTTCCATAAAAAGTGGAAGAAGCAAAATGCCTAGAATACAAAAGCACAAGATTTGCATCTATTAAGCTCCTACATCACTTTGGGATATTTAGCGAGTCAGATCAGAAAAAACTAGGGACATGATGCTATAAATATGATCACTATATCACCAGCGTTCTCTCACTGTCAGAAACACACTGCACAATCAGCTCTGTTACAGTCATTTCAAGGAATGGTAGAAATATTAATACCTCACCACTCAATGACTGATTAACTTCTTAAAAACCCCTCCTTCTGTTCATCAAAAACACAGACTACTGAACTCACTAATGTCTTAGAAGTGGCTTGGGTGTAACCTTCATTCAACACTTTGAATCTATTAAGTTAGTCCTTACCTCCATCTCCACTTACACCTTTTGCACCTGGAGCTTGAAAGCCCTGCCTTCTCTGGGTTTATGATGTAAGAAACCCTGGCGGTCTGAATGTGTCCCATTGAGAATGTCTTTGGAACACTGCAGTTTCCAGTGGAAATGATCAGCTATGTCACTGAGAGCTAGTTTTATTTATATGTTTTCAATACGTCTTAAAAATGTAAACAAGCTGGTTTTTACTTGCCATAGATACATTTATATATTGTGATAAAGTCTAAGATTATAGAATGCTATTGGTGTAAGTCATTTTACCTATGGGACAGTCTCTTCCTATAAGCACTAGAAGACATTTCAAACCCCCAAAACCAAAAACAGACCACAACAAATATATAACATTTTCCTTTTTTGACCTTATTCATACTTCATTTAAGAAGATTATGTTTCTCCTGTTTGTTATTCGAATGTTTGCTTTACCATTTCCCAATTTACCAAGTACAAGTCAAAACAAATGATTTATAACACATCAGTGTGATGTGTTGGACCCTCGTGGTCAACTACCATCTCCTCAGTGGCCTGCATGCTGCTGGATGTGGAACGTTCTCTAGCTCTGCTCCTAATGTCAGTAGATGCCTGAGAACCAGTGCTAACTGTACCACAGCAGCAGCAGAAATCATAACACAGCTGCTGTACAACAGAGGGATTTATAAAAAAAAAAAAAAAAAAGAGGGCGACCTGTTTCATCTTAGCCTCAGCTTCCTCCCCTCCCTCCTTGACCCCCCACATCACACCACCCTCACCCTAAACGGCTGGATCTCCACCAAGCAGCATTCCTCCAGGGGAGCCAAGTGGCCCTAACAAGCATCATTACAGTGTCCCGGAGAGGAGGAGACAGCTGGAACTCTGCACACGTGACCCCGGCAACTCTGTGGACTTAACTCCGGTCAGTCTGATCAAAGCCTGAGCACCAGCAGCTGGGACTGGCAAGTCAAACACGGGGATTCCACAAATAGGGTCTGAGCATGTGAGCGTCGGTTCAGGCTACCCAAGAAGGTATTAGCATAGGAATATGTTCAGAGTGGATGGGTTTTGTGAAGTCCTGGGTCAAAAAAAGGCAAAAAAAGGCTGAATCCATGGACAAAGTATCAAACGTTCTTCAACGAGAGCACCGTCAGTGTGTGCATTAAAAACCATACTCAGAGTAAAGGTAATGCAACCCAGGAAAGGTATTACCACAGGTACATGCTCAGGATAAAGACTTTGGGTATGTATTATACAGCATCAAAATATTAAAAATACATTTTAAATAATCTATTTAAAAAATAATAATAATAAACAAATGGTTGTATTATATGAAGTGTTTGTATGGCATCATCACTAAGGCCAAATGTTTGGAGAACCAAACAGCGTAATACAAAAGAAACACATGACATATCCCCAAAACAGAGCACCATTTATTAGTGGTTTCATAAACAAAGCCAGCAGTGCTTTATTTGAGCTGGATACAAAATCTGACACCTCATTTTAAACCCACGTGGTCCACATCCTATTTATGTGGATCTAGCACCTCTGCAATATTATATAGAAAAAATATTGTCTCATCCACAGGTTAAACTTTAAGCTGAGCGCTGCTATACTGCAGACCAATCAGAAAAGAGAGCCGAGTTTTGTCCGACCTCCGTCAGTAGCTCAGTGGAACTTACAGAATCAAGTTTTATAAACAAGAAGAATTAAATATGGGGGGGGGGGGGGGACACCAAAAACATCAGGAGTATGACCAGAATGTTGTTCAGTTATAAATGGGACAGTTGCCACAGCTGGTAAAAACCTGTTGACATATCAAAACAGCAGCAGATTCACTCCAGAGGTCAGTGTTTTGTGTTTTTTTTTTTTTTTTTCATAGAGGATCAGAGTCTTGGACAGCAGCCCTTCAGAGACACCTAGCTTTTTAAAAGTAGATGGTGAGCCACCCAACAAACTAAACTGGGAATTCCTAGAAATCCATTCTGAAAGTTCGGTTTAAAGTGTGGTAGCACAGAGACAACACTTATTTTGTTGATTAACTTTTTCCAATTGTTTACTGAAGCACATGTCACGCCTTCGTCCTGTCAGTCTGTTGTCCCGGCCATGTGCTTTATTTGCACATGGCTCTGTTTTGTTTATGTTCAAGTCTCCGCCTTTGTTCCGCCTCCTCGTCCGTGTCATGTGTTAACCCGTCCTCCTTGTTATCTGTCCAGGTGTGTCTCGTTTGTGTCTGTATTTAAGCCCTCTTGTTTCACGTCATGTTTGTCGTTCATTTCATTCACATTCTCATTTATCCTTTCTCATGTCAGTCATGTTATCTGTCTGTCTCCGTAGTTTCTCTCGTCGTCGTCTCGCTCCCCAGTCTAGTCTGTCTAAGTGTTAGTTTAGTTTCATTTCGTGTTGTGTTGTAACTACTGTTTCCTGTCGTTGTTTTGTTATTTCTTTCATTATAATTAAAATACCGTGTTTTAGCAAATGCGTCCGCCTCCGTCAGTCCGCTCCGTGAATCCTGACAGAATGAACGACCCTCAGGACGCAGCTAGCACGGACTATTACATCAAAGGTTGTGCCGTTCGCCGGACTCCATTCCGCACAGGCCACAAAGATCCTGTGGAGGAGGCTTTGAAAGCGGCCTCGGAATGGAGTCGCCGGCTCCAGCTCCTGCCTGGCGCTGTTCCGGATCCTATAGCGGTGGAGTCGACTCGGGAATCGAGTCGTTGCGCCAGCGGGAGTCGAAAGAGTCGGCGGAAGAACCGTGCTGGAGTTCCCCCCTCGCTGGAGGATTACCCCCTCAGGTCCGGGGAAATTTTTGGGGGGGCGTTAAGGGTAGGGGCTGTTAGCCTCACCTCCGTACCTCTGAGGCCTGAGGCTAACAGGGGCGCACCTCGAGGTGATCTAATGGGTGCGCCTGTGAAACCCCCTAAACCCTTTACAGCTCCAGCGCGAGCCCGGCGAGCAGCACAAACCCCTGTCCTCGAGAGCGCGGCGCGCGGCTCTCCTGTCTTCGTGAGCGCGACGCGCGCCTCTCCTGCCTCCTTGGACGTCGTCGCAGGTCCCCCTGCCTCCTTGGACGTCGTCGCAGGTTCCCCTGCCTCCTTGGACGTCGTCGCAGGTTCCCCTGCCTCCGTGGACGACGTCGCAGGTTCCCCTGCCTCCGTGGACGACGTCGCAGGTTCCCCTGCCTCCGTGGACGACGTCGCAGGTTCCCCTGCCTCCGTGGACGACGTCGCAGGTTCCCCTGCCTCCGTGGACGACGTCGCAGGTTCCCCTGCCTCCGTGGACGACGTCGCAGGTTCCCCTGCCTCCGTGGACGACGTCGCAGGTTCCCCTGCCTCCGTGGACGACGTCGCAGGTTCCCCTGCCTCCGTGGACGACGTCGCAGGTTCCCCTGCCTCCGTGGACGACGTCGCAGGTTCCCCTGCCTCCGTGGACGACGTCGCAGGTTCCCCTGCCTCCGTGGACGACGTCGCAGGTTCCCCTGCCTCCGTGGACGACGTCGCAGGTTCCCCTGCCTCCGTGGACGACGTCGCAGGTTCCCCTGCCTCCGTGGACGACGTCGCAGGTTCCCCTGCCTCCGTGGACGACGTCGCAGGTTCCCCTGCCTCCGTGGACGACGTCGCAGGTTCCCCTGCCTCCGTGGACGACGTCGCAGGTTCCCCTGCCTCCGTGGACGACGTCGCAGGGCTTCCTGTCCCGGTGATGGCGGCACCCGCCGCTCCTGTCCCGTTGATGGCGGCACCCGCCGCTCCTGTCCCGTTGATGGCGGCACCCGCCGCTCCTGTCCCGTTGATGGCGGCACCCGCCGCTCCTGTCCCGTTGATGGCGGCACCCGCCGCTCCAGTGTCCGTGATGGCGGCACCCGCCGCTCCAGTGTCCGTGATGGCGGCACCCGCCGCTCCAGTGTCCGTGATGGCGGCACCCGCCGCTCCAGTGTCCGTGGTGGCGGCACCCGCCGCTCCAGTGTCCGTGATGGCGGCACCCGCCGCTCCAGTGTCCGTGATGGCGGCACCCGCCGCTCCTGTCCCGGTGATGGCGGCACCCGCCGCTCCAGTGTCCGTGACGGCGGCACCGGCCGCTCCAGTGTCCGTGACGGCGGCTACGGCCTCTCCTGTCCCCGTGACGGCGGCTACGGCCTCTCCTGTCCCCGTGACGGCGGCTACGGCCTCTCCTGTCCCCGTGACGGCGGCTACGGCCTCTCCTGTCCCCGTGACTGCGGCTACGGCCTCTCCTGTCCCCGTGACTGCGGCTACGGCCTCTCCTGTCCCCGTGACTGTGGTTACGGCCTCCCCTGTCCATGTCCGTAGGTCGGCCCGAAGGACTTCAGGGCCAATCCCCAGAACTGTGCCCAGGCTGGTTCCTCAGACTGCCCCACAGACATTAGCCAGTCCTGGGCACCCCCCTGTTATTTTGGTTCCCTTGTCTGCCCCTGTCATGGTTCCCGTCTCTGTCCTTGTCCCTGTACCCGTGTCTGCCTTTATGTCCGTCCCGGTCCCTGTCACGGTGTTTGTGTCTGTCCCCCTGAATGTCTTGGTCCCTGTTCCCCTACCTAGTCCAGTCCAGTTTCCTGTTAGTCCTGTCCAGGCCCCATTTCAACCCTATGTCCCGTCTCCTGTTCAGTCCTCGTTTCAACCCTCAGTCTCGTCACATGTCCAGTCCCCTGTTAGTCCTGTCCAGCCTCCCTTTCAACCCTCTGTTCAGTCTCAAGTCCCGTTTCCTGTTCAGTCCCCATTCCAACCCTCTGTCCTGTCTCATGTCCAGTCCCCAGTTGGTCATGTCCAGTCTCCGTATCAGTCTAGTGTCATGTCACCTGTCCTGTCTTCTGTCCAGTCTAATGTTCCTATCCTGTCCAGTGTCTTGTCACCAGTCTCTGCTCCCGTTCAGTCTCAGCACTCAGTCCCGTCTCCATTCCAGTCCCCTGTCCTGTCACCTGTCCATGTCCAGTCTTCTGTCCCCAAACGTGTCCAGTCTCCGTATCCGTCCCACGTTCAGTCCCCTGTCTTGTCTCCAGTCCAGTCTCCCGTCAATTCCCATGTGTCCACTCCTGTCCTGTCCAGTCCGTTCTCGTCTCTTGTGGCTCCCCTTTGTCAGTCTCCTGTCATGTCCCATGTCCCGTCTCGTATATTCGGTCCTGTCGTGTCCCCAGCTCCTGTGTCGGTTCCCGTCCTGTCCTGAGTCCTGTCACCTGTTGGTTTGTTGTCCTGTCATGTTTTTCGTGCCCTCTCCTGCGCCAGCTCCTGGGGGGTTTAGGAGTACGCGCCCGGGAGTTGCGCGTTCTTGGGGGGGGCATCTGTCACGCCTTCGTCCTGTCAGTCTGTTGTCCCGGCCATGTGCTTTATTTGCACATGGCTCTGTTTTGTTTATGTTCAAGTCTCCGCCTTTGTTCCGCCTCCTCGTCCGTGTCATGTGTTAACCCGTCCTCCTTGTTATCTGTCCAGGTGTGTCTCGTTTGTGTCTGTATTTAAGCCCTCTTGTTTCACGTCATGTTTGTCGTTCATTTCATTCACATTCTCATTTATCCTTTCTCATGTCAGTCATGTTATCTGTCTGTCTCCGTAGTTTCTCTCGTCGTCGTCTCGCTCCCCAGTCTAGTCTGTCTAAGTGTTAGTTTAGTTTCATTTCGTGTTGTGTTGTAACTACTGTTTCCTGTCGTTGTTTTGTTATTTCTTTCATTATAATTAAAATACCGTGTTTTAGCAAATGCGTCCGCCTCCGTCAGTCCGCTCCGTGAATCCTGACACACAATACTGAACCAAGAAGGGAAGTGTTACACTAAAAAGAGCAAAAGCTTTTACGCAGAGCTAAAACAAATACAGTGTGTCTATTAGAATATGAACCTCAGAATTAAACAAAATAAATTAGACAAATGGTAACCCAGACTAAGCTAAAGTTTAGAAGAAACTATATGTAAATCAGTTTTAAGACTCATTAAAATAACTTTTAAAACAGACAAAACAGGAGTTTTAATCATTTTCAAAAGTCAAACTAGAATTCAAGAAAGAATATCATAAAAGAAACTCAAGAACTCAACTCTTCATTGTGAAACTGTGCGTTTGTGTTGGTTCTTTTGTCGTGCCAACATGAACAATATAAAACTGATATTTGTTTTATAAAAACGAGGCAGGAACCTGGATTAACAAGTTTCACAGGTTTTTCGTTTCTCTTTACGTTTTACAAAAATGCCTTGACCAGGCCGTGTCCACGTCCTAAACACCTCCGGTTGAAAATGCTTTGGACCATAGTCTGTAGATCATTCTTGTGAAGAAGTCACATAAATTATGATCTGACCGTTCAGAGAGGGTCACACTGCCACAGATCGGATATGGATCAGATCTAACACCACATATGAAAATTTGCCCAAATCTGATTTCAAAAAGTCTGGTACAGTGTGATTTGTGCTGTTCACACAGACAAACAAACGACACTTCTGTGTCACGTATGAAGAAACAGATCGGATTTGGACCTGCTGTGTGAACGCAGATGTATGCAAACCTTTCATTCAACTTAAAGAGAAAGTCGTTTTGAAAAATCAGAATAATAAATAACAGAATGACATCCACAATATTCATTCATTATCTGTAACCCTTATCCCTGGAATCATTGGGCGCAAGGCGGGAATACACCCTGGAGGGGGCGCCAGTCCTTCAAAGGGCAACACACACACATTCACTCACACTTTTGAGTCGCCAATCCACCTACCAACGTGTGTTTTTGGACTGTGGGAGGAAACCGGAGCACCCGGAGGAAACCCACGCGGACACAGGGAGAACACACCAACTCCTCACAGACAGTCACCCGGAGCGGGAATCGAACCCACAACCTCCAGGCCCCTGGAGCTGTGTGACTGCGACACTACCTGCTGCACCACCGTGCCGCCCCACATCCAAAATATGAGGATTAAAAAATATATATTTCTGAAGGACACAAATTTAAACATTTGTGTCACGTTATCAAGCTAATGGTGAACAATTCGCCGTCAACCTGTACACAAGGGCATGCAAAAGGAGGATTTCTCAATTAGCCAGATCATTTAAACCCAAACCTGAAGTCTGTCCAGCGTGAAGATACCACAGCTCGCCCTATTGGACAGGCTTAACTTTCAGCTGAAGTTATCTGATTAACTTTGTGGAACACCCCCTACCTGGCTAGTTTTACTTAGCTACAGAAATGCAGCTTAGCATTTTAACCCTTCAATTACAGTTTGTTGAGCTCCCTCAAACAAACACTGTTTCTTCTTGATGATGTGTCTGCTCCTCCTCCTCCTTTTCTCCTGCACTCTGATTCGCTGACCCCGCCCTCTCACACCTGAGTCTCATCAGCTCGGCTTTAAAAGAACTCCATGGACACTCCCTCACAGTAAAATCTCATCTGCTACTCCAGTACTAAGCCTGTTCTGTGTCCGTCACTTCCTGGCTTTTGACTTTGTTATTCTGTTTTGGAGCCTGTACTTTTCAATCGATCTCTGGACTGTGTTTTGAAAGGTGCTCATTAAATTTGTCAGCACTTAGATCCAGCCTCTGCTCCTGTTTCTGACAAGTGAGCAAGAAAAACAGTTTAAAGCAACACTAGGCAACATTATTATCTTAAAATTACAGCTTCGAAATTATTGTAATGAGGTAGTGACCTGTAATACAGAGTACAGCCCCGATGCTGTTGCTACTCCAGGCTCAGCACAGTAGAAACTAGACTGAAAGTTTGTTTGTTTGCTGTGGGCGTTTATCAAAGGGGGTTCACACTTTTCCAGTCTCTGATCATTGCTCCCTAGCAGCCCAACACACAATCACATCACAGACGTGTCACACTCAGAGAGACAGCTAATGAATAGCAGACTAATAGATGGGATTATATTAAAATATGTGTCAGAATGCCCACCAGGGGGCCTGAGGACATCAGTTCAACTGGAAACTTAACGTTAGGCAGCAAAAATAATCTCCATCCTAAACTCATTATGTGGAATGGGACATTTGCCAAAGTTCTCTGAAACTTGTTCAACCTCACAACAATTGTTCTGTTTAAAAAAAGCATGTGTGGAGGGAGGAGAGAAGTTTTAGAAGAACAAACTGAACACATTTGAAGAGAGAGCAGCACACTGGAGTCATGAAGGGAAGTGGGCAGACGAGGCACTTTGATGTGGGAAAGCGGAGGTCAGTGTCTCACAGCAAACGACTTTCATTCCTCACAATAGCTCCCTTCACTTAGACACAGCACTGTTTCCTCAACCAGAGTTGAAAAAAAGAGAGAGAGAGGGAGTTTAAAGGAAGAAGCCCAGCATACTTTCATGTGACACAGGGAGAAGCTGTTAAAGAGAGAAGCTTCATTTGCTCTGCTCTGATACAGTGGTCCGCTGACTGTTTGCCCTTACCTCGTTTCTTTTCATTTTTCGTTCCCCAGACCACAGCTGAAAAAAAAAAAAAAAAAAGCAAAAGGTCTCGGCCGCATATAAACTCATTTCAAATGTCATGTCTTGTACGGCTCCAAATGAAAGGAAACGTCTCGCTCGCTCGCCGGGGCCGAGTCAATGAATTTGTCAAAATTTTATGATAATTCATTCAATTATTCCTTAGACATTTAAATGATGGTGAAGGCATTGAGAGGAGAGGAGAGGTAGATGGAGGAGGAGGGCCCCACTAATAATCCCTCCACTGATATTAGAGAGCCTCCAGAGGGCTTTTAAAGGCTCTATATCAGTGTAAAAGCTGCTAAAACTTCACTCCCCCCTCCACATACAACACGCCAACATGCTCAAAACTTCTCAACGGCAGATACACTTACACTCTTAGATAACACACGCCGTTATCTGGTACACAGCACTTCGAGTGTAAACACCTCCTTTACTAGGATTAATAAACTCCCCTTTTTCAGCACTGTTCTGTTAGTTATGAGGCTGAACATGTGCACAGGGCAAAGCGGGGCTTTTCTAATTCTAATAACAATATAGATACAGATAATTAAACTGGAGATCTGAAGCTGGGTGTTAACAATAAATACAGACTGATATTGTGAACACAGTAACTTTATAAAATAAGAATAAAACTTTCAAAATCAATTCAAATTCAAGTGAAATTAATAGGACAAATTTTAATTCTTAACAATGTCAGACCTTTCTTTGTTGTCCATTTTTTGGGACATTTTAGCAGCTTCTATATGAATATTTATATAAATAATATATATATATATATATTATGTGTTTATGCTAATTTTAAAAATAATTAATTAATTAAATTAACAAACACACCATCAGAAAAAACAAAGACAAAAGGCTGAATACTTCAGGTCTATGAATTATTAAACACACACAAAAAAAGAAAAAAAAAACTACTAATAATAATAAATAATTATAAATAATTAAAGATTTTTAGCTGACTGTTCTGTCAGTTCAAATATTTAGTAGTCAGTAAAAAAACAAAAAAAAACAAACATCTCAGAATACACAAACACAAAGGCGCATACACACACACACACACACACACACACACACACAGTCTCAGCAAGAGCATTGTGCACCTCTTGGAGAGAACGACAATAAAAACCGCTCCCCGTTCTTTTCACCCCCTGACCTTTGACCCGCTCTGGGTCAGCCTGGCTCGGAGGGCTGGAGTGGGCGGGGGTCCGCTGCTGATGCGCGGCTAAGCTCCCCCTCTAGTGTTCACACATCTGCATTCCTCGCAGGCAGCTGCGGCGGAAGCCCTTTGGTGCGGCGCTGAGCCCTGAGGAACACCGTTCTGCCTCAGCTCGCTTTACACGGAGCGGCTTCTGAGCGCGAGCGTCTGCGGCGCTCTTCAGCTTGATAAATAGCAGACGCTGCATTTGCCATTCCCTCTGTCCCTGCGACTAGAGAGAGAGAGACGCTATCTCCATGTACGGCTTCATGTTTTGTTTTGTGTTTGTGTTTCAGAATGCCTGAAACTATGCTAGTTATTTTCGAGACCCTGCGAGAAAAGAGAGGCGAGGAAGAGGCGAAGAAAGGCAGACACGCGGCTGTTTGTTATGCTAGAGAGGCGGCGGGAGGAGAAATCAAAAATGTACAAATTGCCTGAATATATGCGGCCTTACGTCATGTGGCGTGTAGAGTGCGGTGTTAACTTCCTCCTGCGCCTTCTCGCGACTAAGTGCTTTTTACAGCGACTACCACTGGCACAAGCTCGCCTGCGGGGGGATGCTAATTGTGCTTTCACTCTCCAAATTAACCAACTTTCACTGGGACCCAACCTCCATCTGACGCACTTGAGGACCGTTGTGTTGGCGGGGGGGGTATGTCGGGTGGTAGGGGAGACAGAGACAGGGACAGAGAGAGAGGGAGAGAGAGAGAGAGAGAGAGAGAGAGAGAGAGAGAGAGAGAGAGAGAGAGAGAAGAGGCTTGAAAATAGAAACAAACCAATAATCTAGTACTTTGCCTCTTGAAGGCGAGCCCCAGCGCCTCTAATGTAGACAAAGTCATTCTGCAGGAGCCCGTGGGGGGACGGAGCAGCGCCGTCGTTTCAAAGATCTTTTTTTCGCAATCAGCGCCACAATGGAGGCCCCCTCATTTTATGCTGCTACATCATAAAAGTGCTCCTTTTGTTACATTTCCATCCTTAAAAGGGCCCTAATCCCTTTCCCTTTCAGGCGAGTCTATGGCAAATTCCACAGGGACATCCCATTCGCTGCGAGGGCTGGAGTGACCCACTCAGAAAGCAGCATGGCGAAGGCTTTGAGCTTTTCTTCCCCTGCCACTCTCCCGAGAACATTAAATCGTACTTTTCATTCCCCGCACCGTAGGGGGACGCCCCTTAATGATGACAGAGAAAGAGAAATTCCTCCACTCGGGTCCTATGATACCATTCTGCTGTCAAGCGGCCGTCTCGGCGGACAGAGAATCAAACATGGCTTCCTGCAGGTGGAGCGGCGATGAAGGTCACGGCGCGGCCCCAAGGAGCCGGGGGAGAGGCAGCACTTCAGAGGAGCTGCCAGCTTTTTTCCCACACCAAATTAAGTCATCCTCCAAGACGCCAGCCACTCCGACTTTTCATCAGCGTTAGGGGTTTGTTTGTCACTTAATTGTTTCTGCTTAGTGCAAAGGGGAGGACTCTGGGCTTCGTTTTCATCCCCGTATTTCATAATCACAGCAGAAGACGACCTGAGGGCCGTGCTCCTTGAATCTCATTAGTTTGGAGAGCTCGAGCCTCACACCCAAGCTTAACTTCCCAACCCAGAGTTTGTTTCTGTTTGTTGTACTCCTTTTACACTATCAGGACTGGGCATGTATAGGCAGGAGATTCACAATCGCACAAATGCTGAAGTGGTTGGTTGAAGTGATGGTGGAAGACAAGACTGCATAATGTTGACTTAGGACTGGACAATAACATATTTTCAATATACATTAGTTACATCATCGATCACTGATGTTCATCACAGGAAGCTGCCGCTAGTTTAATATTTTTTAAACTAACTACAAAATGAATATTGACAAAGCCTAGAGTTATGTTTGACAGAGATTATCATGTTTCTTGTTTTTTATTTTTTCTTGGCAATTATTCTGTGGTTTTAATATTGTTCATATCGATATCACAATTATATCGTATCGACCGAAATTAAGAAACATCGTGATATTAAATTTGACATATCGTTCAACCCTCAAGTTATCATCAAAAGACCTGAATCAACTGGGGCTTCATTCACCGAAACATCTACAGAAACACATCGGTAACTGGAAAGAGGCTGGTTTGCATAACACATACTTTTGCAACAACAGTCAATATAATCTTCAAAAATAAATAAATTAAATTCAATAAATAGATAAATGAAAATATGATTTCTTATATAGAGCAAACTTTTAAAAGGAACAGCTTCAAAATCCTTGTGGTGTTCCACTGACCTATAATATAGAGAACAGAGCCACTGACATTGCTGAAACTGCACTATGTAACTTCTGAGGAAGGGTATAGGAACCCCCCCCCCCCCCCTTGCAACTGTAGGGGGACCCCCCAAGCAAAACTACCAACTCTTACCTGGTGTTCCTTTAAAGCTACCTTAACAAATGATAAACCACTGCCCCTGCTTCAGCTGTGAAAAACAAAGTTTTCCTACATCACGGGGTCAAAAAGAAAACACCCGAGCTCATGTGTCTCCATCGTTCTAGCTTGTGTCCAACCAGCCGACAGGATGCTGAGCTCTTCAGTCCCTTCAGAACACTGCACTGATGTAAGGCACATGTCAATCAGTGACACTAGTCAGGGTTCAGTCTACACTTCCCCAGGTTCTCAGATGCTGTAACAAATTGAAGCTTTTTCACGTGCCTGTTTGTCTCCTTTCTCGTAATATTTAACACTAATGATAAATGTCAGGGTAATGTTGAAAACAGGCCACATTTCCTTTAGCAGCACATTTCATTGCTGTCTTCTCTCATTTCCGATGATTGGCATGCACTCTGTTCGATCTGCGTGAGCTTGAGTGAACGCATTCACAAACATGCTTTTATAGACATTCATAATCATTTATCTATGACACTGTGGATGCTTTGTTTACATCAGCTGGAACATTCCTTAACCGCTGCCTGCTAAGTGTTATGGTGGTGGAAATGTGCTGCAATACTTTGTAGTGCAACATCACTCACGGCATGAGCCTATGCTTTAGCTTACTACTAATTGCTTAGTAATAGCCTTGCATAAAGATACGTAGCCAATTGCATGTGATAAAGTAGTCTCATGGTTAAAGCTAGAACCCACATATGGTCAAATGGAACCTTCTGAAACCAATAGTATAACTGCAGCTCTAACTATAAACCTGTTTCCATCAGGTAACATTACTTCTCCTTGTCTATTTCATAGATTACTTGTGTATGACAAACAAGGCTTACAATAGCCACAGATTCACTCAGTCATCTCAATTTCAAGTCAATTTGTTACAAATGGTAGAAAAGGAATGTCAATTTCTTCACAGTTAAACAAACAAGGCACTGAAATGTGATGTAGTCTCTTTTTGAAGGATTCCTAGGGATATTGCACTGCCTGGAAAAATAAAACAAATCACATAGTTGTGTTAGGTGTACAAATATGCTTTAAAGCGTGTTTTTGTTATGTATGTTTGTAATTCAAAAATTCTCCCGCTCTTGTCAGTTTAACTGTTAAAAATGACAATTGTCATTTAAAAAAAGATGGCAAAGAAAATAATTAATTTGTCACTGCATTTGTTGAATTCCACCAATGTAAAAGCACTACAAAAGAATGTGCATTGATTGGTGCTGTACTGGAGATAATATTGTATTCAAAAACGTGTGAGGTTTGGTTTAAACAATTTAAAGATGGTGATTTCAGTGTTAGCCTTCGTGAAGGTAGCGTATTAATACTTAATTTTTGGGTCATTGTTTGTTGAATAAAAGAGAATTATAATTTTTAATCCTAAAAAATTGTTACCATAAAATAACCAGAGAGGGAGAATGTCGGAATTTCAAATTACAATTACGTTACCAAACATGCTTTAAAACGTACGTACACCTAACAATAGGTTAAGACTGTGTTGAGCTGCTAGTGAGCAATGAGGGATGAAACATTGTGCCACTGTTTTGAAAACAGTTCACGTTCCACAAAAGGCCACATATCTAACACCAAAGCTGCTGTGTTCTTGAAATCAAAACTAAACCTACCCCAATGAACTGAATCACATCACCACTTTGGGAACTGATCTGTGTGTGAAGATGAATTAGCAGATTGACTGAGGCCTTCCTGCTTGCTTACTGTAAATGTAAAATGTAGGCTCTCTTGATGCTTTCTCCTGAAAGACACTCTGCGGAGCACAGCTCTGGAGGAAACAGCCAGTAAACAGCAGGGCATTATGCATTCGGATCAGGGTCAGACAGAGCCAGGTGCTGGAGGTGTAATGCAGTGGGATTTGACCAGGTGAAAAAGTCAGACACTGGTCCTGCTGATAGTTGAATAGAGAGCTCAACAACACAGCCTGTGCTCGGGGAGTGTTTCACCACGAGCTTCACTCCTTTTGTAATGGGTTTTTCTGTCTCCTAAGGGTTAGCCAGGGAGGCTGGAGGAAAATGTGGTGGTGTGTATTGTGCGGAATGTAATTTCCAACATCCTCTTTTGTGATCCTGGCCTAGACTGGAAATTACAGTCACATGCAAGCCCTTACAACACGCTTGCATTGAAGGAAAAAAAATAAAAATAATAATAATAATAAAAAAAAAAAAAAAAAAAAAAAAAAAAAAAAAAACCTCTCTCCTCATGCCTTGCAAGTGCACCGAGGGCGAGGTGACCTTGGATTGAACTTCTCTTTCACTGCTACTGACAATGATGGAAATACAGCAGAGGTTATACCACCGGCCGTAACTTCTTACCAGACTCTACGAAGAAACAACACAGATACTCCACTTTCATTAAGCCGTAATGACTCATCCATCATTGTTCAGCTTGCAATTCCAACGTCTTTGGGCTGTTTATGTTGCTGTAGCGTACTGACCACAGTGTTGCAATGGCGAGTGGCCAGGAATGACCGCAGAACGTGGTGTGCCTTTTTTAATTCGCACCACACTGCTGCTGGTACTGACTCGATACTTCACCCAATGTCACCTCTAGTAGAGACCATGTCCTTCACTGGCGATTATGATGGATGAGGTGTAGAAACATAAGCACTATCCTGTTAGACGGTGTTAATGGCCCACACAGCGGCTCCATGCCATGGAAGATCTAAGCAGAGGTCAGATGTCGCCCTCCATAGTTCAGTGCCTCTTACGGCCAGAAGTTAGACACTTCAGTGTTTTGCAATTTGTCCCCCTTTGGCTGCAGCGATAGCCTCTACGCTTCTGGGAAGGTTTGACTGCTTTTATCCATGAGAGAATTGGTGAGGTTAAGCACTGTGATAGTCATTATGGGTGTTCACCAACTGGTGGACATATAATGCATGTCCAGTGCAAAACAAAAACAGCAAGCGGTGTCAGAAAGAGAACCCCGAACGGGCCAAACTTTCAGTGCAGCAAAACAGAGTGTGAAGAATTGATAGAGGGTCAACATCCTGAGAGCAACTGTTTGCTATCAACACACTGAGAGCTGAGGGAGGTAAGGAGCCTCTGGACGAAAACCAGAGCCAGTAACCAGAGTGAGAAATCAACCTTCAGCTGGCCATGGCCTCTTCCACTCTCTCCTCCTTCACTCATCCCTGCTTTCAGTTCCTTCTGGAGTGAGGGAAATCAGAGAGTCTGACCATTATCTGTGTTTACTTGTCTGCAGGTCACATTCAGTGTGGGAGCGCTGCAGCTCCCAGCTCAATTTCCATAGTCTCCTATTCGTTTTATTTTCCTACAATTTATTAAGCAATTAAAATTCTCCTATTACGCATCTTTTTAGGCTGTCTTTTTTTTTTTTTTAAAGCAGGCCAAAATTATTACACCAAATTGTGTCGTAATTATCATAACATTACACTAATTCCCAGAGAAGTATTTAAATTATATGGTTGGTTGATTGCGTGATGAATTAAGGAACCATTCTCCAGGAACGCCGCGAAGGGGGCTCATCCAATTCAAATATGGATTAGACCTTAAAACATAGGAAGGAATTGCGAGCGAGGCTGGCTTTGCACAGTCAAGTGGGCTGTAAAGGAAGGGTCTTCAGAGGCAGTGTTTAAATAAGAAAGCCACAAAATGACAACTTTCAGTGGCTATTATTAAAATGACTAACCGTCCAGTCCAATACAGAGAGCGAATAAAAAGCAAACCGTCAGCTGAAAAAGACGTACAATCATGTCATCATCTACACTTCGAAAACCGAAAAGTCCCTCAGGTCTACTTTGGTAAAAAGAGGTTCGTGGCAATTTGCAATTTACCATCATTAATACCCTCCAAACTCTCAGAAATACGGTCACTGCGGCGGTACCCTCAAGAGTACTTATTCAGTACCATTAGTTATAGGGATCGTAATTGCAGCATATTTTATGTTAATTGTAGATTTTGAAGCTGCATTGATTTCATGTTGAACTGGTTTCAAATGTGAAACTCTGAGTCTCTGTACGTACATTTTTATTTACAGAGAAATACATGTCAGCGTTACCACATCCAGCTCCCAAACATCAGCAGCTACTACACACCAATCAATAGAAATGTGTTTTGAGGGTTGATTTAAAAATGGTCACTGAAGGGGCCTGAAAAACTCCACTCGTACAAGCACCTCAGTGTCACTGCAGCGCAGAGAATGACCACCATCCAAAATCATACCTGCTCTGTTGGGGTCTTGACCACTAAACAAAATGGGCTAACAAAGTATGCAGAGCAACAGACCAACCACAGTCTGCAATTGTAGAACTAAATAGTGCATCGATATGGTCAGTGGAGTAGATAAAATGGACAGTGAGTGTATAAAGGAGGAGGTGGCTTTAATGTTATAGAGATAGATCACAGTATTTAAAATATGTACATGCTATAAAATTATTTTTCAATACTAGCTCTTTATTTCACTTCCGCGCTAAAATGAATTGATGAAACGGCACATTATCGCATTGTTAGAAGAAAGTGGTGACATATGAGAAGAATAGTTACTGATCATAAAGCCTTTTAACATACTGGCCTTGTAGAGACAAAGACACACATTGATTGCAGAGAGAAATGCTCTACTGCGGTTTAAACCAAAGGCCACTGCAGCACCGAACACTCATACGTCTGAATAGTGTCTCTGACTCATGGTTAAAAAGGAGTTCATACTGATATTCATGCATTCTCTCAGAAAAACTCTCTCCACACATTTTCATACACACCCTCTTAACTACGCCGCACACAGAGAATCAGTGGCTTTAACGTTTTATATAAAACATAATGATATTAATAAAATAAAAAACTATTCAAATGTTACAGTCCTTTAGATTCATTTATGAAAACTATGCCTTAATAACAGCCTATTCTGCACTAACTGTATCTGTGACAATACAAAAACCTGCCCATTAATACTCTTTTTTAGTTTTTCAAGTGTTTCCTTTCTGAATAAGGCACAACACACTATAGAGAAAAGCCATCTGTTTAAAAAGCCCGTTATCAAATGATCATGTAAAAATTGTGTTACATAAACCACACACACACAAAAAAATTGAAGATAAGACTTTCATTTTATTTTATTTTTTTTGCAGAAAAACCTTAACAGTCCAGTATTTCTAAAGGATGTGCAAATCTCTATTCGATAGGACAGGCACATCTTTAATTGAATTATATGCATATTCAGAGTACACTGTGGACAGCGCTTGTTAGACCGTCTTCCAAAAAGGAAAATCCAGAGATGAAAGAAGTATTTTTATATATCATAAGGTGATTAAAGACTACTGAGCTCACCAGAAAATCATTTTGGTAAAATTAGTCATCCATTTGGGTGGATTTAGTCAAGTGCTTAGTGCAAGTGCATAGGCACACACAAGCAGGTACACACACACACACACACACACACACACACACACACACACACACACACACACAGAATAGCTTACAGGAAACAGAAACACAAACCAGTGTGTGAATCTATAGTAGTGACAGTAGCAATGAGCACATAAGCTAGAACAGGACATGTAAATGAATGACAGTCATTGAATTACTGCAGTGTTTGAGAGGAATGAGCTCAGAATGTGTAATCTGAATTATGCAATTACGGATTCTGCTTATTCAGTGAGATGCTTTTTGTAAAGTAGGACACCTTTGAAAATGTGCAGAACCATATTACAGTTATGTATTTCAAAACTGCACAAAAATAAAATTAATATTGCACAGTTGAAATCATAAAATATAAATAAATCAGTCTAATAATCCTCAACTTAACCAATAATCCAACACAGCAGAAAGGAAAAGGGTGAAAAACAGTGGTCATTGATTGATCACTAAACATAAGACATACGAGTTTTACTTTCAAAACATGAAACATGAACATCCATTCATTCATTGTCTGACACCACTTATCCAGTTCAGGGTTGCGGTGGGTCCGGAGCCTACCTGGAATCAATATATTATATATTATGTTACAGGCACATTAATTATTATATATTTGTTTTAATTTAGAACAATTCCTAGCTCATAACTCATTAGACTACCAACACCACTGCTCTGTCTCTGTGTGTATGAAATGTTAAGCTGCTAGGGAGCAATGAGAGTGAAAGTGCACATATAAAAACTGTCTTCTGTGAAAAACAATTCACATTTCACCTCAAAGTAGAGTGTGCTGAGATCCCACAACACACACACTATGTATATACATGACACTGAAATATATTTTTATCAATGTTGCAAAAAAAAAGTGCAAAAGACAAATAAACAAAGACACTGCGTTCTATGGCAGACATGAGGAGGGCATGGTTTTGTCGGTCAAGCCGTTTGTAATCAACACTGGACTTCTTTATGTACCCAACGCTGTATATTTCTCTTGCGTTTTATTCGCTGTGGAGTGATATGTGCAATCATGCATCATTTCAGTGTGGTTCCAAAAGCCCAGGCAGGAAGACTGTGCAGCCACACAGAGCTCAGTGGGCCTTTCGTATTCACTTACACCCCCCATTGCTTATGGAATTGAACGGGGCTTTGATCCCCAAATCTAATTGTTTAGTGTTGCACAAACCAAATACAGGGCTGTTGGATTGCTTAACCAAACAACGGCCAGCAAGACCTCATTTCAGCTGAAACGTGGGTGTAAATACACATTACCAATTACAAATACAGCAGGAGCCTTTAACTAAAACTCTTAATCTCCCATTACATACATTATGCAAATGGTGCCAATTAGAATATCAGGCAGGAATATTCCAGAATATTCATACACAAAAAAGTGTGCATCCAAAAACTGTGATCAGTATCAGTATCAGCGCTTAGCACTGCCAAAGCCTCCAGTCTTACACTTGCATCATGTCTTTGATTACAGACCAGTGGTGGGAGTTTATGTGCTTGTACGAAAACACACAGCAAAAGAACAGAATAAATTAAAACAAGAGGGAGTGGATGATTGCGGGCGCGAGGCTGAGGGGCTTTTTTGTCCCATTGTCCGACGTGTCAGGCGAAATGAGAGAGGGGTGTTGAGAGGTGCAGAAATGTGGCAGCACACCTGCTGAGCCGGCCAAAGCACGGCCTAAAATCCAGCTCCGTTTAATGACCGCAGCTCACCGGGCCGCCTTTGTTGGCAGAGAGCTGTTGGTGGTGCCATGTTTGAAGTGTCACAAGTGTCAGTCTTTATTAGATGCAGCACGACGCCGGGCGAACGAGCGCCCGCACAAATAAAGGAGAACAATAACAGCCAGGCTCAGGCCGTGGAAGAAAAGAAATGTGGCGCAAATTAGGAAAACTTGGCATCTCTACCTGGGCTGAGGCGTCCGAGTGAATCCGGCGTCACGCTCGCTAATGCTACCACTTCCAAGGCTCAATTGTGGCACCATTTGTCAGCGATCATTACTGATGGACTAATATAATTCCCGTCGTTGATTAAAATGTCTTGTAATTTAACAAGGACGGGGGACGGATTTATCTTGCGCAAACTAAAGGAGGCAGAATATTACAGTGTCTTATCTCACCGCAGCCAGCCCAGCTATTCATCACACATCACAGCCTCTCTCTCTCACTCTATTACTCTCTCCCTTTAAAATGGAACTGAGTCTTCAGTATAAAATAATACAGACCAAATTCTACACTAAAATTCTACCATATTCATGACTTTAGTCAACAGCATAGAACACGGGTTACTAATGCTACGACCGGGAGTAAATCACGTCCATAGTGCCCAGCATCCATCCACCCACAAATGTGTGTTTTCATAGCACCTGTTGCTAGGTTGCACAAGCTTTGCATTTACTTGGAGAAAATCTAACCTAGAAGCTGCTGATGTTTTTAGAAAATAGGACTGTCCATCACCAAAAAAAAGGACACGCAACATACTAAATAATGTGTGTGTGTGTGTGAGAATATATATATATATATATATATATATATATATATATATATATATATATATATATATGGCACCGTTTTATTCAGCCATAGCTCTGGGTAGATGGTAAATAAGGGGCTCTATCACTTCTGCCATACACCAAGCCCGAACTGCTGCTTGTTCCCTTGCTTCCTTGCTTTGTGCCCTTTTAAGTGTTGAAAAATGGTCACCTAAGTCACAGTAAGGGCTTAGTCTCATTTCCCTGCATCCAGTGTTGTCATCATATATATTTTTCAATATTTTGTACTTTTCAGCATTTCTATCATATAGTGCAGAGTAAGTAAATAGAATTAAGTGTAAGTAATGGTTATTTTACTGGAACTAACATGTGGTGGAACATCTACTGAATATTAACATGAATAAGCCCTGTTGTTGCATGCTGTTGAAGCATAAAGGCACATGTGAAGCTGAGCAATACGCTTTTATAAACATCATCCAAATGAGGCCTCCATTCCAGTCATGGATGGTACAAGAGGAAATGTGGCATCAGGCCGGACATGCTGCCCAGTCCCCAGCCCACAGTGGAGCCATGAGAAGCGGGTATAGATTGACATTTGTTGGCAGTGGTCGCAGACAAAGGATGAGTACTGAGAGAAAACACCCATAATTGCTCTCAGTGCCATCTCCTTCAGAGTAGGCCATTTTAGGAAAATTGTTGGGGGGAGGAGGAAGCCCACCGTGACCTTTTGCTTATTTAATTCTCCAGTAATAAGTCCAAGAGTAGATCACTGAGGCACATAATGACACACTTATCAATACATGGATCCATGCAAAATGACCAGTGAAGAGAGCCGTGGAACACGGCGGGAATTCATGCAACGTTTGCTCCATGTTCAGTGGCGGACTCTGATGGAGTTTGGGTGAACGAGTTTGGGTCGAGCACTGGAGCTCCATATGGCGTTCCTGGTCCGTGTCATTACCTTGTTACAGTTCTGACTCGCAGCCAGAGAGAGAGAGGAAGAGAGAGAGAGAGACGGGGCACTGAAGACAGTGCTACAAAGCCGAACGGGCCAGGGTCAACAGTGCCATAATTACTTTCAAATGTCAGCCTACAATAAAATACAACAGTTCATCTGGCAGAGAGCAAATTAGCTTTGACCATGGCGTAATTACCCTTTCTAGGAGAACCATTAGGAGAGATCAAATCTGCCCATCCAGGGTTTGAGGAAAGGCCATCAGAGTACACTCCACCTGACAAGGATGCACATTTGCCATTTTGTGAGGTAATTCATTGTCCTTGTAATAGAAATTTTTATATTTGACTCTGGAATTGAAAAATGTAATAACCTGCCAGTTTTATCTTAAGCATTTTAAAACGGGGTGATTCCTCCATTCGCAGTCTGTCATTTTAGCCTCGTAATATAGCAACACGGGTTTCTAGTCTACGTTACCGCAGAGTTGTTGGTAACTTTGCACCTTTAAGGTGAAGAGAAGCTCACTGTTACCAAGACATTTACCACATTTTCTTCCTCTGCACACACAAAAATATGGAACTATACATTATCATAGCAATCAAATTCTGACAGTCAGGTAACTCTTAAACATTTAAAACATTCTATGAAGCAATGTCAGGGAAGAACCACATTCAGTTCCTTACAATAGATTCACTGTTAAAAAACAAAACAAAACAAAACCAAAAAATAAACAATGACGTTATTTTAAAGGAAAATTCTTACAGTAAACTACCATTTCATTTAAAAATTGAACACTGCTGTGGTATTAACTCCAGGCGAGCATTTCCTAATTACATTAACTTACTTCAAAAACAATGGCTTCTGGGAGACTGGCTGTTCAGCAAGAGACATTGGTAGCATGAGGAGTTTTAATTCTTTTCCTAATTTATTTGTGTTCAAAATATGTCCATCGCTTGTTCACAAAGAAATAATTAGTTTATAAAAGTCTATTAATAGAGCCTCAGAAGGTTTTTATTTTCTTATATTTTCATTTGTGATTATATTTTAGCAGTTCAGCAATGTGGCCTTAACACTCCTGTCCCATGAGGGTGAAAAGCAACCCTAATTCTGCCCAATTTATGCATTTGGGAGTTGCAACAACACTGTGTATAAACTACTTTTGGCTAAGCTTTGGTCTAAATTGATGTACAAAATTAAATTTGCCATCCCTACAGTTTATTGTAAGGCTGTTTGAGGTTAATTCATAAAAGGACTTTTAAGTTGACAAGCCTGAGTGTGGGTAGAGTAGGGGAGTTTAATCAACGAATATCCAAAAAGCTAAAAATTCTACATTCGAAATTCATTTGACAGTTAACTACTGCAACAAATTAAAGCAATATACTGTAATAATTGGGATAGTTATACCAGTTCATTATTATAAATTTACAGGAAATCTTTTTCACAGTGGTGTTATTTAAATTGAGATTATGTTGTGAGCACAGTGTTTTTCCACAGTGCAGTGTGGTAAGGCAGGCATCTGCTATAACTGCAAATCCAGAACTACCCTGTTGACCCTGCTCGAGAATCTGTATCCATTTCCCATCACATAACAGAACCCTGAAGATGTTTTTGTATCTGAAAGGTGTTTTGGTCCCCTGACTTCCCCTCAACACTCAAGTCGTTTCAAGTGAACACCGAGATATCACTCAAGACATTTTCCTTTCTTATACTGGACTCCGCATCTGGCTAGGCCGGCTCTTCTGACCGTATAGAGATGGTAAGGGTTTGTACCCAAGTAGCCGACCAGTCAGAGCTCACTCTATTGTGTTCCGTTGTTAGCGACTCAAGCATGTTTTCAATTTAAACAATCTGTGGGTTTTTAATCCAGTGAAAATTCTGTGACAATTGAGTTTAGCCGCTCATCCGGTCCAGGTCAGCACGCTTGGTATCCCAACACAAGGTGTAACCAACTTCGGGTCAGCCTTCCAGCACAGTGCAGCTCTATTGGCTGTGGAAAAATAGACATTACATTTGATCGCAGGGCTTTGAGCATTAACACGTCATTTGACCTGTCCCTCACTCAGGTGTCCCACAACGACACATTAGACCCTGATAACCTAATACCACTAATCACTGTCCAGACGTTCCATTCTCCCCCCGATAAAAATCAACCATTAGATCGCCATTAGACACATAAAATCGACTTCTTCTGCACCACAACGGCACAGATAAAGTCTTAATGGCACCAAAGACCCACCACTCTCCTCCCTTTCCTTAAAAAGGCAGACAGAGCACTGTCCTCGCTGCACTTCTTTATTTATTTCCAGAAAGCTGCATTAAGGTGGATTTCTTTATAAGAGGTAATTACATTCCTAGCACACGTTCCTCTCAGTCCCACAAAGAAGCCAGGCATGAATAAGGTGTGGAAAACCTGCATTCTTTTGTTCTCATCATCCTCAAAACTAATTAGAAATACAGCAATCTCCAATTAGCTAATGTGCTTCTGTTGACCTCGTAGACAATGGCTGCCGTTTAAGTGTCGGGATGATTAACACTTCAGAACCTCTGTCTGCAGACGTGACTTTGTCTCGCACCTTCCTTGTTTGACAGCAGCAGGAGAAGGTTCTGTCAGCACTGAGAAGCTGAACCCAGAACAAACTCCGCCTACTAAACACACCAACATATTCTAGCTCACTACTGCGCCACATCCAGCATAAATTATAGAATACAATTATGTAAATAATAGAATCGTTTAAAAAATGAGTGGGTGATATGGCCCTCTGTGTGATGCTAGACAACTCAGGCATCTGCTGGTTAATATAACAGAACTGACAGTTAAGATTCTCCTCCAAGCGTGTTGAGCTGTCCAATGCTGTGTTTGCAGCAGTTCTAAAAAGATGCCTAGACTTAAACCTGCACTCTCAGAAATAAAGGTACACTGTAAAAAGTGTCTGTGGAAAACTGTAAAACCATGATAGCAAGTGACTGTAAACTAAAAAGGTTTCTGTAACAGTGAAATACCATAAATACTTTTATCAGCCAAAATACAAACTTTCATCTTTTTACTGTAAAAAATACATTCTTTCACTGTTAAACGCACAAACCATTATGGGCGGTACAAGTGTCCAAGTAGTGGGAGGAGATGAGACTCATTAGGGAGCTCCCAGCATGCCTTGCTTCTCCATATTTTCTGTTATTTTCAAATTTTCTTTGTTTTTTTCTGTCTTTCAGAATTTTGATTTTGGGTTGCATTGGGGTGATTATTTTGTGTATTTGTGTGTGTGTGTATGTGTTTCTGTGCATGTTGTGACGAGATGCGTATTGGTCATGAAAGTTCACCATCAGCCTGTGTTCTGAGTGCTGGAGTGTGGCACACAGATACTGCACAATTCTTTGGTCCTTTCAGCAATATCTTCATTTAAGGGCTAAATATAGGATGCTGTTTGGCTATATCGGAATATGGCTATATCTCAGTCCCCATTCTCCTGTCTGTCACACAAAATACAATGTTAATTTTATTGCAGGGCGGCATGGTGGTGCAGCAGGTAGTGTCGCAGTCACACAGCTCCAGGGACCTGGAGGTTGTGGGTTCAATTCCCGCTCCGGGTGACTGTCTGTGAGGAGTTTGGTGTGTTTTCCTCGTGTCTGTGTGGGTTTACTCCGGTTTCCTCCCACAGTCCAAAAACACACGTTGGTAGGTGGATTGGCGACTCAAAAGTGTCCGTAGGTGTGAGTGTGTGTGTTGCCCTGTGAAGGAATGGCGCCCCCTCCAGGGTGTATTCCCACCTTGTGCCCAATGATTCCAGGTAGGCACTGGACTCTGAATTGGATAAGCGCTTACAGATAATGAATGAATTAATTTTATTGCAAAACAATGTTTCTTTGTTATTTTTATGTACATTACATTACAATACAGTACAATAGTTTTTGACGGTGTATATCTGTTTAACAGAAAAGTACTGTAAACAAAACAGTTCTTAAATGTAAAATTTATTATCACAAAAAACATGACTGTATATTCTGGCAACCACAGACGCCAGTTTTTTATCGTAAATTTTACAATTTTTTTTTTTACAGTGTACAGTAGAGGTACATTACTGGTCACTAAAGCTACAAACAGTGTAAATGTACCTTTGAAAAGGATTAACAGTAGTTTTAATGTGGTGCAGCAGGTAGTGTCGCAGTCACACAGCTCCAGGGACCTGGAGGTTGTGGGTTCGATTCCCGCTCCGGGTGACTGTCTGTGAGGAGTTGGTGTGTTCTCCTCGTGTCCGCTTGGGTTTCCTCCGGGTGCTCCGGTTTCCTCCCACAGTCCAAAAACACATGTTGGTAGGTGGATTGGCGACTCAAAAAGTGTCCGTAGGTGTGAGTGAATGTGTGTCTGTGTTGCCCTGTGAAGGACTAGCGCCTCCTCTTCCACCAATTAACCACTAAATCATTTGAGGTATGATACAAATGTATAATCTATGCTTTACAAACAGCACTCCAACTCTTTTTAAAGAGATTGATTCATTTTAAGGGGTGTCTACAGACTTTTGGAACATAGTGTAGCTAGCAAACTGCAATCAGCCAAATCAGTGCATGAGCGATGTGCAACAAAGCAAGAAAAGCACAAAAAATATATATATATATGTTTTGGTTTTTGTTTGTCTAGGTTTGTGACATAAGAAACCTTGGTTCTCTAAAACTTACCATTTGAGACTGTCCTTGGATCACTACAACTTCAAAAGGAAAATGCTCTATTTAGCCTTTAGTCTTAGTCTGAGCATATATTATGGCATGAAGCAGTCGTCAGTGTTAATTACAAGCAGCAACTAACACCGTTAGCAATGTGTATATAAATATATACATGCCTATGACGTATAATGTTTGCTACACCATAAACTCATAGTAATTTATATGTTGATGTAAGTGGATCAGGGTAGTGTGGAGAGATGTAATGTTTTCTGAAAGCTGCTCTCTGAATGAGTGACACGTCAGACTCGCCGTTCTTATTACTCCGGTGTTCTGGAACATTCAGCCAGTATTAATTACGTGTGTGTACTGATATTGGCCTCATTGAGCCACTTACGCATGCACCGCTGCTGTTGTAGACACAAGAAAATATGTTAGAGCAATGCTAAGTAATGCTAAGCAGTCCAAAAATATGCCTGCTCAATGATATATCACCCATTCCAGTCCTCGCAAGATATGCAAATGTGCCTCTTTTCCGGTGTATATGGGATTAGGGCCTTATATGGGCACGACAAAGAGATTACGACGTGACCTGCTTTTCTGACAATCACCAAGAGCAAAGCATGAAGCCTCTGCAATGGAGGTGAAAGCCATTATGATCAATTTAAGTAAGCCCCAGTGTGTTCAACAACACATAGGTGCTGCTTATTTCGTGGCTGATTATTACTGTAAATAAGCAAAGCTTTTGTTTGCTGCTTTGTGGGGCTCTGCTGATGAGCAGGCAAGTGCTGCGTGATGAAGAGCACAACGCTTCACATGCCAGCTGCTTCTACTAGGTCCTTCTACCATTTTATGGGGGATTATACTAAGGGAGCTGGGTTTGAACTGAAGCCCAGCTGAAGATCAGCAGGTGCAGGCTAGAATTCTAGCTGTAGATGCTCTACACTGGAGGTGGTGTGGGAGACAGTTTTGATCCCTTGCTCAAGGTAGCACACTATGCTACACCCATGGCACAGCCAACCCAGCATTCTCATTTGAGTACACGGTCAATATACTGTTAACAATAATTCCTCCTGGGGTTATGAATCTGTGCGGTGTTCTGTGTGTTCTCACTGTGTCCGTGTGGGTTTCCTCCCACAATCCAAAAACACACGTTGGTAGGTAGATTGGCTGCCCAAAAGTATCCACAGGTGTGAGTGTGTGTTGCCCCTGCGAAAGACTGGCTCCGCCTCCACTCTGTGTTCCTGCCTTGCACTCAGCGATTCCAGGTAGGCTCCAGACCCACCACAACCCTGAACTAGATACAGATAATGAATGAATGAATGAACAAATAGTCCTTTCCTACCTAGAAGCTCAGCTCCAAGTGGTCAATAATGAAAATGGTTGGGAAAAAAGCAGGAAAGAAAAAAAAACATACCCCAAAACCTTCCTCTCTGTAATATGTTCATTTGAATCCTATATTTTTAACTTATAAACTATTTTAAACATGTAAACTCTTATTACCGCAAAAACTCCCTCTAGCGTTGTTAATCAAAATGTATCAGCGGACAGCGTCAAATGTCCTTATCCCACAGTAAACAACACAAAATCAGTTTTTTTAGAAGTAATCATAATCCAACTACATGCACACCGTCTACATGAGCCCACCCTGCTTAGTCCTTAATGTTTACACCTGGAGCACACCGCCCTTTATAACTCGGCCTTTTAAAGCATGGTACACATATAAACACCAACAGATCAGGTATTTAAAAGTCACTTACAGTCTTGGAAGAGGTGCTGCACCAGTGAGCACCTCCTAAAACATCGATAAAGCTCTGTAATCGCTCTCCTACGACGCCACAGTCTATGTTTCCTCTGTGAACAGGCAATGGGGGTGTCTATGTAACATCTTCGTGAATTCAAAACTTAGGGAGTACCAATGGGCGCTGCAGGTTTTACGCGGTCCTTAGGGGGCAGGTCCTATAAGAGAAAGGGTGCACTCCTGGACGCCACTCTCCTCAGGGATTCGCTCACAGCTCTTAGCGGACAGGTCAGAGGTGATTGACAGAGACTCAGACGAACACAGAGGGCCGGAGAAGAATGTTTTGTGAAAGATTATTTAACATGTTGGGCACATATTGCCTATGTTCAGATAATACCCCTAGTAAATAACAAATGGAAAAATGCACTGTCCCCAACACCCAAATTCACACTAAAATAGCGGGTGGTTTTTTTGTTTGTTTTTCTGAGGTTGAGGTCCTCATATGGAACATACATTTTGAAAACAAATTGCTGGACATAAATAAATATCTTGTCCCAACTGTCATCTTTGATTTAAGCCCTGAATGATCATTGTGCTGGATGTAGAACCTAAGATATAGAGTGTAGCAAAACCGCTCAAAAATAAGGCAAACCTGTCTCTGTGCTATAAAAACAATAGCACTGTTGTCAGAACAGCTTTTAAATTAGTTTTATTTCATTTATTATTTGAAAAGGCAAGTTAAACTTGAGACTAGAGGCAGAAAAAAATATGACCAATAGAAAAATTATTATTTCACCTGTAAACTTATGTTTTTGGAGACACAAAGATTTTGTTCCCAGAGTGACAGCATGTCAATATGACAATATGTGCACCACTGCCCCTTATCGCCTCCATTTTCCCCCATTCTCTCCCTCTTCTATGGACACTGCAGCCTTATCAAATTACCATTGGCTTGACTTTGTGAGTTCAGCCTCCTGATTTGGCAGCAGACATCGTGATTAGTCATATTGAATTATGAGCTCTGACCATGGACCCTCCACAACACCCTACACACACACACACACACACACACACACACACACACACACACTACCTCCTAAACAGGCCTCAAACTCCCTTTCTTCTGCGTTTATGCCGAGTGACATAAAGATGCGGATGTGTCTAAACAGGATTAAGGCCGTGGTTGTGCTGTCACACACAGGGGATTGTAATTCTCACGCCTTTCTGACAGGCTCAGTGCCGCTGGAAGTCACCTTCCATTTCACATTGACATGGAAACACTGGCCCAGGTGTAAATGAGGTCATCAGCTGAATATGCAAATGAGGAGGCGTGGATACGTTCACGGTTGGAACAGAACCTCATATTACATTTACTATTCAGAATGAGCAGACTGTTAGCAATGGTCCAGAACAGCTTGAAATAAAATCTACTTTCTTTAAATCCCATTCAAAGATGTGTTGATATTTTTTGCCCCCCCCTCGCTTTTACATTGACTTTTTTGGAGCTATTCATTTTTATATTTGTTTATCTGTTTATTCATGTGTTGTAAATGCACTAGAGTGGGCAGAGGGCCCCGGCACCAACTCTGAAGCAGTCAGTCAGCTCCTAGTTCCTGGGTTCATGTGTGTGGCACCTCTCTCAAGCTGCCGGACGATTACAATCCTCTTCATTAATTTTATCTCGGACATAAACTTTTAATATGCCTGCAGTCGGCGGATGGGACTTCCAGGGTAGTTTAAATGACTGCAACCTATAATTACAGTTCCAGTACTTGATTAGAATAATCTGATTGCAATTATTCAGTGATTTTGAACACAGGCCCCAAGCTACATAACAATAATTCAAGTGTGCGGTGATAGGGAGTGTGTCCCTGGTCAGCTGAAAGAAAATGACACACTAATCCAGGCCGTGGAGGGAAATAAAAGCCAGGAAACAGAAGTGTATGGCATAAGAGTGAAGCAGGAAAGCAGTGGAGTAGAATAACTTACACTTGGTGTGAATTTAATTAATGTGCCAATTCTGTGGAAGCCATCACGCATCCAGGAGTCTGACCTCTTCACTGGTAAACAGAGATACACACACACACACACACACACACACACACACACACACACACGGTCACTGAGCAGCTAATAACAGCAGCAACTTTTGCCATTCTTAGTTAATGGGCTGCAAAAAATCCAAATAATCACTCAAGCTTAAAAGGCCAAGAGCTGAAGATAAAGCTTTATTATGGACATAATCAAGGAACGCAGCCGAAAAACAAGCAGCTAATTAAACTCAGACTTACAAGCAGTCACGCCCAAGTCACCTGTTCTAGCAAACTCCATTAACACCCCAAAGAAACAAATGAAGAACTTGAAGACTGCATTATATACTGATTGCATATGCATCCGCAACAGAATATCCATTAGCCTTCGTTAAGGCACTTAAAATCTACGTTTCAGGGAATATAGGCAAACATATACATCTGTTTCAGACTATTGTTTTTCAAGAGTGTTGTTTTGGAAAGCACTCAAGCTCCCGTTCTATAGAGCACAGCATTGTCTGGCTGACTTACAGAGGGTGATTAAAGCAGCTCGTCCAAGCAGTTCTAGCCTGCTCTGGTTATTGCATTAACTGCATTCGTTCAAGTACAAAGAGACACGGGCAGGTTTCCATCCAGAGAAAATGTGTTGAACAAGATGAAAGGTTTGATGATGTTTGATGGAACGGCTAATGTCTGTAGTATTTTTCAAATGGTGATAAAACATGTCCCATTCAAATATGATCTTTGTGTGTTAGGCATGCTTTTTTTTGTCTTGATTTGTTTGAAAATCCACTGTGGTGAGAATTTAAATTAAAAGTGAATTATGTATGGATAAAGCATGCTAACATCCAAAATTATGGAGAGAATGTAACCACATTTTTCTTCAAATATATTTTGCATTTATTTAACATTAACATTTTAAATTCAAAGCAGCAAAAGGTGTTTGCAAACGGAGACTCCTAGAGTTAGCAAGAGTTTTTAAAGCAAGAAAACCATCCAGCCAATAGCACCCTGTGGGCAACGTCCTGTGTCCACTTATGAAGGACTAGAGGATGACCAAGGCTGTGCAGCAACATATGAGCTACAGTCTCTGACTTTACATCTACATGGTGGACCAAGGAGGTAGCAGTGTCTAACAGAGTGGACAGTGAGTGGACACTAACACACCATCACCATGTCAGTGACACTGCAGCACTCATACCTGCTCTGTGGGGGCCCTATGGGGGTCCTGAGGGTGAAATGGGGATAAGAAAGTGTGCAGATACAGGTGGACAGCCTGAAATTGTAGAATGATGCCATAGAGGAACCAATTTTGGTTCCATAAAGAACCATGTTTGTTTAAGAGAGGAGTATGAAGAACCTTTTAAAGGTTTAAATATCCATCACTGAATATTAAGGTCCTTATCCATTTAAATGTACATGCAAGAGTGTGTGTATGTATTTATTACCTCAAAGTTCATTGTTGATTCATCATTTTCCAGTGATTAACTTGCCCCCAAGCATGAACTTTAAATGGATCTATTAAATGAATCTGATGTTGGGCCACTTTAACTGTAGCTGGCTGTCACATACACCCGTTTCAAAATATATGCTTTAGAAGTGAAGAGCAATTACAGTCATTCCAATAGCTAGAAGAAATGCTACACAAAGCCAGGGGCCTGGAGCCACATGCTAGTTCATCTAAGCATGATGAAACTCCAGAAACCAAAGACGGCACATCTACGTCAGTAAATATTTCACTTAGGAGGCTAATTAACAAGGGCATAAATGAGCTTGACTTAAGAGTCTTTTCCACAGGCAGTGTAACAGTGTAACAGCGCTCATTCTCTTATTCAGGTACGCACAGTGAGGGTGCTGCACTGGCAGATGCTTTTAATCAGACATGTAACAATACTGCTATGTTACAGATTCAGGCACATGAAGTGTCCTGCCAAGGACTCCCCTAACTGAGATTCAAACCCTCTTCTGTACAGAAAGCAGCACTGTCACATGCTATGCTACACCAACCATGCTATAAGCAACATTCTAAACTGAAACACAGGTCTCCACTCTATTGAGGGCAACACTTCCAACCTCGTCAGGTTTTGATGCAGAAGAAGGTTAAGTGCACATTGACAGGAAAATTAGCACGCAAAAAAGCTAGCAAACTTAATAGAATTGTAATCTCATTAGCTTGTACCATAAGCATGTCTAAATGCAACTGCTAATCCATGGTGCACTATCACCAGCAAATATGAGTGTAATCCCGCAAAGAGGACAGGGAACGAAGAGAGTAATTTAATTGCGGTTGATCTGTAGGTCAATTAGCTTGCTATAATCTCTTAGCATGGAAGGTACAAGGCTTTAACACAGAGTAATACCTCCATTTTACCTTATTTCCTTCATGTGAGGATAGCTGTGGAGGGCAGTATAAATATGTTATTATATGTATCATCACATGTACTTTTTTTTATGTATAAACAGAGGTTGACCTCCACTCTTTACATTGTGTGGAACAAAGTGCCTCTTTTTAAATCAAAGGAAGAATCAGTCACATTTTGCCATGATTCTCATTAATTTTAATGAAGACAACTTGTTTCTTAAAGGCTTCAAAGAGCTTCAAAGAGAGTCTGTACCTAAGCTTTTATCAGTCAAAACATGGCCGCTACCATGTGGGGGACACACTCCATGGAGCATTTTGAGTCTCTGTCCTTGCATGTTAAAAATTATATATATATATATTGATATGACAACCATGCTATGCACCATATCATCTTTCATCTGGAAATCCTGCAGCAACATATACACTTTCACTGTTCTTATAAATCAGGACTTTAAAATTTATGTTGAAGCGACATATAAATGTCCATATCAATGGTAGGGCCAATAATTTAAGGAGCTAATGGATTTTGCAGCCGTCCCATATATACACAAAGCTATAAATATACATTGATGTTGCTTTAAAAAAAATAAATATATAAATAAAATCAAGTGAACTTTAAGAACACAGCTGGATCCTTTTCCTCTTTTAGCTCACACAGTGTACTCTGGCCCTAAGATATACAACACAATCAAAGCAAGATCAAGAGAGAGAGAGAGAGAGAGAGAGAGAGAGAGAGAGAGAGAGAGAGAGAGAGAGAGAGAGAAAGAAAGAGAGAGAAGTGGTCTGAAGCTTTGCAAGTACATGCAGGGCCAGTTTCCTGCTCTGTGAACAGCATCAGGTCTATAGGCTCTGGCCCACTGATATCCATCCCTCTCTCTGAGCTGCAGAACCAATGCCATAGCACTCTAGCTGATCTTCCTGACCTCTAGTTGGCCCCAGGAGCATATCCTTTATTTTCCATTGTTAGTGGCCACACTACAAAATGTATTTCTTGGGAGGTGAAATCAAATTACATCTACACTCTCAGAAACACTGCCACTGTGGTGGTCCCTCAAGGGTATATTCAGTAACTTTAGGTAGGGAATGTAATTGCACCATATTCAATAATAAATGTAGATTTTAAAGTTGTGTTGATTTCATACGCCCCATTTCATCTGCAGGACTTGTATTATGTCCTTTTACTTTATACAGAATCATTATCTCTTTGCTGGCTGATGTCAACTTGTCTTTGTATTGGTTCATTGACCATTGTTTATATTTTGTTTGTATTACAAAACAATAATTTTGAGATTTAGGCAAAATTAGGGGTTACGTTTCACAATAGGCAGGTGAACTGGGGATAGGTGAATGTATCATGATGGGATATAAAAGGACCAAGGTATTACTACAATTTAGATAAACCATAGACACAGGCAATAATGATAACAATGCTACGCACACATATAAATGCTATATAAATTGTGGTTACTGACATATTTCATTTGAAAAATACTTGTTAAAAAACAAGGGATTCTTCTTGCTCCAGAGACCACTTTTTGGCCTCTTATGTTTTAAGAACATACCTCCTTGATAAAAAATGACAAATGATAAACACCAGAGCTTGAAATTACAACATCAAACCCTCATTCTTTCTCATGTTTTGCTGTTTATAATCTTTTTCTAATCTCTAAAATCCAAGCTGGACAGTTGGAAGTAGAACAGAGCTTTATATAATTATTAATGACAGCTAACTGTACATGCTAACTAGCCTCCAGCAAGTGATTAAGCCCACTTCCTGCAGTGTGCCTGTGATATGTCCCATACTTTCAGCAAATCTAACAAAGCGCCCGGGCTACTGCAGGTGATTCATTAGGCCCTTGTCACTGAACTAAGTGAAGAGACGAACAATTTGGCATCAGACGCCAGCTACTCGTCCAAGACGAGTGATCCACACATGCTCATGTCATCTGAAGCACAAAGATTAATTAGGCCATCATTAGATGCTCGTCACAGAGTTGTATATTGCGCTTAGCAGTCATGCCACATACCAGAGCGTGCTGTGGTCACCAAGAACAAATTAGAATTTTTTCATCTAGGTGGCCAGTGTAGACTCCTATTGTGGGCTGCTTTGGCGATGAAGTCACAGACCATACATTAGGAAAGCATTTGTGGAATGTTAGCGCCACCGAATCTAATCAGCATTCCACATTAATTTTCTTGTCCAGATATTTTTCCATTCACAGTGTTTCTATTACCAGTGCCGTTCTTATACATGACTGAGATTCCACTACATGTGATCATACACAAAACACATCCGCGCAAAGCAGACATAAATATTTACTGAAGCTGTTGCTGAGGTTCAGTCCAAGGTGCATCACTAATCCCTCATCTCATAAACAGAATATTGTTTTCAGGCAGGAACATGCTGTCTATAATACCTGCATCTGGAATATAAACAATATGTACCAGATGTACATATACACCAAGAGCAGGCTCTACAAACACTTTGCCCAGTGCTAAGTGCTGGCAAAAGGTGTATAAATCTAATGTGTGGTGAGTGTACTGCTATGGATTGACTGCCATCGCAACATCCAGGTGGATGCTGCACATTGGCAGTGTTTGAAGTGACTTCCTAATTTTTCAAAGGATATTTGGGTGCCTAGGAAAGTGCTGTAAAAGTGTAGGTGTAAAAACAAAAAGCCCCCAGCACTGGGTTGTGGAGATGTGGAACAGTGTTCTACAGAATGATGGATAATTGTGTAATACTTGAGTTGGAGTGGCATCTGTGATCCAGAATTTATCATCCATACCCTTGTGGCTGAATGCACTCAACTCACAGCACTGTTCCAACTCCTTCTTAGACTACAAGAGACAGTTATTCTAACAATAACAAAGCACTTTTAATGAAATTAAAATTGCAATATTAACAACAACTAAATGTGGACTGGGGTGTCATTAGATCCAATGTTGCTTTGCCCCACTAAAATCACAAATGTAACAAGTCAATTTTATCCTGGACTGGTGACAGAGCTACAGGACGGGCTGCACAAATTCAATACAGGCACTATTTTTCCCATAATGCTCCAGCATAAATAAATGTTTATTTAGTTTTAACTGTTTTTCTTTTCTCGTCCATGCCCACTTCAGTCTTAAACTATACTTAAACTACTAGTGTTAAACTGTCTTCATACTAGTTGCATGGTTCTGCCCTACAACAGAGGGGTACAGCTTTGAACTCTGTGTGTGCCCCAGTACAACAAGTAGTCTACAAATAGTAGCAGGCCTCTGAAGATTATGCCTTGGTGAGGTTGTGAGGTAGAGAAGTAAAGGTGAACATAGTCAGGATCAACAAACTCCTTGCACCCTCCTATAAAATTCCCAGAGAGTGGTGGACAAAAATAATGCAGAGAAGAAAGTCTCAGAATCAAAAGCTGTCACATAAAGGGCCTGTACTTGGCCACAGAATTCTTTGGAAGTGGTTCTTATCCACGTATAAAGAGAGAGGCAGGGCGTTTGAAAAAGAAAGAAAGAGAGAAAAAAGTAGGAGAGTGGGAGAAGAGAGAGAGGTGACGACAGGATGCTGGTGAACACTCCGCAGCACATAACTGCTTCTTTTCTCTTCTCCGGAGGGTGAAGTTTTCAGCTCCCTCAATTGACCTGTTTCCAAATAATCTACAGGAGGGAAAAAAAAATGAAGATTAACTCTCCCCAACAAGAGCAGTTTTCACAGTTTAGCACACAAAGAGAAAACTAGGACTAAAAAGATGAGAGGGTTTGGCTTCATTGTGCTGGCCCACTTAAATCTTACTTCCAACTCGCTAAATGTGCTATTTGACTTGGCAAAGTGAGCTGGTGTGTGTTGTAGACCAGTGGGATGTCTAATCATGGGGGGAAGCAAGTTTTGCGGGCAGCCCCTTCTGTGCGGCATTAGCCTCAGCTTGTGACCTTAAGCTAAGTGGGTGGTTCAGCCCACGAGAAAATAAGCCAGAAAAAGGAAAACAGTGAATAGCATTAACCTTTGCTTGAAGTTCATGCTGGATTTTTTCGACTCGCCTTCAACATAGAAACCCATTGCTGCAGGGAAGAAAGTGCAGAAATTGTGTGTGAGAGTGTGTGTGTGTATGTGTGTGTTTTGGGGAGGTGGGAGGGATAGATGAAGAAGAATTGGGCACTGCTAAAGGAGTTAACATTGGCAAGACTTGCTCTATGGAAAAGGACAGGCAAATAGGGAAAGTACTTGGGTTTTCATTTCCAACATTTACAAGTGGACCTCTTAAGTGATGGCCCGGAGTTATACTGTGATATAAAATTATGGCTCCAAGAGAGGCGAGACTTTTTAAAGCTATTTGGAAAATCAAATAAAATGGCTCAACGATTGGCTTAAAACACCCGACCAATTTCCCTCCATCTACCTTTGGTAGTGAATCTGCCTTTTATGAGAGCTTGTGTCAACTCATATACCTTGAAGAGAACAAATATTATTTATTAGCCTCCAAATATAACCACAGGGAATGATAAACTAGCCAAAGGTGACAGGGACATAAGGATGCAGCGTCCAGGCACTAAATAAAATGAACAAACTTCCTCAGAGCCTGCTGTTCTTCTTCAAGCGATCTGCACTTGAGAATGTTTTCATATTCAAGAGCGAAGAAGATGAACCAACTGTGGGGGAAAAAAGAAGAAAAAAAAAACTATGTAAGACACTGTGTGAAAAAATCTCCTGGACTTTTCCTGAGAGAAACAACATGACATCAGGATGAAAAACTGCGAGAGGCGTGAATCAAACCATATCCTCAGCCAAAGTGCCTATTAATAATATCAAATATTTGAGGCATTTGGGAAGCAAAAGATAATTCTCACTATCCCATGACAGAAGGAGGGAGAGAGGGGGATAGTGAGAGGCAAAAAAAAAAAGAGGAACGATGCCAAGGTCAGGGGATTCATTCCACAGGACGGTTTTGACAAGTGACTTGACTGGCAGTGCCTCAAGGGTCAAGCCTTGGACCGCTCGAGTTCTGGCAGCTCTTGGCAAAGGCTTTCTCTGTGCGGTTTGAGGGATTTGCGAGGCTTGAAGGGAGATTGTTTTACAGCCTACCTCTGTCCACAGGGACGCGCAATTTCCTCCCGCCCACTGGAACACAAATGCAACCTTTTTCCTGACATTTCTGCCTTTGATCAGCCATATATTGCTGACTGGTGCATGTAAACAAGCAATTTGTTGCCGAAATGATTGCTTCCTGAAGTTAAGAACGAGCCTGTATTGTGCTCAGAGGGATATTCGTGTTATGAGCTTCGATTATTGTACTGTTCTCCCCATGCGCTTGCTCCTCGACTTTGGAGCTATGAAGATTAGTTTTGCGGAAGGCTTAAGAAACTACACATGCTTCCAAAAATGTATCGTGTAATAATTATTGCATTCCTCAGACTCTAGCCTCCACTCACACATAGAAACACACAAACATACACATCCCAGTGGAGATTTTTACATGGGAAAAGAGAAGAATCCTGAGAACCATAGAGGTCTGATCCCAGTGATAAGCTGACCAACTGGGTGCTTTTCTCAAAAGAAAATGTTTAAACTCTCCAGACTTTCATCCACAAGGAAAATCCTTGTGACAACTGTATCCCATCCATGTCTTATTTTACTGCGCGGTTCTTGGCACTAGCTCTTACCGAAACCCAAACAGTGTTATTATGGGTCTTTAGTGGCCTATAACAGCACATTAGTCAAAACAAATATGTAAATCTGGTAAGTACAGGAGAAGGAAAGGCACTTGGTGGAGGTTTGGAGTGACGCTCACTCTATAAAAATACATTTCCAAGACTAATACATATGTTCGCTGACCTTGAGTGCCAGTTGAGCAGAAAAATATGTTACGGGTTTGTGAGAAATAAAAAAAGCCTCTGCTGATTGGATTATACTGTGTAGCATATCTACTGGAGCAATTCTGACCTCCTGTTTATTTCGGATCAGAGCTGGATGTGCTGGTATGTTCACATCAGCTTGAATGAAAGATAAACTATTTTGTCCTAACAGCATCTCTCCATGGGCTCTTTACTACTAACTCTTGGAAGGGCTTGTGGAAATAAAAGCTTCAACACTTTCACACGCACAGACCTAAGAGCATGATCTAATCATGCATCTATTTATAATCAGAAATAATACATGCTTTAGGGTCAAAGTACTGAGCCAATAGTGTTAACTGTAACATCCTTTAATGCAGAGCAATCCATTGGGATAACTGAGCACATATCAAATGAAATTTATTTAGATTTATGTTGTATACTGTTGCCCATTGCATAAAGACCAGTGGGTTATTGGCAGGAATCACAAAAGCAAGTATTTCAGTTTACTTAACAGCTGCACTTTTGCACAGTGATTATCAAGGGGCAATAGGCCTCCATTAAGTGTTGGTGACATTAACGTCTTAGCTTTGATGTGAAACGAAAGACTAAACTTGAGACACTGAACCTGTACCACATTTGGAATCAAAAGGAAATTTTCCTTTTTTTTCACCAAACTACTGCTACTTATTAATAACACTTATCTCTACTTAACTCCTTATGTCTTATATTCTTTTACTAAACCACAATAAACAGCAACAAGTTTCATTCTCAGTCAAGATTAGTCAAAGCTCAGTCTTAGAAGCTGGCTACCTTTCCTTGTTCTCACTAAAATCTCAGAAAAAAGGTACTGTACATGTGCATTATTGTCCAGTTTTGTTCCACAAAGGTACATTACATTCTGTTATATTATATATAAGGCTGGATGATATGGTCAAAATTCACATCATGATATATTTCTAAATTTTAGTCGATACAATACAATAGATATCTCGATATAAACAACATAAAAGCCACAGAAAAACTGCCCACGAAAAACCAGAAACATGACATCGCAGTCAAACATAAACCTTCTCAGCTTTGTCAATATTAATATATTTAAACTAACTTAAAAATTTAGGGCAGTTAGCTGACGACAGATGTGACAGATGCTGTTTGTGACAGATGCTGTTAGTAATGTATATTTATATATTAATAATGGGTTTAAAAATCATATCATTGTTACTGAATTATTGTTCAGCCCTTGAGCCTACCCAGAATCACTGGGTGCAAGACAGGAACACATCCTGGATGGGACGCAGGTCTATGGAACGCAGGTCTATCTATCTAGGGACATGTTAGAGTTGCCAATCAACCTACCAGCGTGTGTTTTGGACCGTGTGAGGAAACCTGCGCACTGGGAGGAAACACACATTGACACGGGAAGAACACACCAAACTCCTCACAGACTTGAACCTACAACCAAAGGATCCAGGAGCTGTAAACGTGTAATTGTAAAGACATAAAGCCCCACAAAGTCCCCAGCACAGTGGCATTACCTGTAGCACCACTGCCCTGCCTATATATATATATATATATATATATGTGTGTGTGTGTGTGTGTGTGTGTGTAAGTTAATGTAAATAGATTTTATTCCAAGTAATTTTGAAGCTTTTCTAATGGTCCATTCGTCATGATATTTTCACACAATTTAAAGGACAGCACCTGTGTTCAAATGATGTAGTAAACTAAAGATGCACAAAAATTGACTTTTAAATAACTAGACCCTCAAGGGTAGGACCAGAGAGTATCCAAGCGATCCTGTGATGTTGGGTTAACTTTTATCTTATCTTCTCCTGATACCTATCTTTAACAACAATGTGAAATACTGAAGGGTAGTCTCTGACTTTTGCACAGAATTGGGTGTAAGAAATGTCTTACATTTTCTTCTTAGAAACTGGACAGTGCACACAAAAATACATTTCAGCACATAACACACTGTACATTGAATGCACAGAGTTCACCCTGTGTTACAGCTGGCACGGCTGTGCTATTGTTTCAAGCATTATACTCCCAGTGTAGGAGCTGTGTTAATAACTATTTCTGTTCTCTTTCTACAGCAGTGCAGACAGTCTAGCACAAGACATCCCAATGACATTAGTCACTGTAAACATGAGACCCACTGGAAAGTGGCTGCGGTTGGAGTGTGTGAGTGAAGTCCACAGACTTCGCAATGGAGGTGGGATACACTGACAACCTGTCTCCCTTCAAACACACTCTCTCCAGTGGCTTCACACCACATATGCATACGTCTGCCTCTTCTTACTCCTGGGAGAAGAGTATACTGCAGGAGTGGAGGAAAAAGGACAGGACAGACAGTCTGAAGCCTTTAATACTAGGGGGAAAAGGTCTATAGAGTAAACTATAGAGGTATATTTCAGCACAAATTAATTAGATTTATTAACATGAAACGTCAGTCTACACTTGTACAAGACACTCACCACTAGCCAGCATTCTTTATCCTGTTATTATCTAAACCTTGTACTGTTCAAGTTCTCCTAATATATTATAGTTTTAGAACTACATGCCTTCATTACAAAGGCAATATTACTCTATATTAGGTCTACACTGCACCACAGTCTCACTGTACTTATTGTTAGCTCTGTGAGTGTGATGTTGTGAACCTGTTGAACTTCAAACAATCAGGACAAATGGAGAGTGCTGAGAACCCCCAGCTTTGGAATTAAGAATTACCCATTTATGGAACAGGAATTGAGCGACATCCTCATCTCTTTTCATGCTTTCCAACATTCCACCATCCAAATGGCTCCAGATGCAGTTTCTCTGCTGGGCCTAAGCCAGGGACACAGTGAGAACTCCTGAGCCATTTCAGACCGAGATGCCTATTTTGTTTCCCCATTTACAGAGCTAGTGCTGTGTACAAGTTCTGGACATTTCTCCAGCGCACAAAGCGACCAAAGCGAGAGCTAGCGAATGGTTTGAAAACATTCTCTGAATTGTATAATAAAATTGTTTTGGAATCTAATATTTTGCCTGGACTTTCAAGACCATGTCTAGAATTTATACAATGTGTACTAATATATACTGCCTATGTACAATGTGTATTAAATATAGTTGCTGTTTGTGGAGGTACACAAGGATGTCTGATTCCTAATCCTCATTTAAACCTTCACTAAGCCTAAATATAACCAAAATATAACCATAAACGTAACCTAACCCTGAACATATTCCCAAGCCTAAGCTCACTCAATGATTGTCAATTAAATATCATCATATCACAAGGTACAAAATGTCCAGAATAACTGGGGTACTCATTTTAATAGTTTAGTATGCTATTTTCAGAGGGTCTTGTTGAATATAGTTCACCCCTTAATCACAACGTTAGCCTGTATTTTATGGGCAGAATATGTAACAGTGATGAGGTCATTCTACCTACAGAGGTTCAAGACATTCAGAAATTACACGTAAATCTACAGCGTAATAGAATCTTCACTATTTAACGATGTGTTTCTGTTATTGTGGCACAAGCTTCTTCCTACTCCAGCTATTTTTTTTTCTTTCTCCGGGCGTCCCAGCCAGCTGCTGCCAGTCAGGGAAGACAGGAGCGCCTGGCTTTGTTGGTTTAGTGGAGCCCACCCGCCTGAGCCCCCCTGGAGACTACAGGTCCTCCACAGCCTTGCAACAGTCTGCTCCACTCGGCTGCGCAGGCAATCTGTTTTCTATATTACTAGCTGGTATCACTGTACTATGCACTATAAAACAGCAATTGAGCAGGAAATTAAGTTAGGGGATCGGTATTTGGCAGCGGCGCAGCGCTCCGTGGTCTTCCCCCTCTGCATACAAGGATCATTAAATAGCGCAGAAGTTTCTTGATAAATTTCCATCGCTTTCTTCTTATCCCCCCACTCTCAACACACACGTGTACACACACATCTCCCCAACCACTACATCTACGCTTGCTGTACTTTCCCTTTTTTCCACTTCTGTCAGTACGTACCAGGAAACAAAACATCCTAATGGGTATTTGAACAGCTTGAGATGTGTCGAACTCACTTCCCTGTGACAGAGACTTTAAACATGGCAGTGGCTAAATATGGAACACATCTCTCTCGCGCTTTTTCTCTCTGAATGGCTTTCCTCCACACAAACAAACAGAGGACACTGTCTCTAAACTAAGCTCCTTTGGATTAACAGATGTGGAGCATCCGTGTTTTTTACAACCCCTTTACCTCTCTCTCTCCCTCTCTCTCTCTCTCTCCCCCTCACTTCCCTTTCCATTCGCTCCCATCTCTCTCTTCTCTTTATTCCATTTGTTGTTTGTTTCTGGGGTTTTTTTGTTTGTTTGTTTATATTTTTCATCCTCTCCATCTCATCCACCTCCTTCAGCTCCAGTTTCCATTAGCAGGAGTATGTGCAGGAGTGTGTGAGAGGCCTGGCTGGAGTGTGTGTGTGTACTGTGGCATGGTGAGTGACAGTGTGCGGGCCGAGGGAAATGCTGAGGGAAAAGCAGTCGTTCCGAGCAGTTCATCACTCACCTCGCAGCTCTGAAGCGGCTGGAATTGGGTTTAGCTGCATCCTCCGAAACCAGCAGCTGACACTCCATCACAGATGCGGCGTGATGCTGTCATAACGGAGAGGACGTTCCACACAGGACACAACTCTACGCCCTGACAAACTTCCAGCAACTGAGCCTGGGTGAAGACATTCAATACGTCTCTTAATATCTCGTTTTATTTTCAGCAGAGACTGTGCCGCCTGGATTCAATATAATAATAATAAAAAATTAATAGTAATAACAGTAATAATAATAATAATAATAATAATACATTTACAAAGTGCTACAAGAAAAAAAAAACACTGCTAGACAACAACAATAAAAACCTAATATTAAACATCTAACCAAAGGTTAATTAAATAATTAATTTCATTTTTGCTAAAAACCTTTCAATTGTTAAGTTTCTTTAAACATTTAACAGGTTCTCAACACTCAAACATAGCTCTTAATGAAACATGGTTCTACTATGTCATCGCCATATGTCACTTTTCTTTTCAGGAATGTAAGTTCTGCAATAAGGAAAAGTCATTTTTTTAAAAATCTCAGTCGTCTGTGGTGCCCTCAGATGGTCAGGGAGGGCATTCCCCAGTCGAGGAGCAGAAGAACAGAAGGCCGGTCATCCATGGTGCTGAGCTTAGTTCTACAGAGAAGGATGCGATTTAAGTTTGTAGAGTAAAAGGATGATGATGAGGTGAGTGGTTTGAGTAGATCTTTCAAGCAGAGAGGGGCACTGCCACAGATAAAATGGTGTAGCACTAAGCCTGTCTTTACAGTCATATCAGCTACTTTTTGAAAACAACAACAGCTGTTTACAACTAGAATACAGGCTTCAGAATGGCACAACATGGACCCTATGACTAATATAACTTTAATATCTTTAGCCGACAACAAATTAGCTGACAACAATTGTTATGACTCATAATGATCCATGACATATTCATATCTGGGACAGCTCTGTCTTCATATGATGTAGTAAACTAAGAGTTGACAAAAATGCAGATACATGTTTCTTGTATATCATACACACACACACACACACACACACACACACGCACACACGCACATATACATAAACACATTTTATTTTTTAATCTACTTGTGTTAACAGCTGTTTGAAAAGAAGCTGTGGTTGGCAAATAATGTTTAATATTCTGATTGTGTTGTACTTACTGTATAAACAAGGATTAATTAATTTTCAATATATTAACATTCATCATGATATATTTGCAGATAATGCAAGTGAACACGGTGGTGTTGCCTGGCCGCTCGCTCGCAGCTGAAACCTTCCCTCTGTTACAGCTCTATCAGCCTTCTCTCCTGTTAACAGCACATGTTCTAACACTATCTGAACACTGCGAGCCTTTTCCTCCTCACAAAAGCAAGTGTTTTCACTCCAGTAATTGCTCGCGTTAATGATGCTAATTAATATATTATCTTGCATTTTCACTCGGAGAGATAACTCAGCCTTAATTGAGTGGAAGGACGGATCAAGGCAGAGTGTGCATCTGTAGGAAGAAAAAGACAAAGAAAAAAACTTCAGAACGACACACACATGTTGCATGGCACTGAATCCACAAGTAGATCACAAAGCTCATCTCTGTAAATCTAAGAAAGCTGAAATGTGTTTCTTTTATTAACTCCTTAATCATGAACCTAATTATCATTGTAATAATTAACTTCCAATTCCAATTTTTTTCTCAGTGCCAATATGATTTGTCACTCTCTAATTAGGCTGGAAAGGTAATAAAATGGCCTAGATCTCCAACTGTTAATGAAAAATATTCATAGATCAAACTCATTCTAGTAAAGTCTCCTCACTGTGCCTTTGGCACCACTCAAGTGACTTTCAAGGTGAGGAAAAAAGAGCATGGTATGTAGAGGTGAAGCAAAATAACAAACATTTCAAAATGCCTTAAAAATGTGATCCACAGTGTGACAAGACATGCGCCGCAACACTAGCTATCTGTTATCATATCAAAGTTCCCCAATCTAACTGTCGTTCTCCATGGCACCAGTGATCCAGGAGGTGAGAGCTTCTGTCTGATGTTGAAAATATGACGACCCCACGTATAATGACAGATTTCACTGACTTTTTCAAATGTATTTACTTATTTATTTTATTTTTTTTATCTCGTTGTCCTTGATTCAAAAAGCCTGTAAAATGCAAAACCACAAAACAAAAGCAACAGTAGCACTTCCTCTAAATCCTGTGTAAATAATGCATTACATAGCATACGTAATACCGTATAATTACTGCTATATGTCTGTATAATTACTCATTAATAGATATACGTAACACTTTATAAAGTTTGAGGGTATGACTTTATAAAGGCAGGGCTTATAATGTAATAAAACATCCATTCATAAGAACATTGCACATACTGTAGCAACACTGGAATCTAGGCAGGGCCGGGGTCTAACAGGGGAGCTCCCAGCATGCACCGCAGTCTCCCCCCAGTTCCCTGTTTTGGGGTTTTGCGTTGTAGGTGTGTGTTATGTGGGAGAGAAGTTTTGGTTTGTGTGTTTGTGGCTGTGCCAAGGGGAAATCAGTATGAGGCTCATATACCAACCCCAAATAACTCCATGTTCCCTATCATCTTATTAGGGCAATAAACTTACTGGCAGAATGGCCTTGTCTCAATACCCATCTCTTTGTGTATGATGAGCTTTTTCCACCACCACACAAGTCTCCCACATGATGCATAATGCTCTGCCCACGCCAGTCGTCACCCCAAACACATGACCCACAACAATGACACAAAACCCCAAAACAAGCCCTGAAACTATGAACACAGGAGGCCGTGCTGCTACAGTATGTACAATGTACTTATGAATAATATTAGTGTGCAATTTAACACCTTTATGAAGTCACACACTCATTGTTTATAAAGTGTTATGATTGTGTATATATAAAGCAATTATACCACAGTTAGATTGAGCCTGCTATGTGATTGGCTGAGAGATGTTCCAGGAGTGCCAATATTACACGATAATGGCACTCTGACCGAAGCTCTTCAAGTATCACTCCGCAAAATACAGGTAACCTTGATCAGTGATGCTAGCGCTTACAAGACATCACTGTGCCTGGACTTTTTCACCCAATGGTGACCCGGTTCATTTGCCTTTCACACATATTATTATAAACAAGGTTTATGGCACAGTGAACCCTCATCTGTTTCTGATATGTGAACAAAAGATAATCGAAAATAAATAAAAAGTAAGTGGCTGTGTGGTTTCTGTGAGATCTTTTTTCTCCAGCTCAGCACCATGGCTCTGAAGCGATAATCCAAAATACTCACTTTTAACTTAAACAGAGAGAACTTGGCATTGTTTAGTGTGTGATGTATATCACAACGACCTGAACCCACTGTAAGCAATGGTTAAACCATGACATTATATTGACTTCATCCAAATCTGCTTCTATCCTGCAGCTCTGAATAATGCAGCCTTGGTTCCCAACAAACCTGGTGTGAACAGGGACCGGCTCGCTGGAGAGAATCAGCTAGTTCAGAAATCCTGGACGGGTCCAACATCGCACAAGTTAAAAAATCAAGAGTTCGTTGAAGTACATTATTAGGAGTGTTTCAGCCCAGACTGCCTTTTTAATGAAGCACAATAAATCCTCCTGCCTGCAAAATGGTACCATTACAGAAGAAGAAATATATATCCTTAACTTTAGAGTTAGGGGGGAGAACATGAATTCTGTTCAGGTTTTTGAATTGGGTGTAGAATGCGCTGTAGGGAATCACCAGGAAACCACCACTTCACCTCCTAAACGTAAAAGCAAGAGAGAATGGGGGGAATGAAATGAAGCTTGTAACCTGCTACCTCTCAATCCAATCACACACACACACACACACACACACACACACACACACACATACACACACACACAGCCTCTAGTGCCTCCAGGCCCCACGAGTGCATCCAGCCAGCAGAGATAAGGAGGCAAACAGGGGATAAATCCCAGTAGAAGCAGGGGCTTGACGGACAGACAGGCCACCATTAACAATGGTCAGGCTTGTGAGAGCACAGCGAGCGAGCTGATGGAGAGATACCCTGGCATTTGGCGGCAGTAAGAAGTGGCCCTTAAAGATTTCACACTTCCAATTTCTTTGAATTATCGGCCATCTCCCGCCTGTCACTCACCGTGACTGGTTAGAGATGCCAAAGCCAGGTCAAGCCTGGCCGGCTTATTGACAAAGCAATCCAGAGGTGATGTAGCACCATCTGATAAAGTAGTAGCGCGGCGGCCAGGACAACCAGCTACAGCGGCCAGCCAGCGCCACATCCACTTAACCTGAGTGGACAACACCTAATTATCAGAGTCCAAGACTGTCCAAAGCTGTAAATTCCTTCCAGTGACTGCAAAAATTATTATATATATATTTTTCTTTTTCCACGCCGCATTCAGCAACCATCTTTTTATAACAGTGGTATGGGTCACAAGATCATCTAAGGGATAAGCGGTATTGTCGATACGCAGGAGCAATACTTCATATACTCTGCACTAGTCCCTCTACAAAAGTCAGTCTACAAAAATGATGTGTAATAGGAACATTCCTAACATTTTTATATAATAATTTGTAGTCCTTTTACAATCAATAACTCTATGATATTTAGCTGTACACTGCTGAGGGAGAATATTACACAGGTGAAAATCCAGCTGCTCTTAACCTTATTGGGCTTAAAGTAACCCGTCGCCGACAGCAACGCCATGTGACAAAGCAGCCGGAGTTCATTCATTTTCAATAAGAGCTGGAGCCTTCCAGCGAAACCTGGAGAAGCAAAGTGGGAGGAGTCAGTGATGTGATGCAATTTAGAAGCAAAGGGATGTGGCAATAACCAATAGGAATTATGCATTCAGCAGGTCCCCATTATATCAATGCCACTGTGTTTAGTGTCAGTGAAGCTGTGGCAACCAAAGTTCAGCTTGAGTTCATAAGCCCCGAGGCGATGAGCGATCAGCGATTTGAGCGACAACATCTGTGAACTATATTTTGTACACACTGTACGAGTACCAGAAATGGGCTTTTTCGTAAAATATGTATTGACTGATGTTGAGACCAAGCTGAAAATATTCTTATCACATAATTTAATTGAATTTCTAGAATTTATACATGTCGATGTAGCTATATCAGTAAGCACAACATGATATTGCATGTTATGAATGGCTAATGAATGATGACATACACAGTGCACTTCTATATGACAGAAATCAACAATGTGCTATCCATTCTCCACCTGCTGCCCTCAATATGCTTTAACTCCGTTACACTGTCTTTTCCACTTTCCTCCACAGTCCACTTCTACCACCTCCCTCAATTCTTTTGTCTCCTTAGCTCTCGTTTTACTCTTTTTTCCCTTTGTCCCATTCTCATTAGCGGTCCACAACCCTTCCCATTCCTCCTGCCACTACCCCTCTGAGTCTATAGCCTCACCTCATCCATGTAGTCAGGCTGATTCTATCACACTGCTTGACAGAATTAGACATATTCTTTTCCAGAGAGTGGGGAATTAATTTCTACATGTGCCTTGCACTGCTGACCTTCCAATCATCTCCCCCTCTCTCTCTTCCATTGCTCAGTTTCATCCTCTGCTCTTCTTTCCTCACTATACTTCCTGCGCTCAGTGATGAACAGTGATTAGAATTACCTACTGCTACTATTTCATTACCTCTTAAAGATTATTGGTGCTAGAAACTGTCAAACAAATAAGAGCTTTTAGACTTCTGTAAAAGAAAGAATCATTTTTTATCTCCAAAGTTCACTCTCTGAAGTTTGTTAGTAACAGCAGCTACTCACCCTTTCATAAATCTTTACTCGCCGTATTTTTCCATGTGTGCTGTTTATTTGCTGTTGTGCACACAGCCTTTCACACACAGCAAACTGTCATCATACAGTGGAAGGAGAGACAGAAACTCATGGATATGTTTCTGAATCAAGAATGAAGCCTTCTCCTTATGTATCTCTCACAGATGAAAGCTATAAACACTGTTTATCTCATGCTGAGATTTATGGCGATTTATCAGGTCTTGCATTGTCGTGCAGACCCTATTCCACTTTATACTCCTTTACCTTGCTCTTTACTTAAACAAGTGGATTATCACACATTATTGACATTTGGTCTCTGACTTTTGCACTGTATAAGGGTTACTGAATGAGCTCGGTCCTGGACTATAGTGATGTGCCAGTTGTGAATCTCCTTCACTCGGCCTAAGCTTAACCTGGGTTTAAGAAAGTGTCTAAAAAGAGTAAAATGTCCACAGTTTTACGAAAAAGCATGGTGGCTTTGTGTGTGTGAAAGTGTATGTGTGTGTTGCAATAGAAATGAAATGGTCTTCTCAGCCTCCCACCCATTACCTCAACACTAACCACTTTACCACTAAAACCATCCAATTCATAAATTGACTCTCCATTCTAATAGAAGTGCACGAGCAAAACGATCCACTTTTAGAGGCCTACTTATGCTGCGTTACATTTAATAGAGTTAATAATGGGCAGCATTAGTAACGTGCCAGAACGACTTTGCCCGAGTGTTGTGTTAAAAGGATTGATGGGCTTGCGTACAGAATTAGAACTGTGGGGGGGGGGGCGGCTCCCAGATGCAGGCTAACTGCTAACAAATGGCCACTCTCAGCAGAGGCTGGGGATGGGGATGGGGCCATTTCCACAGCAGAGTTGAGTTTGTGTGTGTGGTGGGGTGAACACATACATCAGACGGGCAGATGGGGGGCATTCATCAGAGAGCCGTCCAGCTACAGTGACTTTGAAGTCCTCTAGTGAGAGGTGTGTGTGGTGTGTGTGTGTGTGTGTGTATGTGTATGTGTGTGTGAGTGAGTGAGCGAGAGAGATAGATTGAGAAAGAGAAAGAGAAAGAGAGAGAGAGAGAGAAAGAGAGAGAGAGAGAGAGAGAGAGAGAGAGAGAGAGAGCATGGCCTAGACCCCTGTGTTTATGTAGCCACGCTGAGGCTGCTAGCACTTTTAATGAAGGATGGTGATATATGGGGCTGTCCAGTACAGAGCAGCATCAACACACACAGTTTTTTTTTTTTTTCGTGTGTGTGCGTGTGTGTGTTTCTGTCTGTGTGTGTGTGTGTGTGTCTGTGTGTGTATACCACTACAGTTTAGTCCAACACCAGGCTTAATCAATGTCATTGTCCCTTATATGTAATTACTACCTATTTATTTATTTATTTAAATTTATGTAAACTTTTTTTAATATGTAAATAAACGTTTGTTGGTGGGACAGTTGTGAATATTGTCGCTTGTGGACAAAAACCTGTTATTTCCAAAACGGTTACAGTGCAGTAGAAGGAAAAGACGGGGAAAAAACACACACACAAAAAAAAAAAACCCATACATTTATCATTTAAGATAAAGTCAAAATGTTAAATGTCGTCAATTTTTTTTCATGATGGTTGTGATAAATGTGACCTACCAGTCATTATAGTCTGCTTATGTCCAGTAGCTGACACTTGTGAATGCATTTCCTTAAGTTACTGCGGCACTGATGGACACCTACAAAAAAGAGCAAACATCACATTTCACACAATATACGAGAGAGTTGTGAAAGTGTCTTTATTTTAGCAATTAGTCCCTGAGAAAGACAAAGCTTTAAGAGAAAGTCTGATTGTCAGTAAGCTCAGAAATACTGCTGAGCTTTCTCTCCGCTGTCAGTGCCTCGTTCCTGAGGAGCAGTGATGCACTATGGGAGCTCTGTCATCTGCCCAGCAACTCCTCATCTCTTTCCTCTGACTGACCCATCAAACTACTCTCCGACACTCAGCCCGAGCCTGTTGTCCTTGTTGTGCGCTTTGCCTTGCGCCGATAAATTATGAATGCAAGGCGGGAAGCTGTAAAATTTGTTGTATCTTCTATTATCTCCATGTTAAAGGCCACAAAAGCTCTTCAGTGAAGTCAGCCATTAAGCAATGACAGGTATTGCTATCAGCCTTCTTTATAGCCTATTACCTGCGATGACAGCAGCTGCTCCACAGCCACTGTGCGGCCTATCACATTATTTGCAGCTAAAGTCAGCTACTGTGTCATTCCGCCTCATTTTCTTGACAGTGCTATCATAAATCCATTGGGCTGCGGGGGGGGAAACTGTCGGCCAGCTCGATTATCTCCACAGCCCGAATGGATCCTGAAATGTATGTAACAGGCAATGACTGTTATGGATCAGCCGAGCCAGGGCCATTCCACCTCTCTCACTCTCTCTCTCTCTCTCTCGCTTGGTGCAAGAGGGCAGGGGCGTGTTCGGCCTGCAATGGAGGAAAGGGAGGAATGTAGGATCAGAAATGAAATGTTTGCTCCCTCTCGATTGAAGTGAAGCTGCTGGGTGTTGTAGTCCTACTGTGTTCACAGGGTAGACCCACACGGTTGGGTGGGTATTCATTATTAGCAATGGTTAAATATAAAACAAACAATCCATATTTAATTCCGGTTGTTGCCTCATTGAAAACAGAAATAATAATAAACAAAAATACACCAATAATTAATAATAAATCCTACACTATTTATAGACGCTTATAGACGCTTTTGTAAACAAATCATGTTGTAAAAAGTATCATATATTATCATATAATAAACTGTTAATTATTAACAGATGTAGGGTTATATTCAACTTTAATAAATGGAATAAAGTAGTGTTGTATTACACCTTACTGTTTCAAGATTATAACTACATCCCAAACTTTCCAGCATTCCCAAAGGTGTCATCTGCGGTCATTCATCCTTTAGACACAGACAAAACACAACACGAATTGATTATTACATTATTATAATATGACTTAAAGGCTAGGGATGATTTTAAGGCGTAAGACCCCTATGATTACACATAACCGTAAGATTTTCCAGCCGATATTACACTATAAATGCATGCGATTTAATCATTAAATGCAAATTGTCATGAAAACTTATTTTTCCCATTTCAGCGCTCCATAAATGATGAGGCGAGCCTCCATCTGAAATCATTTTCTCCCTTCAAAAAAAAAGTGCAAAGTTGCATCTGCCACCTTTATTGCATCTGTTCTAAGTCCCATTCAACTCTTTGTCCTCCCTTTGTGGCCTACTGTTGAGTTGCAGCTATTTAAACTCACCTCCTACCTCCAGCTGCCTTTGTTCTGTGGGCTCTATGGGCTATAATGAGCCGGGCAGGACAAAACCAGAAAAACTTAATGAGTCATTACTACTGAGGCCTGCGAGCGCTCTCACCCATCCTCCTTCACACTCTTAATCCCTCTCGCTCTCCCCTCGCTCGCCCGCTTGCTCCGAGGCCGGGGGGCCGGCAGAATAGGCCTCCACACCTCCCTATCAATTAGAGACAATTAGGGCCTCACAGCTCCTGGTGTGGACTCAAAGAGACTTCACAGCTCAAGGGTTCACAGCTCAAAGAGTGGCCTTACTCAATGAGGAATGTAGAGGTGGCCCTTTCACACCCCTCTCTCTTTTGCTCTCTTTCTCACTCCTTCTTTCTCTCCCTCTCCTCGCTCTTTCACAGAGGGGAAGGAGCCCATGAAAACCCCAGAGTTGTCAAAAAAAAAAAAAAAAAAACACAGACAGAGTGGGCTGACTGAAAGAGTGCAGGGTGTTTTATTTTTCCCTAACATCTTGTTCCCGGCCTGTAAAGTCATATTATATCATTGCAGGTGATTGTTGAGGGAAAGTGCTGTGGCCAAGTGCCATAGAATGACCTAAAGTGGCACAAGGTCAGGCCCGGTGCCACAGAGGCTTGTATTAAAACATGGAGCCAGGTACAGAAGTGTGGGAGCTGTGTCTCCATTTTTGTTGTTTTTGTCAGTTTTTTGACGTAATTTTAAAATGCAAACTGCCCTTTATATTCTGTGACAGTTTCATTATGAACGGCCAATAGAAACCCAGAATTAACATTGTTGCTGTGGTTAGTTCTACCTCATTCTTCCATTATAACTACTACTACTTTTCCATTTAAACACCATGTAGATGAAAGGGTTAGAAAAGCAGTTCTTGAAATGTTCTTCAGGGATCCAAAAGTGGGTCTACTCTAGAACCGCTCCAAAATAAAAAACCCTTTTCAGCACCTTTACTTTTCAGAGTGTGTTTCTGCAGAGGGAGCGCTAGTCTTCTCTGGAGCCATTCATTTCTTCTGTGTCAGCAAAAACCCAGCACCTCTGTTTCTGTAAAACAAATCCGCGAGCTGACAAGCCATAAAACCGCTGTGTTTTTTTGTTGTGGCTATTGATTTCACATCGAATCTTCAGCTTCTTCACTTCATATCACAAGGCAACTCCCGCTTCATAAAGCCTTTGTTCCTGACACAAGCTTGTTCAACCAAGTTAGCGCTTTAGCATTTAAGAAGAAGTGGGCGTTTTTTCTAACGAAAAAAAAAAGAAAGAGAACTCTTTCACTCAATTCTGTTCGTGGGCTTTTGAGACTGCGTTTCAAACCGATCCCTCCGAGGGCAAATGTGGGAGATCACTAGGGTTTGAAAAGGTTTCGAATGGCAAAGCCTGCTAAAGGTGTCATTTCCCCCTTCCAGACATCCATCTCATCGCTCGCTTCCCCTGAGACGAGGAGATTGCTCGAGATTCGCGACAGGAGCCGTGGGCTTTGGGATCGAGAGGCGCACTCTCACCTGGATAAAGAGGCATTTCACTCACTTGCACACATACAGAGAGAGAGAGAGAGAGAGAGAGAGAGAGAGAGAGAGAGAGAAATAAGAAAGAAACTACGAGAGTGGGTAATATCACTAACAATATAAGTGACAGCTGAATGTCTATGTAAACGCATACATTTGAACGGAACTCCTTAAAAAACAACATTACACTGTATTTGACTGACATTCGATCAGGCGTTATCAGTTTAATGGATGTTTTGAATAGAAACTACTAGAGGAATACGACATTTTCCAGTTGAAAAACACAATACAACCACATTACAAAGATAACAACTAATGCCACAGGGTCTGCTTTACATGTTTTTGATATATACAGAATAAACAACACTATGCACTCACTCATATCAAAACAATGTATTCTGTTCTTATGATATATCTGAAAGTGTCAGCACTTTATATTGTGCATTTCATAACAAATACCCACAGCTCATTCCAAAGATGTTCCTCAGCTTCCACTACTTCGTAGCTCAACACTGAAGTGCTAGACATTCTAGATTCAACCTGGATTTAAACCATGTATCTATTCCCTCAAAATACAGCACGCTAATTCGGCTCAGTCTACACTTCAAACAGGGCACAGCTGTTGACTTAGTTATGGTCAAAACTCTGCAAACTTCAGAGCTGTGACACTCGATAGGTGATCTTTTCATAATCTCACCCACAAACTTCTCAACGGCGGCAATAAACGCAAGCCACTTACTTCACAACATAAAGTATACACAATGAAACTTTTAATCTCAATGTGGTAATAGACAATGCTCCATAAAATATTAAGGTGTGTGATAAAATTATGTTAGTTCCAATATATTAAATTGCCACTGTCTATAAACCTGGCATATCCAACATGCATTTACAAGCCGTCAAGGGTAGTCTTTAAACCTGATAGCAGGTGGTGACTTCTTTAGAAGTTGTGTTTATAAACACTTACTCAGGCAGCTGTGTAAGTGCCTATAAATCGGAGTGGGATCACAGCAAAGTTGGTTTTGAGAGCGTAACTTCTAGGTTTACTGCCTCGTGTTTATCTCAGACTTTTAATATCCTGTGTTCAGGCTGTCTGGGATGTCCAGAGTTGAGGAATAAAGGAGCAGGACATGGGGTAAAGGTAGAGCTGAAGTTTAACTTAGGTTTCCTGTATAGACCTACAGCAGACAGCGTTTATTTCGCCTCTGAAAAAGGTCTTAATTTAAATGTACACTATACAAATGTAACTACATAATTATATACTTGCAATTGCACAATAAACATGTGACCAAAAGATTTGTAAAGAAACCATTATATTTAAATTGCAAACAATGCCTCATGTAGCACTTAAATACAAACTTTACGTCTGAACATTTTTAAACCATCATTTAAAGTGTCACACATTTAAATGATCTGCTTTTCTTATTACAGCCAGGTTCTCTGTTGTTGTCAACAAAAACATCTATGTCTGTGGAAGAACATGGTGTGGATAGAACAGATTGACAACTTCCATTTGTGCTTCTTCATATGCATCTTAGGGAAAAACCCTTCCAGGATGTGATGTAATACATACTCAGCTGTGATAGACAATGACCCCGGATTAACAGGAAACATCCTAAGACCCACTGCTTAATGCCCTGCTGAGGATGAGGTCAATAGATGCCTTAAGAATGGAAGAGAGAAGGTGAAAACATGCCTCGATCTACAGACGATCAGTTGAAGAGATGAAGCAAAAGATCTTGTTTGGCACTGTGCAAATTGGAGAAAGCTAACTGCTCAATACTGTGCGTCTGGAGCCAAGTTTACGTAAGTTACCTTCAGTGACTTACTTTAAAAGAAATAAGGATATGACATCATAGACAGCCTTTCAGATTTGCATTCCAGACAGTTCAGATGCAATCCAACACACAGACAGTCAGACAGTGGTTGAATTTGTTTTTAGAGCTGTGCTTGTGTGTGTGTGTGTGTGTGTGTGTGTGTGTTAGACAGGTTTGAGCGTGTGAGTCACCGTAGGGCGACAGAGGTGCAGTGAATGTTCCATTCTCCTCCGAGCTGCGGAGTGTGAAGCAGAGCCTCTACCTCAGCACCAGCACCAGGCCTTTAACCAGCTGACAGAGCAGATCTGTTCACACCATTCGCCCAAAGAGAGAGGTGCAAAAGCACTGCTTCAACATGTGTCACAACACCATCCACACAGATTTCTGCTACGGACGAGCAGGCCACTGGGAACTCAGACCTTTATACTGATTTAACACAGCATAGCTCTACATAACAAACTGAACAGGCCTCTCGGTACTGTATCACTGACTGCAGTGTATTAGTGTTGCTTAATAGTAGAGATTCTGCCTGTAATACTGTGTGAGCCTTTTATAACAAACACCAAAATACTGATTATTAAAAAACACATTTAAATAAATGAAGTTAAGAATGTGTTTTATGTTACAGCTTCTGGTGTTTTGTCACTGGAGGTTAATCTTCATCAGTCTTTCAAAAATGAAATGTGTAAATATTCTATGTTAACGTAGCCAAGTATCATGTGATACATGTTAGTGCACCACCATCAGTGTTGTGTTTTAAGCGTGAAATTCAGAGCCTAAAACTCCATAACACTAGGTCAAAGCTGGCAAATGTTGGCACCTCACGCTTTAGGTACAGTCCTAAGTTGGTTAATATTATGTTCGGTTTTGGTGGTCACCATGGTTGTTGGAAGCGCCATTCATTTTTTCAGCACTACTCTATGGGACCTCAATTTATTTCACTTATCTATTGAAATGTAAAACATTTGAAGTGAATAAGCATGTAGAGTGGAAATGAAATAAAGGATGGTCAATAAATGACCTTTCTGCAGCATATTCCACAGTGAAATGTCACTATATCACAATAAATAAAGTACCTTATATGCCTCTATTCTTTCAGGCCACTTTGGCTTTAATACATCAACCTGTCCTTGAATGCAGCTCATGCTGAAACACCTAATTCAGTGGGTTAAACACTGCCTTTAACATTGAAGTGGTGCACATCAGCGAGGCTTTCTCTGTCAAAGAGGCAACATTCCCCCCTGTGTTTATAGAGGTGGGGATAAAATATGCTCCAGAACCAAATGTAATTAGCTATGTGTTACATGGCTAATCAGACTTGATTACCTGTTTGCAGAAAGGTGAAAATATCATGCTCTATTTTCAGCTAAATGGGATGCTGAAATTGAGAAGATTGGACCTGAATGCGGAAATTAGTGCATAATAGTGGTTTCAGACCCAATAATTATGCAATTCTGATCCAATATAGCGCTTAGGCTTCTATCAAGTGTCGTTAGCAGCTCTGGGTGAGGATCTCAGAATATGCAAAGTGTGTTAGAAGATAATGCTGACAGGAAAAAAAAGAGTCAAGTTCATGATGTACAGAGACGGGGAATCAGAGAAATTGTAAGTAATATGTGCTTATTCCATATTTTACTGATTACAATTCCCTTGACAGGTAAAGAGATGGGAGTTTTTTTTCTCCTTGAGCTGTGACAAAGAAGTTGTGCGTGTCTTCTGTGTGGAGCCATCAAGTCGCACAGTGACTTATCATGGGAGGTAGTGCTGAGCTCTGCCTGTTTAATTCATTTAGCTGGGAGGCAAAGGGGCTGATAAGACGGCAAACCAAGACTTCCTCCAAAACCAGGAACATGCCAAGTCTGACATAATCCAATCGGGTGCGTTTTCACCAGCTTTTGTCTTGTATTTTTTGCTCTTCTTTTAAACTTCCACTTGGTTCCGGCGCCGAGTAGAAAACCCGAAATGACACAATTCGGTCGCACTTGTATGCCGTGGAGGCCCCCATCCAACCAGCTTTTCTGCTGTAAAACCCTTGAAGACCCACACACATCCAAATCTGGCCCTGGGGGCAACAGACTCTATACTGCTGAGATAAAGCCATCCAGGCCAATAGAAGGGGGAAAAATTACATATATATATATATATATGTAATATATATATATATATTCCCAGCTTCGCTACATGGCCCTGACTTGGAGAGTTGAATCTACAGAAGGGGGAAACCGTCTGGAGAACATGTGCTAGAGATCATATAAGATTGCACGATGCTGTGGTGGAAAGTGACACAATGCAGCACCGGGGGGTTGAACAGAGAACAGGATGTGTTACTGGTCAATTATGAGACAGAAATATCCAAAACAGGTCCAGTCATTGGTTCCAAACTCTGGCAGGCCCAACACAAACTCAGCCCGGCCTCTAAAGCTTTTCCCTCAGCCCACTTCCTCTCATATGACATAAACACTGAGTATCATATAGAAGTCCAGATTCCTGCGCATGGCCCTTGAGCCAAGTCCAAGAGTATGGCCTTTCAAAAATATACTTAAAATCAACTGTCAATAAATAAAACAATTTCTTTTCTTCTTTATCAACAGTTGTTTGGGGGTGGACCAAATGACTAGGACCAAGCAAAAAATACAATGTAATTTATTTAGGAAACATTTGTAGAAAATATCTGCATATTACCCCTAGAACCCTGCGGGCTTTCTGAATTCCTTTGTCTTGAAGTATTTATCATGCATTATGAAACGTCACTACTTTGATAAGGCTAAAGAAGTCACAGTAGATAATAGAATGAATGAATGATTGAATGAATGAATGAGTGAATGAAAAGGGATTCTGTGACTCATGATAACATGTTTTTTGGTGCTAGATAAACATTTCTAGAATGTTTCTTTAAATGACCTTTCCCTGTATGTTTTCCATCACAGGGAAGGACTGTTATTTGACGACAAAAAGTATAATTTATGCATTCAGTATGTGGTGTTCAATACAGACATGGCTGAACCTACCGACTCCCTAATCCCCACACTTTGTATTTGTTATTTACACACAGCCAGGACCCTTGTATATATACAGTGCACTTTCTAAGGGTAGAAGACTATAGTGCCATGATCGCACAGTATAGGGAGTAGGGAATAGACAGCCATTTGAGATTCAGAAGAAGTGCTGAGGAAGCACAGATGGACCTATGGACATATTCATTTGGGGTGTAACTAAAAGCACGGACACACACCGGCTTTTTCAGGTCAATCAACGACGGCAGACACACGAAGGCCTTCCTGCCATCTCGCAGCCTCGGCTCCTGGGCAGAGCCTGGAAAAGTTGCTTTAGGAGAAGCAGGAAAGGAGAGTGGGGCGCGTCGAGCCCTCCATGCGTGCCTAATTGCACAAATACTCTTTGGTAAATCTCAGGCAAGCCTCTTTTGCTCAAATTAAAGAAAGAGGGAGAGAAATCCGCCGCTCGGCTTTAGCAGAAAACTCCACGCTGTGCCACCTTCATTCCGAGCCGTCGATACACCATGAAGATATTTTGGGTTCTCAATAACATCTGACAACAACACAAACTCAAAAAAGGAGGGGGTGGGGTGGTATATGTGCGAGGTGTGGAGTTAAGAAATTGAGTGTGGGATGCTCCAAAATAAAACTACTGGAATATTATCCTTTCAGCAGGAGCACGTACACTCAAGATGAGAGTGGCTCGGAGCGCCAAACCTCCACCGTGCCATGATGAAAAGCCGTAACACCTATTATGAGGCAAAATAACAAGCTCTTATGAGGAGCCCTGATTGTTTAGCGAATCATCGATCTTTGTAAGAGGTGTGTAAAGCAGAGCTAAGTCTCCATTATGGGCCACCGCTGCCACCGTGGTGCCTTTTTGATTTTCTGTCAACATCTCTCTACCAAAAAACCTAACGCTCTCCGTTTACAAAACACGCGCCGGGGCCAAAAATGGATTGAAGCTATCGCTCCGTCTCCCCCATGTTCAGAAAAGTGTGTCAACTGGTTCCGAGGCATTCCCGCATCCTTTACTTTAAACATCTTCAGTCCTTCATTTGCTCCTTCATCGCTTCATCTCCGGAAAATCAACAGGGAAAGGGAAACACACAGAGTGGATGCACTCACTCACTCAGTCTATCCGCGCTGTGCACCACAAAGAGCTTTAGCCGCTATTGTACACACAGCACAGTGCAGTTCTGAACCACGCAGTCGTGCCAGCTGCCGCTCCCCACTCAGCCCCGAAGACAATACACATTAATTGAGAGATGCCTGAGACCTTCCAAAAGCTCCCAAAAAACACAAAAGAGTTATGTTTTTATCCTCTCTGCTTTCAATCCACGCTTGTTTTGTCACACAGCACAAAATAAAAAAGCTGTTGAGGCCAAATCTCAATATCGCTGCAGTCTGTGAGAAGTATATGATTTAGGGAGTGCTGGTAAATTTAATTAAGCCTCATTCTGAAATAAAGTTGCATTCAAACCTTTTCTATTCCTGAAGTCATTATCTGCAGACAAAATAATACATTATTACCGAGCTTAAAATCCAAAATTAATTTTAAAAAACAGCACAGAAAAAAGTGATTTGTAAAAATCAACTCTGTTCATAAACTTAGCCCCAAATATATTTTATACCAAAACTCAGTTCACAAATGTTTCCCTGGGAGGTAAAACATACAGAAATGAACCCACAGAGGTGTTGTATGGTACCAAAGCTCAGACTAAATATTTCAACCCAAAAATAATGTGCAACAAAAAGATTTAAAAAGTTCAGCACAAAAACGTCTTTCACCCAAGGCTCAGTTTAGAGAATCTATTAAAACAATGAGTTCAAAATACATATAATGCTCAAATACAACTGAACTAAACCTCAGTTTAAAAGAGTTCAGCTCAGAAATAATATGTAGGAAAGCTATATTTATGGAAATAAATGAAAAGTTATATACAGACTGAGTGTCTGGAGCCAAGTCTACGCAAGTTACCTTCAGTGACTCACTTTAAAAATAAAGAAACAAAAGACATAGGGATGTAACATTATAGACAGCCATTATAATAATTTATAGACCTGTCATAAACATTAACAAGACTAGTGTGTATTAAAAACAAACAGACAAAAATATCTCTCATTAAAATCTTAATTTAAAGAATTTATAACAATTATAATTTGTAGTTTTGTACCAAACCTCAGAAAAGCAAAAATATTCAGCATAAAAATCCACACTAAAGAGCCGAGCTCAATAAGGATCTGTAGATTTGAGTCAGTGCTTAGTTTGGACCATTGCGAGGAGTCTGAAATCCAGTGAAGAATGCTGGTGTGTGTGAATGGGGGAGATTCTCAGGGACAGAGTGTGGTGTGTGTGTGTGTATGTGTGTGTGTGTGCATGTGGGATGGCAGTGACAGTCCTCTGGCAGCGAAAGGGGCTCAGTCCTGGGCTTTGACTGGGGCTCTGTCTCCTGGGGAGAGAGGAGCAGATGGTTATGGAGCTCTACACTGTAATAATGGAGCTGAGGCGGAGGTGCCAGGGATTGTCATAAGTATCTCTCATCTGTGACTGTCCTCCATCACCCAGAGTCATAACCCCTCCATCCCTCTGTCCCCTCTGTCTCCCTCTAAGGGCCATGATAAATTTACATGTAATGCTCCTAAATGAGACCACTTCCGTGTGTCATTTTTCTTCCCAGATATTTATAATCTGCCACCTTGGCCTTGATTAACAAACGGCACTCAAGCATCCAGAGCAAGGTTCTTTTGGGCTGATGAGGACACGCTAAAAGGCCATGGAGACCTAAGCAGATGAGGGGTGACCACAAGATGACCGGCGACACAAAAGGTATTACTGTAAATGGGGGATAAGTGTGTAATGACAAGAGAAGAAATGCACTCTGTTTCAAGGTGCAATTTCTACAATGATACAGGAAAAGTACAGAGACCTTAGACACACTGCAGTTAAAGTTTTGTGCACTTGACATTAATGAGTGAAGGTTTCACTTGGACTTACTTGTGTATTGCGCCCTGAAGTATAACTGTGTTGATAACGCAGGGGTAAATATACAGATGAGACAGAAATAAAAAGCATTATTATATTTTTTCATATATAATTTCAATTAGCCTACAGCAGGTCTGACCAACACCAACTCTTCAAACTGAAGTTATAAGAAACTTCAGTCTTTTTTTCCCTTCTTTTCTTTAGTTCTTTAATTTTTTTTTAATTAAACAAAACACAAAAAAGCAAAAAAATGTCAATTGCATACAAAATATTGTCTTATAAACATTATGTAAGAGACAAAAAGATGCTGTAATTCTGAGGCATAAAGAACGTCTAGAACCAATTCTGTAAAGCAGCTTTGTGACAACGTCAGCTATAAAAAAATGCTATAAAAATAAATTTGGATTTGAATTGATTTGAAAATGTTTATATTATATAAACAATAAATAAATAAATAAAAAGCAAGGAACAGTGTAAGATTAGGGCTCAGTTGAAAGCTTTTAACTAAATGCACCCAGTCTACTTTATTCTTATTTATCAGCTCTATTTATGTCATTGTTTATACATATTTTAAAAAATGTCCACTGCTCATTATATTATGTGAAAATGTCAGAAAAATAGCATGGAAATACTGCCCTGGATTATGAGTGATGTATATATAGCACATACATCTATCTCTCTCCCTCTCTCACACACACACACACACACACACACACACACACACACACACACACACAGAAAAGATAGCACTCATCACGTAGCAGAATCCAGGCTTTTTTTTATTGGTGTTTTAGCTGTAATTGGGCGTCCTGTGCTACACCGTGTTGTGGATTTGTTCATCAACGGAAGTTAATCTCAGCTATTGTTAAATTTATAGGGTGCTGTTTCTATGTCGCCACTCCTCCATTCCTCATCTGTGTTTGGCGAAGGAAAGCCCCACTTAGCTATTAATTATATCAATGCAGAAAGGAGCTGTAGCCAGCCGTGCTAACCCTCCTTTTATTCCCTTTAATACACATTTTAAAACAGCTTCATTATAATAATGTATTTTGATTAATGGTGTTTACGGCAGAGTTCGCTCATGTAAACTGCTTATCCATAAATTAAACTAATAAAAGTACACTTGATGAAATATTGCACAAACGTTGAGCGCGATACTGCGTTTTAATTTATTTTCAGCACACAGAGTCTTAAAAATAAAATGTACATAGTGTGTACAGGCAGTGGAAGTGTGAATATGAATCAGTTATATTCCACTTGATCCGAGACCCTCAACAGAAATATAAAAATCAGACATGTTCATGAATAAATACGGAGAAAAGCCTTGATATAAACTTGATATAAAACGCTTTCAGTCGGCTATTAAGAAAATGAACGAAATAGACTGGAAATGCTATAAAATGTCTTTCAAAAAGTGAATAAAACCAAACAAATAAAGATTAGTGCACTAACAAGTAACATTACATCAGCAGCTGTATTTCTATGCTCCTACACAAGCCTAATCCTGCTGCAGGAGGCATTAATTCCTCTGTACGCTCCAAAGTTTAAAAGGGCAACATATGCACAGCTTAGTGGAGACCTTCCCATTAGCAGCAATCAGCCTCTCTTCATTTTGAACAATTTCCAAGTAGCCAAACACATTAATTCCTGTAATTATACTGATGTGTATGTATTTGCCTCCCATGAGGAAACAGGTACTGATCTGGAATGAGTATAAACATTTGGGGAAGGAAAAAAAGCCTTAAAAAATACCTCAGTCAGTCCACAGACAGAGACAAACAATGTGCTCTTTTTAAAGCCATGCAAAAATGATTACGCTATGATTTCATTTCGTTTTGTTCATGCAATAAAGCATAACTGCATCAGCCCAAAGCATGCAGAGGAAATTAGCCATAACCACTCACGCTGGAATGAAAGTTAAGTGCTGTGCAGACTTTCTCTGCACTAATTGAACTTTGCAAACCACTGAACCCAACCAGTTAAAGCTTCATGTATAAATAAGTTATGTTGTAATTTGTGTAGATTAATAAGCATATGAGAAAAAGCAACAAGCTAATCGATGTTTACAATATTGCCCACCATCATTACCAGCATAAATCACTGCCCAGCTGTAAAGAATCAATATGTTTCATTTTAATTTTTCTGGATGATTTGAGCACAGCAGCTGCCCTTTTATTCTGAGAAGATTTCAAAAGGAAAGGATTAATTGAAATGTTCAAAAATGACCTGTTAAAATTAATTCATGTTCAAAGTCACTTCTGAAAAAAAAATATTTTTGAAGTATATTTTAATGAAACCACTTTGATTTTTAATTTTGAAATCGAGTTTCATTTCATTAAATCAAATCAACTTATTATTAATCACTGAACACAAACGTTATCGTTAGAAGCTTATGGATAAAGTTAAGTAAATAAAATCAGACAATGCTACTTTCAGTGTTTTATAATGTAAACAGATTGAAATAATTGTCCTTGAATGTGTTCATTTCACAAAAACATTGGAATCCATTCCTTCTTCTGTGAGTAATCTTCAGAGTTTACACCAGCACAGTTAGGAATGGGAGTCTGCAGAAAAGAGGATGATGCTGATGTTTTAAATGTATTTCTTTTTTTAAACACAGAGTGTAAAAGAAATCCCACACATGGGTTCATTATACATAGAAAAAAGGGGCTTTTAATGAGTTACCATTGCTTCCACTGGAACACACAACGCACCACAACAGAAAGAGCATTTTACAGTTATTATTTAACGTATAACAGAGCTATGACATGCTTCTTCATAAATGTTGATGGATTTCTTCATGCTAATGGTAAATTTAGCTAACTGCCTATCAAAGACATTCATAATCTACTGCCACCCAACAAAGACAACAGTGTCATAATTGCACTAGCAGGACAAATATGGTTTAGAACGGTGTGTAGTCCCCTTACGAAGCATTTTAGGCAAATATTAATAATCCGTAGCTGCAATACATCAGTGCTGTTAATATTAGACCTGTATTAGACTACAGAATTCAAGCACATGAAATCAGAGCTCCTTGTTTTGATGCAGATTTATAATTGGGGTCTGAACTGGTCTAGCATCCAAGGTAACAAAAGCCTGTTTACCCTGGAGGTAAATGTAGCAGCGAGCTAGAGAGAAAGTGGGGGGAGGGGGGGAGAGGGGGGGACAGTGTAAAAGCTTTGTTGAGTGAGTCGAACATTTTAACATCGTCGTATTTCATCTAAAATCAGTGACAACAAAATTGCCTGGAGCATGCTTTTCTCCCCCTCTTCACAAACTTAACTATGACATCTGGCATGGGTTTATGAAAGGCAAGACAACAGACACTCCTGAAGCTCGGCAAATGTGTGTCAGGAAAAAAGGGGGAGAGAGGGAGAGAGAGAGAGAGAGAGAGAGAGAGAGAGAGAGAGAGATACTAGAGGGACCAAAATGTAAAAAGATCAGTAATTACCATTATTTAAACAGCTTCAAATAATAAGTGGATTATGCCTCACCAGTCTATTGTGAGGCAAAAGCGTTTCTTAAATGCCTCTGATGTAAAGCTTTTTGTAGTGGAATATCTCAGAGCTATAACACACCACACGCACAGGGACAAACGAAACCTATAGCTGCAACTTCTCATTGCCTCCACCAAACTGAAGAGCTTATTAGAACCTGCGTCTGCCAACGGAGACCTGCCTCCTTCAGTTTATCACAGAGAGACAATAAAATATCAACATAGTAAGAGATTTAATAAATGACTTACAGACACAGGTGAGCAGTTCAGAAATGTAAAATAAAATTACAGATGCAGATGTAACTCAAACTCCGCCTTTAACATAAAATCTTCACCTCTTGGATCAACTCATTACATTTAAGGTGTTAAATTATTATTATTATTATTTATTATTATTAAGTTAACTATTTATACACCAATTAGCCATAATATTATGACCACCTCGTTGGTTGTATACTCACGGTCCATTCTCTCAGCTTCACTCACCATACAAGAGCACTTTATAATAGAATTCTACAGTATATCTAGTACTGTGCATACTTTATTTACCCCTTTTCTCTCTGTTCTTCAATAGACAGGACCTCCAGAAGACCACCACAGAGCAGGTGTGATTTGGGTGATGGGTCATTCTCAGTGCTGCAGTGACACTGACGTTGTGGTGGTGTGTTAGTGTGTGTTGTGGTGGTACGAGTGGATCGGACACAGCAGTGCTGCTGGAAATTTTAAACACTCATTGTCCACTCTGTTAGACACACCGACCTCACTGGTCCAAAGTCAGTGACAGAAGCACATAATTTATTTACAGTTTTTGTGGGTCATTCTCTAGTCCTATATCAGTGGACACAGGACGTTGTTGGCTGGACATTTTTGGTTAGTGGACTATTCTCAGTGATGACGTTGAGGGGTTTAAAACTCCAACAGCACTGCTGGGTCTGATCCACTCATACTGGTGCAACACACACAAACCCATCACCAGCACTTCATGCACTTCTCTGTGGTGGCCCTGACCGGGGTGAAAGGGGGAACTACAGTTTACAATTATAAAAGTACTAGGTGCTCCTGTATGGTCAGTGGAGCTGAGAGAATGGACAGTGAGTGTAGAAACAAGGAGATGGTCATAATGTAATGGTTGATTGGTGTATGTCTGTGTAATATATATGTAACATCTAATGATTTTTAGATTATTTTTTGAAAATTTCTCTTGTTCAGTTTTTGACTTGATTGAGTTTTAAATGAAATCCTGCAACCGCCATATTCATATCCTAATAAAAATTAATAAATAATTGCAATAACCCTGACCACAGCAAAGACATTTCTGATGATAAATATGTTTTATTTGTTTTCCTTCCATTCACCAGATTAGAAAGCAATACCTCAGACTGTTTTCCCATATCTGTTATCACGACTAATATCAGCGTAGCATAGATTATTATTACTGACAAAGCATAAACATAAACTTTGTAACCACTCTAGTCTGAGTCATATTACCTAAAGAAAACACAGCACCGTTTCTCACATCACGTTTTCCTCACAGAGCAGTAGGAATGTTCTCATAAATGTAAGTTTAGTAGCAGCAGTAATTCACTACATATTCATACTGATCTGATATTAACTATAAATATAGCATTTATGCTTCATGGCTGTGGTGTGATGTCTCGGATTAATGTCTGATTAATACATCAGTTCTTTTTAAATGTCAGGAGATCAGTCTTTAATGAAGGCCAGAGTTAGTGGCAAAAATTACAATTTAACCAGAAGATAATTTGAACACGTAACATCAGAAGAGGTATGTTTGATTTTGTGTGTGTGTGCATGTGTGTGTGTGTGTGCAGGAATGATACAAGAGTATGTGAAGGGTGAAAAAGGTCTTGATCTCGAGCACAGATTTGGTGTAAGGATTGTCTAGCAGCTCCCTCTTGTGGAAAGAGGTGGAACTACTGGTCTTCATCATGCGGCAGTGTCTTTTGCAGCAGTTCCTAATCTCAATCTCTCTCTCTCTCTCTCTCTCTCTCTCTGCTACAACAAGCCTCTCTAGTCCAACTCTCTAGCCTCCATCTGCATTTGTAGCCAGTGTGTTGTCTCTGGCCAATGCCACTGACCCCCTGCTCAAATATTTAGCCATTCGATTGCGAGACCCCTTTAAGGAACTGCTCACCATAAACAAATCAATGGGCTGAGTTCAAATGCCAGGCGAGTGGTTTGAACGTAAACAGGTTCACTTGGTGGCTATGGAGAGATTTTTCTTCCTCAAAGCCAGCTCACTGCAGAAGAGAGAGAGAGAGAGAGAGAGAGAGAGAGAGAGAGAGAGAGAGAGAGAGAGAGAGAGCAATGGGATGCAAATGTATGCACAGCCATATAGTTTGCATATGCATACAGAGCGGGGAGGGATTACACCCAGGGCTAGCTCCTGCTACTGAAAGGGGTTGCAAACCAGGGCAAACGTTTGGACAATGCTCAGGCAACGGCTGGAGAACATTGCAGGGATAAGGGAAAAAACAGGGCCGATGCGTGTTTACTAGGAAAAGGGAGTGGAGGGAGAGTGTAACAGACGAATGATGAGAGAGGATTCTGCATATCTGCAGCCAACAAACTACCATGATACTCATACTGATATCACAAAGCTCCTGAAGTGATAGTTTGGCCAAGAATTTTTACAGTTTCTCCACTAACCACAAATAGTGGCCAATATACTGTATGTTTGGTTTCCAAAGAAAGCATGAACAATTTTACACTGGAGATCCAAGGCTCATAAAGCAATGCTAACTATTAATGGAAGTGCTTGTGCTACCAGGCCTACTACATTTGCCTTATATTGACTCGTTATCTGGCAGTAAACAGTCAGCGTAAACAGGCAGGTATAATCCTACTGGTATTGTGCAATGTTCTTTTGTCTGTTTCCATAACAGTATAATCACAATGTTCGAAAACGGTGGACACCTGCTCGTTCAACATTTAGTAGTCATCACTTGCTGCAGTAACAGCTTCCAATCCTCTGGCAAGGCTTTATACTAGGTGTTGGAACATGTCTGTGATGATTTAATGGCAATCAGACAACACCACATTAAGTGGAGGTCAGATGCTGAGGTTAGATGATTGGTTCTGGATCAACAGATCAAGCCACTCCAAATCATCCCAAAGGAACTGGACAGAGCTCCATCAGTAATTACAAGGGATGCTGTAGGAAGACTGTAGGACCCCCTCTCAAAGGACCACCAAAGGGCAGGCATGATTTGAGAGGTGGGTCATTGGCAACACTGCAGTGTCTAAGTTTTGAAATGTTGAAGGACTAGAGGACGACTACAACACACTGTGCTGCAACAGACAAGCTACTGTCTCTGAAATGACATCTAATGCGTCGACCAATAAGCTGTGTCTAACTGAGGGGCCAGTGAGTGAGACCAGGGTTAAAATACTCCAGCAGCACTGCTGTGTCTGATCAGCTTGTACCAACACAACACACACTAACACACCACAACCATCTCAGTGTCACTGCAGCGCTGAGAATGATCCAAACCCAAATATGACCTGCTCTGTGGTGGTCCTCTGAGGGTCCTGACCATTGTAGAACAAGTCTGAAGGCTGAAAAAGTATGCAGGGCATCGGATGGTCTACAGTGTGTAACTGTAGCACAACAAAGTCCTTCTGTATGGTCAGTGGGGCTGAGAGAATGGACAGTTAGTGTAGGAACAGGGAAGGCAATTACATTTATTGGCTGTTTGGTACCTCTCTCAAGCAATATCTGTTGCTATTACATGTGCATGTGCAATGTAATTGTAACACTGTTTGGAATTTAATATGAATAAGAATTCACTGTAAAATTGACATGTATTAAAATGGCTGAGTATTTTTTCAATGATATATATTATGAATAGAGAATAAAGCAGAATGCCACAGAACTTGTGTCCTTTTCCAAAGGATATGTTGGAATGTTTATGGACTTGAAGGTTTGTACTTGGCACCTGAGTCTTTACTAATGTGTAAAAGTAACTGACAGAACTAAAATCACTGAGGAACACTGGTAATTACATTACCACACCTGCCCATGTAAAAATACCCAAACTGTACAATATTTTACTGTATTAACAGATGGATGCCTGCCTGCACCAGTTAACAAAAGGTTAATGTGCCAATATATCCTTGCTGTGAAATGCAAGGCCAGTGAGAAAGTGTTCACATGTTTAGCCATATAGATGCAGCCCACCGAGGCTCTGTTTGGGGGGCAGGGAGCGATACAGGATGAAGGTGCTGGGTGATAATTGTGCAGTGTCATGTCAAGAGAAGGGCTGGAGCGAGTGTGATAAATTCTGGGTGACCCCTCGTCAGGACTGGGGGAAAGGACAGAGTGCCCTTGCTGTTCCCTTAAGGCATACACAATCTCACTGCCCCCAGTCCACGGCATTAATATCTCCAACACCACCCCTTGACAATACCCCATTATGTATGGTCCATGGGCCGTGTGTATTATACACTTTGAGCCAGAAACACTCTTCTTTCTTCTACTTGCCACTGGAGCTGGAGCCACAAGAGAGAGAAAAAAAGGGGAGTAGTTTACTTTCTTGTCTTGTTCCCTTTGTTATGGACAATAGCTGCATCATAAATGTCTTTTCCTTTCCAGCATCATTCCAGTGATAACACCATGGTTCGTCTTTGCACATGTTCTGACATGCCACTACGTGGGCTACGTCACAGAAGGTTGTTGCTTATTGTTTTGTGATGTCACAAATTCCACATTTTCATCTAGCCTAAAATAATTCAGCCCTACCCATTCATCCTGAAATATAGGATTATAGAAGGCATAAAAATGATGCGGTTTTGGTTAGATAAACCACACACATTCCATAAGTGGACATCAAGACCATAAAAGAAACAGTAGAATACAAAAAAACTATCAGTCTACAGCTGCTTAGACGAAAAGAAAGTGTGTCAGATATGTGTAAAGTGCTGAGGGGGATTAAGAAAATGGAGCGAGTGCTTCAGCAGCCATGTCCAGCCCAGCCGGAGACGTATTATGATGTCTCTAAACACAGAGCATGTCTGGTGACACCAGGCCTGTCCAGATATCGATTGCTGGAGCAGCTACAACACTAATAGTAGTGGAGAGCCATTGAGCTTTAAAGCAAATAGTCCTTCTTCCTGGCCAGGGTGCTCGCGGCGGATCAATACATCACCGTCGAGCCTTACGCCACGCCCGCTAATGCCTCTGTCTGTCTGCACTAATGGCCTGAGCGCTAGTTACTGTGGAGCAGAAGGCTGGCCTCCACCTGACCACAGCTTCATAATACTGTACAGATCTTTGAGAAGAAATAACTGGAGATATCAGGAAGGCTTGTTTAGACTTATAGCAAGTCTAATATAGGTTTTAATTAGGATGAACATATAAAAACCACAGCCACTTTCACATTATATAATCAGATCAGTTTTTGAGGATTTTCATTTACTCATTTAAAAGTAAATAAAAAAGTGAAATATAATTATGATTATTGGCCAGAAATGTAGTGGGGAGCACTGCTGGCCTTCGTACAAGGTACATAATTCAGACAAGAACACTACTGCTATATCAGTAAGGATACAGTACACACACCTACTCTACCTTAAATACAACTAGTGAACCCTAACTATAACCTTAAAATGAAATGGTTTGCATTGTGGGGACCAACAGGCAGTCCCCACAAATAACACAATCCCTACAACATGGCTGGGTAGACAGGTATTCATCCCCACACACACAGTGGTACTAATAAGAGTCCTGTGGAAAAGTTCTGACTTTTCTGACCGATATTAAGATTCTCTGGACTGGAATGCCTACTATGTAAACTATTGTAAACTAGAAAAAATAGAAAAAATACACAGATTACAATTTAGTTATTTTCCTGTACAAACCCTTTAAAATATTTTAATGTATTTTAAATGTAATATTTCGTAGTTATTGCATTGTAAGGTATTGATTATGTAAAAATATTAGTCCTTGATTACAATATTGACCCAAAAATTCTATATAGGCACATCAATATGTTTAAGAACAATTATAAGAACTGAGAACTAAAAACAGCAGGCATTTTCCAGTGATGGTTAGCCCACGAATCTCCATAAAACCCTACGAAGGTTCTTCATTCTCTCTGCAGACCTGTTTAAGGATGGTACTGTACAGTCAGTTGCAAACCAGGTTCAAAGCAAAAAAAAAAGTCTTTCCAACTAGAACCATCTGATCCTCGTCCCAGGATCAGCTCCCACAATAAGCCAGATCCAGAGAGCTGAAAGCAAGAGGAAAAAGAGAGCAATCCCTCCAAGTGTGCAGAAAAGTGGAGCAAGCAAACAAAATGGCTGATGTGTGAGGAGTGAGCAAGAGAGCTTGGAGGAGTTTGATGAGAGAGAGAGGTGTGTGTGTGGGGAGAGAGAGAGAGAGAGAGAGAGAGAGAGAGGGAGAGAGAGAGAGAGAGGCCAAAGCACAGAGTTGCACAGGTCTCTAAAGTCCAGGCACTGAGCCCCGGGCCCTGAGAGCCTTTTCCCACCTGATCCCTGCTCTGCTGACCGTTGGGAGAATTGTTGCCATCCCCACGGCTAACTGCAGCTAACGCTGAAAGTGCTGGACGGTTTTCAGCTCTGATGAGCTTTTCACACTTTCTATACAAAGCTTTGTGTTTCTATACTTTCTGTGGACTTTAGATGCAAACTAAACCCTGTTCACCTGTACTACCCGAGAACCCATACAGCACTTATCCAAAATACTCAACACACTCAGGCAGACCATTTTTATTTCAACTGTGATTCTTTACAGAAATAACTACATTCAGAACTACATCTTTACATGCAACTGATCAGGCAAGAGAAACGTATCATATTTTACTTATTGGTAGAGACATGCTGTATTACAGAACACTAGAAGTTAATATTCATGACCCAATATGATGCACTTTACACTTGATGATTGTTAGGGACATTAGCTTTTGTAGCTCCCATTCAATGTCTGTAACGGCTTATCCAGTTTAGGGTCGCGGTGGGTCCAGAGCCTACCCAGAATCCCTGGGCACAAGGTGGGAACACACACTGGAGGGGGCGCCAGTCCTTCACAGGATGATACACACACATATTCACACATACGGACACTTTTGAGTCACCAATCCACCTACGAACGTGTGTTTTTGGACTGTGGGAGGAAACCGGAGCACCCGGAGGAAACCCGCGCGGACACAGGGAGAACACACCAACTCCTTACAAACAGTCACCCGGAGCGGGATTCGAACCCACACCCTCCAGGTCCCTGGAGCTGTGTGACTGCGACACTCCCTGCTGGTATCTGGGGTAATTGCTGCTACATGAGACTCACTGCTTATTGAAAGCTCAAATTTCACCCATGAACTCAGTTAAATTAGTATACGTTCACCTTCAAAAACACACCAAAAGCTACCAGGACGGTCACTGTCCTGTTTTGGTCCTGTGTTTGGTCCTGTTTTACTGAGCCACACTTAGCAGTGACTGAGATCACAAGTGCATCCATTTGTCCCCATTTATTTATGTTCTTTGCTTGTAGCCTCATGACGGCATTCATAGTTACTGTGATGGTTAATGTGATTGAGTATGTGTTTAGGTCTCTCAGTATTCCTGTGTAGTCTCTAGGCTATTTTTACTTATTAAACATTAATATACAACAGCACTTGCTTGTGCCTTTATGTTATATTTGCTCCTCATGTGTGTGACGAACATGTAAATGTGACTGGACACGACATGCACATATTCAAAGAATATGTATAACTATAAATAACTGCCATTTATTTTCGCAACTAGTTCAAAAGGGTAATTCCATAGTACAGACATGTCTCATGTGTTCATGACTAAACTGGAGGTTAGGCCCATCATTTTGTGTACAAACGCCTCTGAACTAAACCCTAGTCTCTGGCGGCAGCTCTACTAAGCCTGAGCTGTGTGAACCGTGAGTCTGTAATGAAAAAATAAAAAACATGCTGGGACAGAATATGGCCCAAATGAGTAATTCCATCACACCGACAGAACGAGGGGAATATTCTCAATTCAATTTGAGTGTGTGATGGGCCCGGCCTCCTCATTTCTTAATGTCACTTTAACATCGTTGCGTGTTAATGAAGAGACGGGAGGTTAGGCCTAACTCAGAGCCATTATCCACTTATTAGACGCATTGACCCTAATGCTCCCCACTCCATTAAAACTGTATGAGGACGCGTCCCCCTGCCACGAGTCCAGGGTGAGATGGGCATGTGTGGAGATGAGAAGCATCAGCGTTCAGCTTCACTGAGCTGAGCTCAAGTGTGAACGCTACACCGCCCCTGTCTATTCTGACAGCGGCCTAGTGGGACACCCCAAATTCAGAGCACCCCAAGCACTCTCTCTCTCTCACACACACACACACACTCTCGCGACAGAACTACTGACATGGGTCACTAGCTCCTCTCATCCACCCACTTATCTCCTGACAAAATGTATCTGTCAGGTTGTGGGCGAGTCAGGGCCAGATGGTAATAGACAATTTCAAAGTGTGACGGGCGACGCCGCGCTGGGCGCTTTTGGACATCCTCAAGAAATCAGAGGCTGGTTCCAATTCTATACAAGAGAGCGTGTCCATTGAAAAAAAAAAGCACACAAAACACAGTGATGCTTCAACGAGTCCCTTTCCACTTTCTCACCCAACCGGGAAAGATAAACATATTTGTTCCTTTTACTCTTCCATAGAGTCTGTGATTGAATACAATGGCTTAAAGGAATAGTGAAAACCGACACAATATTCTCTTCACCCCCCAAATGCAGTCATTCAGCCAAGACGTGTCGTGTTTGAATGTGGTTAATGTGTTGGACACTTATAGCTACTAGTTATCATGCTCACTTGCCATGTTAGGTTTTAAGAGTCATGAGCAAAAGGCTGAATATGTCTCCTCAGCTGCTGACTGAAAATGAAGGGACTAACTTAAATTTTGCTCTTTCTACAAAATGCAAAGATGCTACAAATATTTTGTAGTAGTCACATTTAATGTATTTTTTTTTAAAAATAAAACACTTCACAGTGTGTAATGAAAATCTATATTTCAAAATAAATTAAATTAATAATAAAAAAATAAATAAATTAGCCAGTCTTTTTCTATTTAGTCTGGCTGGCTCCCATTTGGTTTAAGGCATTAAAATGCAAGAATGTGATTTTTGTAAGACACTTTTCCATTAAAAGAGCTAAGCGTAAACTGGTCCCTATTGCCTTTCTAACACATAAGGTGGCCTCTGTGCATTGTACTACGCAGGAGCTAAAATGATGCTGTTCAGATGCAGCGCACGGCCTCAGACGTTAAAAAAAGGGGCCGTCTTTTCGGAGGGCAGGGTAAGTGTGAGATTTCTTGCACTCTGAGGCTTATTTTCATGTTTGGAGTGTTTGGGTTGTAATTTCCACTGCCATTAGGGCCACTTTGAAGAATTACCCTCAGGAAAAAGGAATGTAGCGGGCTGTTGTGGGGTCAGCCGCCGGTGCCGACAGCTGCGAGTGCTGCGAGGTCTGCGCAGTCACAGCAGTGGCACTGTCCCGAGCCTGAACCCAAACTCTGCACTAACCATACCATTCCCCTCTGCTCCCCTGACCCCATTACTTCAACCTCCATCAGAAAGCCCCCGAAACAGAGCCCGTCTGATTGCTCCGTCTCTCCGTGCCTTCGCCCTCTCATAATGTTATCTTAAGAAACGTGGAAACCATTGCGCTGGGTTTTCATTTCGACAGCCAGAGCTGAAAATGACTACCACATTGGGCAATCTGCAGAGGGAGAGGCAGTACCTGAGCGCCAGCTGTGGGAACACTGGAACGTCCCAGGAGGAGAACCTGTCCTCTCGCGAATGCGAGCCTAGCCTAGCCTAGATGCTAAATCAGAAGACAATCAATTTACAGTTGTACAGTCACACTTCTGCAATAGTTCATTACAATTAGGGAAAACATGTCAAATGAGAGTTTTTGATGAACTGCTCCATTAAATGATATAAATATTTGTATGTCATCATTAATATATATGGTATTTCTGCCCATGGAAATACAATAAAACATGTTTTCATTTTGTTTTATGAAAATAAATACATACTTTTGCACTCAAAGTTGCATATTTTGCACTTTATATGGGACCATTCACATATGCATTGCACACCAATTGTTTGAAATTTTAAATTTTTCTCCTTAGTTATAAAGTAGTGTTATGTAGCTTTATCCATACCTTTATTTTTATTTATTTATCTTAGAGCCGCTGTCTTATTTAATTAATTATTTATTTTTTCATTGTAGTGAGCAGTCAGTAAAGCATTTCACTGCGACTTGTACAATGTACGACTAGGTATGTGACATATAAACTTGGATTTGGTTTGATATTATTTTATTTAATTTCATATTCTCTCAGAGAGAACACTTCCACACACTGCAATGCACAGCTGCTTGAATTAAACATATGGGGGAAACATGGTCTTTTTTATAAACGCTAAACTTACAGTAAGGTAGTTAAGGTTGTTCACTGGAGATGATCTGTTAAACTTGCACTTTTTACATGTCAGAATGCTATTTCAACTTTGTGTAATACAATGAACAGATGGTACTTATGTGTAAACTGTGATGTTAGCTTCTGTAAATGAAGCTCTGTATAATGCTAAATATATACACCACAGCTAGCTTGTTTTTACCATAATACAAACCTCATATAGATGCTGGTGAATATTTGTATTTCCTTTGTAGTGGTGTATATGAGGGAAAACTGATGTCATGAATTGAAAAAGCAGAGATTTTTATTACAGCATCATCCTATAATGCCAAGCCAACCTATCAGATTTCCCCATTAAACAATAGATGTTATAAAAGAACATGGAGGCGATAATACACTCTGCACCACAGCTGCTGTCTCGTGAAATAAAAAAATTCCTTATAAACAATAATGCTAGAATATAGTCTATATGTGTTCATACATTTCAAAGTTGCTCGCTTTTTATAGCTTCAGTATCGTTTTAACACAATCTGGAAAAGAGTTCTGGAGCTTGAGGTTGCATGAAAAGTTGTTCAGTTGGACAGACTTGGCCTGCTGGCTGCTATATGATAAGTCCTGCTCTAGCTGGTGAAGACTGTGAAGGTTAAGGGTTTGAATAACACAAATGACACCAAAATGACGCAATAAAAATAGAAAGAGATAAAAGATTGTAAGAGCACAAAGTAAGCCAGCAGTGTAAATGGGAGATGTTGTCACGAGGATGAGAGATCACACAGAGCGAGAAGAGATGGAGTCAGAAGCTCTAGTGTCCTTTCCAGGCTCAGGCTGAGGAGCAGTGCTGGAAGAGGCAGGATCTATCTGCCGTTCTTAGCAGGGATTACAGGGGCCACTTGTTCAGCAGAGCCCACTTCTCATTACCCCAGCCTGGACCAGGCAGCGGCTGGCAAAATCTGTCACCGCAGTCCAGCACAAGTGGCAATCCAAATTGAAAAAGTCTGCCATGAGTGGAGAGGAGTGGGGGGGGGGGTAAGCTATGGAGTGAGGGGAATGGGAATGGAGAGTGTGTGTGTGCAAGAGAGAGAGAGAGAGAGAGAGAGAGAGAAAGAGAGAGAGAGAGAGAGAGATAGGAAGAGAGGAGGGGGAAAAATGTGGTCATCAATTGCTGGCAGTAGATCGCAGGCAAAGATTATTGGAAGGCAACAGTGGAGCAGATGTCTGATGAGTGTCTATTAACCTGCTTCCTACACACACACACACACACACACACACACACACACGCGCGTGCACACACACACTTTCACTTCCTCGTCCAGCTCGTCATGATGTCAGACTGTGAAGCCTTGTCCAGCCCTATAGGAGGGGCTCGTAATCCCCCTGAAAAAAAAAATAAAAAAAAAATTAAAAAAAAGTCCAAGCCTGCACAGCGCTTCTGATTTGTCAGACTTATTGCATTGGCTGAGGCAGGACACTGAAGCAGCTAATCTGCCAGAAAAACACAGTTTCGCTATAACTGAGCTCATGAAAGACCAGAAGAGGTCAGCCATCTTGGAATGCCGCTGAAGTGTCCTCCGCATCTTCATATATTTGGAACATGATCGAGTTTAATTGATAACTGCGTACAGTGTTCCGTCGGCCATAAGAATGTTCAGATTTGGCGTGTTTTGGGACTGCACTAAGGGCCTCAGAGGCTTGGCTTTAGTCCTGTCTCTGCTTTGGCTGAGCATTTGCCATATGGAACGTACTACTCTAGGCCAAACCCACGCCAAAGTTCTCCTGTCCAGCTCCCCTAGGACAAAACAGTCAGCACTAAAATTAATACAACAGACTCTGAGTCCCTAGACCCCCTTAAATGTCTCTGGCAAGGCCAGCAGGGTTTTGGAAACAAAGGCCCAGCACTGCTTCCAGACAATCCACAATATCAATGTATTGTAACGCAGTGTCCTAAACTGTAGCTCTCTTAGAGTCGTCGTTCCATTCTTCCAGCCCATCTTGCTTTCATCTCAGTCTAGTCATCTCTTCTCATTAACACAGGCGCCAACTGGGATATTTTATTTTCCTATGGGCAGGAAGGACGTTCCAACACATACCATAGCACTCAGTCAAATGTAAGCATACAAACTGATGGAAGATCTACACTAAACACTTCAGTAGTGGACAAGATTGCGGCCCGAAAGAGCCACCAAAAAAACAATGGAGTGTCATTCATAAAATTGTAATTTACTTTTTGCTTTCATGTTTGTTTACCTTGCAGCGAAAATGCAGTTCCACACTAGCTTAAAATTAAAAACCCCATAAGATTTTCTGTCCTTAATGCTATGGGCCTGAATGTACATGGACCTATGTGTAGTTGTCAGGAAGCCATGTCTAAGGAAAGGAAAGTTACAATATTTCCAAAAAAAAAAAAAAATATATATATATATATATATATATATATGCAACCAACTTCTAGAACTGAACTTTGGAGATATAGAAAATATGTGAAAATATTCAATAAAAAGAAAAGCAAGTCTCCAACAATACTCTTTAATGAAGTCTCAGGGAGAATACAATAAAACTGAATTGAATTTGAAATTAGGTTCAGTAGTTGATTATATAAAAAAAGTTAAATATTTGACATATTTGATTTATTTTATTAATGCATCAATAGAAACTATATATTAGGAATTAAAAAACTGAAAATGGTGTGATTATATACACGAACACACAAATATTACATATACCCAATATTAAGAAAATCCTACCACCCCAAAAATCACCCCCCAGGAAAATCCGGCATATTTCTAGTAATGCACTTCATTTCATCGTATCTCTCTAACACATGCACAGACACACATTTTCTCTCTCTCACAAACACAAACACTTACACCCACGCACAAACCACATGGACAGGGACCATCTGAAATACAGATCATCCCCACCCAATCATTGGAGCCTAGCAGTTTGCTTCCATTAAAGCTTATTTTTACTAGCAAGCAATAAGCATGACCTGGGCAGACACGGCTGGCTTGGAGCAACGGAGGAGAGGCTAACCCTCTCCACATCTGGTGCTGTATTAAAGGCATATGGGATGTCCTGCTCAGGCAGCACAATCAGGACTGACCGGGGTGATGTCATGACCCCCCCAGCATCCCCTACCACCCCCACCACCCTCCAACCTGATGGAGCGCCAGCAAACTGTCATCAGCCCGGCCTGAGCGAGGGATGAGGAACGAGGGAGAGGGATAAAGGGATAGAGAGAGGAAACTGCGAGGAACAGGTTGGGATATTTCCTCCTGGCAGAGAAAGACCAAGGACCAACTGGTGAAGAGCGACGGACACCGAAATTGCCTTCATTTGATTTGATGATTGCAGTTCCTGTCTTTATTCCTGTAACCATCCTGTAGCACATTAATAATGCACTACACACCTATGACTTCATTTTCAAAAGCCACTGAAAGAAATCTCTTTTTGCGCATTTCGCAATGTTTACAAGCATTTCCAGATGGCTTGCAAAGCCCCACAAAAGCCAGCGGTTTATTGGGAATCTATAACAACATGACATCCTGCTGCTCAGTATGTAGCGGCTTCGACGTTGACTATTTTTACCTCCAAGTGACAAGCAGTGAGCCAATCAACCCGTCAGAGGAACGACACGCTTTTATTTTGTAGCTGCTAACAGAATTAGACATTAAAGAGGAGCTCCGTATTGTTTCCAAAAGTTGTGCATAATTCAGTGGCTGAGATGTAAACAGAGTAAATCAGGGAGGTTATATGGAAAATGGCTCAATAAAAAGAAACAGAGACTCTGATTTCTTTACAGTGGGGGTGATATGAAGCAGGGGTCTTGATTGTGTGATATGAATTTAGCCAGTTTATTTACTACATAAAGCACCCAGTGAAATTGTATTTTGAATTGATGCCAGTGGGTTGATGGGTGGCACTGTCACAAAGCTCCAGGGTCCCGGGGTTGTGGGTTCGATCCTGTTCCTGGGTCACTGTCTGAGAGGAGTTTGGTGGGTTCTTCCAGTATCTGCATGGGTTTCCTTCCACAGTCCAAAAGCATATGCTGCCATTTCTGTAGCTAGCACTAAACTATTCAGACGTCACACCACTGTGAACAGTTCTCTATACTATAATACCTAGCAATGTTCTCCAGGCACATTTTACATCAAGCTTCTCTGAATGGGTGATCAACCACTTTAAAGCTTGGGGGAAAAAAGAAAAACGATGTAAATGGCAGAATTCTGCTTGAACAGTAAGCCATGCATAAATTAGAGCTATCAATAAAAGCTGATCTGAGATCTGAGATCGTCTATTTGCATTACAACAAATCAAACAAGGCCCAGTAGAGGCCGAGAGCAAGAGGCCTGAAGTAACACTCACTCATCCCAATCCCATTCATGCTTTGGTGGCTTTCAGAAAGAAGAAAAAAAAGGGAACAGGTACGGGAGGTGGAGTGTGCAAGGTCCACTTGGGAGGTCCGCCAAGCCACACCAGGGGCAGTTTCCAGCCAAACGCTGCTTCAGCCGCCCCGGAGCGAACCCTTTGAGCATGTCATTGGGATGTAATGAGGTCAGATTACAGGTTGGGTGGCAGGTAATCCCTCGTTCATTAAAGACCCCACTCCGTGGCCAGCGGGACGGAAAAAAGGTGGGCATGTGTGTGTGTGTGTGTGAGCAATGGAACTCAATAACACTTGATTCGATATGAAAAGAGCCCCGGCGCCACCCAGGAGCATGCAGGCCGGATGCTGGAGAAGGCCAAGAGCAGCAGGAGTCCAGTGTCCGGTGAACAAGCCGTGCCTTGTTCTATGCTTTAAAGAGCAAAACAGATCAATCCAGAGCAATGCAAGCTCAGTGACTTTGAAAACCTGAGCACAGGAACACCTGGGGATCAATAGGGCTTAAAGAACTACAAGCAACAAGCTGGCTTAAGGACAAGAGGACATAGTCCTCCCTTGTCTTACAACTCAACCCTGCCTTTCCTTAATCCATAGCTGTTCAGCTAAAGAGTTCAGTCTTTAATTGAATACACTTTCCTCCCTCTAAATTGTTCAGTGGAAAATGTAGAAGCATTAATGCTTAGGACTGGTTTCAGACAAAGTGTCAGTGAATTTCCCTCTTGTTTTACAGCTAAAGTGACAACTGGGTGTAAAATCCAGTTCGTTTCATTTTTGTCCGTAGCTCAAATGTATTCAGACAGTTTTCCGTCCAACATTTCTTCTGAAATCAAAGAGGTTAATAGTATTTTATCCACTTTATGCAGTGTGTCCTCATTGTATTCTGTTACAAAAGCTTTAAACTAGATGTAGGAATAATTCTGCGAGGACTGAATCACAATCAACCACAACAGCATTTGTGGAGCACTGATGTTGGGATCAACTTGGGTCACAGAAGGTTCTCAATCCTATCTTAGACATTGGATAGTGCTCCACACCTTCAGAGAACACAGTTCCACAGCCCAGTGCTGGTAAGAGTTACAGCTCTCTTATGGTGTTTTAAACTGTCTACTTCACTCTACTCGACTCTGCTTGCTGCTTGGTACCTGGTTTGTTTTCCGCTATAAAGGTTTCCCCCAAAATGTAGTTAGCGTTGTCATAAAACACTGACTGTCTCTGACAGGAATGGCAGGCTTTGAAAACCCCAACAACCGTGGCAGTAATGTTAAATGATCACTTATTTGTGTTTTCTGGGACTGGATACAGCTTAGCCACTTGAGTTCACACAGATTGGTGGAGTTTTGGACCATCCAGCTTGCACTGGCCACATTTTCTGACACCAATCTGAGAAGCGTGCCAACGTCTTCAAAAGACCATGGCGTAATTTTTACGAGCTGCCATCGTGAGTCAGATGCAAGCTTTACACTTAACATTTTAGTCACTACTTGGCTCAGCACAAGTGAGGAAGTACTAAAAAGGTTCCAGACACCAAAAACGAGTAGAGCCGAGTGAAGTAGAGTAGGTACCATGCAGTGGAAAAGCACTTGGAATTGATCATGGTGACGGCCTGCATCTACAGTGGTTACACCCTGGAGTATAGCTGAATTCACTAATTATGAGGAGATATATTTGGACACATAGTGTCCAGCCTCAGTGTGTTATAAGGAGTAAATGATGTAAATTGATTTTTCAGGGAATAATTGTTTTAAAGAATGCACAGACACACAGAACTCACACTTCTATAGATACCATATATCTCCCTCATTAATCAAGTGGTATCATGGGTCCATCTCTCTTCATTCTCCACTAAACTGAAGCAGATCACTGGTTAAGCCCGGCTGGCATCTCCAAGGCCTGGTGTTTACACAGCTCCGGCAGAATCATTAGGGTTACACTGTGGCAATTATGGCACAAAGCCCCATTATCAGCTGGCCCCATCAGCTACAGTTTCCCCCGCCTTAATGTCTCTGTCGCCTCCAGTGCTGGGGTGTCTTTTAAAGTTAATCCTTTAAGAGGTCTGGGCTGGGGAAGAGTTAATGAAAACGATTGTGTTGAGTGCACCATACCAGCCACTGCATAAATCAGACCCTTTACATGCTACTGTCCACAGAGAGTCTCAGATCTGGCAGAAACACTGCTTCTGATCTTAAGCGGGCAGTAAGTAACAATGAAAAATGTGCCCTTCTAATGTAGTGCTGAAAGTCTTATATGGCGAGTTAATGGGAAACAATATACACCTCCTAGTACATTTTGTGTTAGAGTGCTCCATATGGCCAAAAGTACACAGCTCATCCATCATGTTTTTCTAAAACTGAAAATATCTTCCTTAACTCCTTTCACCCATCTGATAAAGGTTTAGTGTGGTTGTTGGAACATTACTGTGCAGATTTGATTGCAAACAGCCACAGGAACATTCTTGTGGTCATGTACTGCTATGAGATTTCAAGGATAAAAGCAACTCCATCTTCACAAACTAAAGTTGGGAATTTGAACACCCCTCTATCTGATACTTGTTACTGAACATGATGACACCAGCAGAGTTAAGACCCACAGGATCATTACAGAGCAAGTATGATTTAGGTGGTGGATCATTTTTCACGCTGCAGTGACACTGACGAGGTTGTGGGGTGTGCTGTGCTGGTACAAGTGGATCAGACACAGCAGCGCTGCTGTAATTTTAAAACACCTCACTGCCACCGCTGGACTAATAGTAGTCCATAACCAACCAACAGTGTCCAGTGGGCAACATCTATTGATTACTGATGCAGGACTAGAGGCCGACCAAAACTAACTGTGCAGCAACAGATGAGCTATTGTCTCTGACTTTACATCTACAAAGTGGACCAACAAAGTGGACAGTGCTTAGAAACTCCAGCAGCGCAGCTGAACAGTGGAACACAAATTTCTGAGTCACTGCAATGCTGAGAATGATCCACCAACCAAAACATACCTGCTCTGTGGTGGTCCTGACATTTTAATAAATTGCATTTTATTGTCTTCTTCTTAAAGGCTTATAGCTGTATGTGTGTAGAATAGTAGAGACTTACATCATCTTACATGGTGTATATACACTGATACACTGTATGAATAATGTCAAACTGTGCTGAATTAAACACAGCTTAAAACACAACTACCACAATTAATACTAACCTTAATCTTTTCTTTTAATCCTGACCACATTAGTGGTGTCCTCTGGCCAGCTAATAAAGAAGTAGACCCTGGCTAATGAAAAGAGTTCCATCCCACCCCCACCCTATTCACTGCCTTATTAAAGAAGCTGAACCGAGTGTAGTCAGTACGCCTCGACCCTCTGACCCCTGCAACTGTTGAACCTGACCTCCAGGTCACTCTGTAGCCAGGTTCAGCTGACCTGGGCAGGTCAGCTCAGCTGATAAGGCCTGAGATAATAACAAGGACAGTGCACTGACCTGGTCAGGGAGAATGTTGTCCAGGGCAATTATAATCCAGACGTGTGAACAAGATGGCACAATTGAGAATGGGCAGCTGACTGCTTCTCTCATCTGCGTTTGATTGCTGTAAAGATGGGAAAAGAATGGACATTGTGGAATGTCTTTAGGTCACAGCCAATGAGGTATGAGCTTTAAAGGACCAATAGCCCCCGATTCCCTTGTATTTATTTGTTAATAATGAAATACATATTTTCATATAATGTTCACTCGATCATTGTTTATAGCCATTTATCCAGTTCAGGGTGAAAGTGTTGCTTTCATATAATTGTATTGTTATATTTTCCAACAGATCTTTTAGACTACATGTACATGACTAATATTTTGATTGGCGGTCTTGTGCATCTTTATAACTTCAGTGTATATGTAATAACAATGTCATGTTATGTAATAATCAATAAACACATTGTTTTTTTGTTACTTCAGTCAGTGTGCTAAAGCGCTAACAAGCACATGGTGTGCTATTCAAGTGATTCACCCGGAAAACACAAGCAATGATGCAAAGATGGAGAAAAATTTTAATTTGTAAGTCTATGCAGTCAGTGTGTGGACACTGTGTGTGTGTGTGTGTGTGTGTGTGTGTTGCAATTTCAGTGTAATATGTAACAAAAATGCTGTATAAATATATACTACATTAACATTAGTTGTCTTAAGTATTTAAACAGGCCCTAAAGCAGTGCTTGTGGAAGGGAATTATAGCTCATTGCATGCAATATTAATGCTTCAACCCAAAAAAAACCTTGCAACAAAGCAAATAATGCCTTGAAAAATAATAATCACTTTCAAAATGCAATTGCAATATTATCCAGAAAAATTGTAATTATAATTTACACACATCCATCAACCCTAGCCCACCTGACAGTGCTCTCCTACAGTATGTGTTAAAACAATCTGAGCTACATCACAGAGCACACATATGGAGAACTTCCATCTAGGCCAATATCAACACAGTGAGAAAAAGAGCTCTGTGCTCAATGATCTCTCAATCCCACCTGCCTATCAGCACACTCCAGCACAGTCCACTGGACTACAAAAATAACAACAAAAAAGTTTGTCAGAATAAGTATTTTAAGACATGTGCATAAAAGAAAACTCAAAGGTAAACCCCTTTTTTTAAAAATTGTGCCATACTCTAGCTCTATCACTGAGCTGTAAAACCTATTAGAATAATCAGACATTTTATATATTACTCAAATTCACCAGGTAACATACAGGTCCTTTGGGAAGATAGTGGCAAAACATTGGGTACTATTTTACATTAGAACACTGTCTAAAGCTAAAATAAACTCTTTTCTCCAACAATACGGTTGTAAATCTGTGTAACTGCTGAAATCAGATAGTGATTCCTTTATTACTATGAACTCAATTCAATTTCCGGTGGTTGGTTGTATATATGCAGCCAATACCTTTTCAGACTCTCAGAGAAAAGAGGACAAATGCCGTGCTTCTTCAGAGTTGTGCTTATACTCTTATCCTGCAAAAGACACTAATTCTAAAAATGCATCACTGCATTGTACAATTACGGTCTTTAACAATAAATCACTGCCCATATCACTGCACCTGCCGGCCATAAACACGCACACAAGCTACATGTACAACATGTGCAGCCATCCAGCTCTAGTATATCTGAGGACTAATCTTGAATTTAATGTTGGGGTTGTTCCATTAGGAGCCCATAAGAGAGGTCTGGCTGTATCAGTCATCCAGTTCAGAGAGCACTAACCTTCCCAAGCGGCCAAATGCACCGTCCTCCCTGCAGCCTATTGACCAATGCAATAAGCCATTCTATATGGTGTATTAAAGTCATTTTCCACATGCTACCTCAGCACCAGCCATTGTTCATGCAAGCTCCTGCTGACCATGAAGAAAAAACAAGCAGGAGAGAGAGAGAGAGAGACAGAGAGAGCGAGTGTGTGTGTGTGTGTGTGAGAGAGAGTGAAAGGAGAGAGAGAGAGAGAGCGAGTGTGTGTGTGTGTGTGAGAGAGAGTGAAAGGAGAGAGAGAGAGAGAGAGAGAGAGAGAGAGAGAGAGAGAGAAAGAAAGAGAGAGATGGCAAGAGACAGAGAAAAGCAGAAAAAGAAATAAAAAACCCTGTGTGCTCTCAACTAAATTGCAACACTTTACACCGTTACACCAGTTAAGAAACAAGCAGCCCCTCCAACAGAATTGTTTCTCATTCTTTCTCCCCCCTCCGCTATTCACTTTTTGTCGCTTTCAGCTGTGAAAGGCACAGTGATTATCGCGGTCACTCGAGGGGCAATTTTAGTGCTGTCAAAGCGAGGCCGGAAACAGCTCCAGCAACACTTTAGACTATATGCTGACTGCACCGGAGCGCTGTTCCCTCTTCCGCTGCCGACTGCATCGCTGTTTGAGAGGCTGGGCTAATGCGAAATAGAAGGGGGAGTCGCACTGGCGTAATGTGTTCCGGGGGGCCCATCTGCGTAGTCCGGACGCTCGAGATGTCAAAGGTGCTGCCAGAGAGAGAGAGAGAGAGAGAGAGAGAGAGAGAGAGAGAGAGAGAGAGAGAGAGCAGCATCGTATCCCCGTCCACTGCGCCCAAAATCCACTTCCCAAGTGACAAATGATTTCAATCTGGGCTGCGACGCCCTTGACTTGACCCTGAACTGGCCTCGCACAACAAGAGCAAGTGCAGTCACCGGAAAAGATGTTGTGCTCTAATAAAGCTCTGGCCTGGACGCCGGACCACAAGAAAGGGAGGATGGATGATGCAGGGAAGGAGGGAGGGAATGAGGAATTGGAGGGTGGGAGGGGGCTGATGAAGGGGTCTCCTGGACATCTCAGGTGCAGGGGGATAATGAGATGGCTTGTTTGCTCTCCGAAAATTACCTTACAAGATCTTGCGCCGCAACAAGGCCGTCCCCGCCTAGCTCGCGAATTGGGCTAATTCCTCAGGGTGCGTGCCGTGTCAAGGATTTCAATCTCTTTTTGTACACAGCGCAAACATGCAAATAGGGTCTGACAGTACCCCTCTCTCACCACACACTCTCTTAACCAGGCTTTAAATCTTTCCCATGCCAGTGCCAGCACCCCTCCCTCATCGTGCTCATAAACTTAGCCCAGTGGAATGAGCAGGCACTTGCCAAGCCCGGTGGTGGAGAACGCACCAGCTCTCCAGAAAGGTCCGGATGGCATGCTGGGTATGCAAATGAAATTTTCCTTCCCTTATTTTCACCTCACACCACCCTGCTGGCAAAGCAATCCCTCACTTCTAATCCTTCCCCCTACTCTCTCTCTCTCTCTCTTTCTCTCTCCCCCACTTTGTCTCTCTCTCTCTCTCTGCTCTATCCCCCCCTCTCTTCAAATCACACAACATGAAGAGTGTCTGGCAAAAGCATGCTAAATCAAGCACTCAGGTTAAAAACCTAGCTGATTCACACTAAACCCAAAGCACAGGGCTCATGCATTCTACTACATATGAGAAGAACCTAAGTATGAGAACGTCTGAACAATAAGATATTATTGTTATTGTAATAATTTATCACACTGTTGCCTCTAAATTCGTTCACCACCACTGTAAAGAAATCAGTCTGTGTATCTTTACAATGGACCAATACACAGCAAATCACTCTGTTGGTGCTTTTCCACTGTTTGGTACCTACTTGACTTGGGCTTGGCTCGGCTCAACACACTACTTGGGACGTGGTGCCTGTTTAGTTTTCCATTAGCACGGTTTGCCCCCGAAATGTAGCTGGTCACAAAACACCATCTCTAATGGGAACAGTGGGCACAACAACAAAACCATGGCAATAATTTTAAGCACCAGTTATTGATTATGTAGTCATTAGGAAATGAATATTTTTGTGACTGAACACATTGTCCACAACTTAACCGCACCATTCAAAGGAGTGTTTGGACCTCTTCTGAGGACCACAGTGTAATTTTATGAGCTGCTGTTGTGTGTCAGATAAAGACTAATGTGAGCCATTGTAGCTTGGAGATTTTATAAATGCCTAGTTTGTGCTGGATGTCTGCATTTCGTCATGACTGACAAGTCTCTCTGGCCAATCAGTGCTCTACAAATATTATACATCACAGTTTAGTCCCCAGTTGGCTCACTTGGTATTAGGAGGTATCTGGTTAGAAATACCAGTGCATAACTGTGCCTAATGAAAAAGGCACAAAAGCTGAGTAGAGCCAAGCAGGTACCATGCCATGCAAAAGCACCATTACTGACTTTACATCACAGCCATTGAATGAGGTTGAATCTTTACACAGGAATTCCTCTTGAAGTATGTAGGCATTCTTTTCTCTTCCAGTTTATGACACACATATCAGAATCCACAAGTGAATCTTAGAAAAAAAACAAATTCTAGGTTTATCCTCTAGTAAAATATAAAAATATCAGCAAGCAGAAAGCAGGCAGGTGTGAACAGCTGTTTGTGCAGAAAACATGAGTGGGAACAGTGTACAATGGTGTGCTACTGTGTAAGCTTGTTAGGGTAAAATATGGCACAATAACAAGCCCTGTTCATCCAGAACCAGTAGAATGGATCATATCAGTTGTGACTGACCTGTGGCCTTGGTCAACATTGCTTTTTACAGCTGAGCAAGTTGACAAAATCGCAGTGGGAGAGCAATGCATTGAATTAAAGCAGCGAGGAAAGGGGTGCAAGGAGACGACACAGACCCAGAGTGCAGAATGTGATCTGACACTTGAGGCTGAAATCCCATTGGCAGAGTTCTATCTGGTCAAGAGGTTTAAAAGAAGCAGCACTGGAGCTAGTGACATTAGCATGGTGGAAACATGTTGGCACGCCATTGATCCTGCTCAGAGGCTGGAATGACGACAGCAGTGCAGAGAGTGGACGAGATAGAAAAATGGTGTCACACACAGCAAAGAGCATGACACCATGCATGGATAGTGGTAGAGTTTAATTCGAAAGGGGCACTTCACAGCCTGCAAATACATAAACACCGTACACTCCTGGTACCTAATAAACAGCATTCTCCAAAAACAGCATTCGGCCCAAATCTTATAAACAAAAATAAGAAGCCATTTCAGTTTCATAATACAGGACTTGGTTTCCTCAGTTCCCAAACATTTAGAGTGTTGTTAAAAGGAGAGGTCCAACTATTTTGGACTGTGTTGCTGGCATCAAATTCCAAATGGGTTAATATTTTAAATAAAATAAAATAAAATAAAAAAATAAATATGATCAGCTGTAACATAAAATGCTGACTTATTAATATTTTTAATTAAATGTAGGTTTTAAATGATGCAAATTATTGCATTAAACTTTTATTTACATTTTGCACAGCCTTCCAATTCTTTGAAACTCAGGTTTATACATAACAGTATATCACACATGTTCAAAAAACATAAGCCACATAAGCAAGTTTATAACCATCCACATCTTTCCTGAAGGTCTGGATCAGTATACAAGTGAGCAACAAGTAAAATGCTTATTCACATGAATTAAACTATGGTGCCCAACCAAAAAAGACTAAAAAATGGTGTTTCTGTGAGTCCTGCCCCATACGCAATGTATTCTACACATTGTAAACAACAAACGAGAGCTCCTGCACAAAACGTGACCTCATTTTCAGAAACATCTAAATAAAAACTCAAGTGCTCCTATAGTTAGCGAAAGATAAAAGTAGGCAACTGGACATAGGGAAGCAGTTGGCAATGTATTTAAGGAAAGAAGATCAGTGAAACATCAGCTGTTACATCACTAATGCTACTAATAACCAAGAACACAACAATACAAATAACAAAGAACACAACAAAAGGCCAGTGTTCACTCTGTCACTGTCACAGCAGAATGCTAGAGATGCATTTTCCGAGGCTCTGGAAAAAAATGGGAGAGGGAGAGAGAGAGAGGTGGCAGTGTGTGCAGATTTTTGGCCAGTGCACCGGGCTACAAGGAGGTTTCCTTTGCCCTCTTAAGATAATGGAGAGGAGGAAAAAAACCTGACCCTTGTGGAAGTGTCCCTGCAGGTGGGAAGATTAATGCCAGCGCACAGTCAGCGCTCAGACTTCTGCGTATCAATGGCTTTTCAATTCATTTATGCTTCATAACAGGCAAGGTCAAAAAGCAATTTGTGCAACATGAGAAATAAATAAAACAGGCCGGCAGTAAATTAAATAAAAAGGAGCAAAGCTGGGCCTGCAGCGTAAAGGTAGGACAGAAAAAGATGAGAGGGGGGGGAGGAGAATCTAACATGAAAGCTAAAGTCCGATAACATCAAGCTTTTTTTGCATTTGACTAATTCAGATACAGCCGCTCTATAAATAGCGAGGCCATTAGCGTGGACTTTGTTTTTGTCAGAAATTATTTGTATGTCTTTTATCTCTCTCTCTGTAAACAACTGATAATTTGATTCCTTTCCTGCCTTCCCTGCTGCAGTAGAAATCCTGTTTTACACTTTAATTTCCCATGCCCTCAGAATATATATATATATATATATTAATTAAAATATTAAATCACTTCTAAATTTGAGTCATTAATAAGTACATTAAACAGACTCCTGTATAATATCATGTAACCAGTTGCTGGTATATACAGCTTCTTAAAAATGGTATCAGCATCATAGCCAAAACATTTATAATGTTTAGAGCATTTTAAGGTATCAGCCTCACAGCCCTAACTTCAGTGAAGTTTCCGAACTCCCTAAAGCATCGCAGTGCGTTAGCAGTTCATTGGCAGAGGATGAGACGCCGCTAAGTGAATTCCACGTTCAGTGACCCAGCTTTGAGATGTTTGGCTTTGAGTGTGTGTGTTTTCTCATGCCCTGTTACCAGGTTGAAAAGCGTCACATCCACACACTGCCTCCATCTTTCCTCCTTTATGTGTGTACAAAACGGCTGTAAGCAGCGTGGCGCGGGGATTGATGGCGAGGCAGCAGCCTGCAGCAGAGTCAGTGTGGAGTGTCAGAAAGCTGGAAGTGGAAGGGTGTTGGGGATGATCCGTTTTCCTCTCTGCGTGAGGCCTGTGTGACTCAGATGCTCTGCAGGGGGCCTGTGAGAGGCCGTTGATTCACGTAATCTACTCCAAATTGTTGAGAATTGTTTGCTTTTTTCTTGGCTATTTTTCTCATTTTTTGGATCTTACTTCAAAAAAGAAAGAGAAGAAACAGTTCGTATTTGGATGTGGGCTTTTCTAACAGGTTGAGGTTATCAGAAAAAAAATACATCTAATTTGTAAGTTCAAAGCTTTATGGTTTGCAAAACAATTAATAACATTTGCAGGATTATTAACAGCTTAACTGTCAAATAATATTAACCTTAAAGCTCAATAGATAATAACCACTCTTAAACTTAAAAGTCATAAAGAACAGCAATGTGCAAAAGCGAGGCTTTCCAGTGGCACAACTATTTGGAGTTTTCCACTGCATGGCACCTACTCCACTCGGCTCGGCTCTACTATTCTGTTTTTGCTTTTCCACTAGGCAAATTTGGTACCTGGAACCAGGTACATTTTAGCCGTGGTCCTGAGTGAGCTGAGTACATGATGTGTAAACCTTGCAGAGCATTGATTGGCCAGAGAGTAAATTATGATGAAATGCAGACATTCAAAACAAATTAGCTATTTGTTAATTATCAAAGTTACAGTAGGGATCATATTTGTTTTTATGTAATTCACAACAGCAGCTCGTGAAGAACTTCAAACGCTCTTTGGATTTACTTTTGCCCTTTCAATATACACAGAGAGTCCAGAGTTATATTCAAAATTCTACTGAGTTGTACATAGAGAGGTTGGTACAGAAATAAACTTGCAAATATTGAACATAAGAAAAATGAACCTACATGGTACTGTCCACTGAACTAAATGCTTGGCTATGGACAAGGATGTGTTTTGGCAAGACAATATGTATATTTATAGCAGGCTGCACAGAGTAGCCCAATCTGCCCGCTAGCAGCATCTAGCTGTTCCCTTTCTCCTCAGCTTTACAGAGCTGGGCCATAGAGGAGCTTTACTCTGTCTCAGCTGTCAGGAAAAGAGACTCCTCAGCTCTGTCTGGGACACTGTCACTTTTATTATGCTCCCCAACCCCTGTGACACCCAGGCTTCCGAAACAGACAGTTGTTTTTAAGGGTGCGTTGACACACCATATTTTCCAGTTGGAGAAAAACGGGGGGAAGCAGTTTATTACTGTTTAGCAGCATCCGTCTGTAGAGGGAGAGTAATGAAACACCATGGGGTCAATATTTTACACGGAGATGCATTTTTTGGAACACACTTCTACAGGGCATCTACGAAACAATAGGTGTCATAACGGAAGGGCGAGTGTTATTAATCTCCTCCTGCTCCCTAATCAATCTGCTTCCTCCACCGCAAACACTGTAATGCATTACGGCATTAAACGAAAGACCATTTTTCATCGGGCCACAAAAGCGCGGCTCAGGAGGTGATGTCTTCCTCACACAAAGCAGCCATGCATTACAGCTAAACAGCTTCCCCAATGTTGTTATATACATTACTGAGCAATTCCAGTCTAAAGGATAAGTACAAACGTTGTAATTTGTGTCAATTTGTTTTCTGCATCTGACGTGGAGAATAAAAACGGCAATACTGCAGCAATCCTGCAGACACCACAGTTTAATAACAGAGATTGTATTTATTGTAAGTGTTTCTATTCAAATAAAAAACTCATTCAAGTCCATTATCAGGGCAAAGGAAATATGAACACAGCAAGCATGGACTTGGCACCAGTCTGCATTCCTTTAGTGCCGGGGAAGGAATGTTCACTTAATGACTAGCAAATCAGTAACAAAATGCACCAGCACATTAGCAACTGGAAACCATTTGAAAGGCATGTTCTGAGGTCACTGAAAAGGGAAAAAAAACTTGAAAAAAGAAAGGATTAAAAAAAAAAAGATGCTCACTACAACAATCATTTTATGAAGGGAGATCATAGCACAGGAGTTAGTCGAGCTCTTTGATTGGCCTCAATGTACGCAATCACTGCTGAAAATCGATTTCAGGGACTTTTGGAAAATCAAAAGCGAACAGCATGCCAACAAGCTGAGGGCATGTTTGGATTTTATTTTATTTTTTTCAGAAAAGACTTTTCAAAAAAAAAAAAAATTAGGCAGTGTTTTTTCCCCTCATTTTGGGATAATCAAGCGAAACAGCAGTGAGCCGGCTGTTGGAGACGCTGCCAAACGTGAAGTGGAGCCAGGTACTCTCCAATTAACGTTTTGCGTAACTTAATGCAAACTGCTGGCAAGCAGCACGCCGCGTCCGAGCTCTTGTCGCCACGGTTATACACATCCACCTTCAGATCCACTAACACGTCCTGATTTGTTTTCCCTTCCTGAGCTAGCGTGAAAGTTGAAATGAGACGTTTCCGCGCATTCCCGGGCCTTGTTTGGCACTACTGGCTAAACAGATTGGCTTCAGCACTGATGAAAAATACAAAATACAAATATGTTTAAAGAAGAAAAAAAAAACACTACCACCATGGTGGCTGGCTGACACCCGATGGATGCGATGCCTAAAACAACGTTTGAAATAATCTATTTGTGAGTGGCGTCAATTTGTGTGTGCTCGCTCTGTGTGGCTCATCATTTACATTTCGCTGAGAGACACAGCGAGTTATGGCAGGCACATACAGTATTTACACTTCAGCTGCTGCACTGTGCTAAATGTCAATTTACACAGTGTACTGTGGTCTAGAGGCACTGTCTCTTTAATCTGAATCAAAGACTTCAGGCAGTCAGACCACATTGGATACAGATACTTTATAACACAGAAAAACAAACATTTACATTCGCTACTTTCCACTCTGTTGTAGGTTATTTTTAAAGGTATAGTGCCAGCATTAAGAAGTGTCTTCGTGTGTTGCTACTTTTATAAGTTAAGTGTTGTATGATTTGCCATTAACTAAGGATTTTTGTATGGTCTGGTATGAGAAAATGAAATGATGTACTTTAAAAACTCTATCTAATAAAGAATTAGGCAAACTTCCCATTTGAACTTCCAAATTCTTGCTTTTTCTTCCTGTCCTTTTTTTCTAATTGAGTGCAGACACTTGAGAATATCTCCACAGGATGCGGCGTCTGGCACAGGCCACACAATTGAGTTTAGGAGGTGCCAAAAAAAAAGACAAAAGCAACCATGAGGCTTCCTCTTTCTCTCCCTCACTCTTTCTCTCTCTCTACAATGAGAGGTCCTCAGGCACACTGCCCAAATGATCTACTGTATTTTAGCAGTCATCCCACAGTGGAAAATCCAACCCACAGTGGTTCCTCCTCCTCATCCCTCTCTTCTCTTCTGGATTCGGATACTCTCTCTCTCTCTCTCTCTCTCTGACCTTCACCTTCTCATTTTCTACAGATACTGTGCATGACAAAGAACATAAAACTGTGACATGTGTACCAAATTAGCCAAAGATACTTTCCATACACAATGAATGGTCAAATTGTTTCCACTCGGGGCGTTTCATGATGTGGAAATGGAGGAGCATGAAGCTGTAGTCGCGCATGTTTGATTATACTGTAATAATATGATGATAAACACACACCATCCCACCAGTGAAGGACCATGTGCAAATATACTTCTCAAAGCTTTCATAAAAATATCCATAACGCATAAAGCATTACGTTCAAGGATAGCAATTAGTGGGGTGCACAATATGGAAAATGTACCACTCATATTGTTACATATTGTCCATACCATATATTAAAACCATACTGACTATTACTTTGACCGGAATTAGTAGGGTGAAGGACATAAGTGCATACAAAATATTTCTGTATTGAGAAAATTTATTTTTACACCCAACTATGTGTTTTAATTTGACAATATTAAAAATAATTATATTTTCTTTTTTACTTATTTCCCAGAAGGCCCAGGAACAGGTCTGGATGACTCTGAATAGGAGCAATGGCCTGTACAATGTGCTTTGGCTAGTTATTAGAAACGGAAGCCTGGAGATCTTTACTGAAGGACTCACTGTAAAGAGATACATAGTATTTTTTTATGTTTAACTCAAGCAAATAATACATTTTAAAAGCTTTAAAAGACTACTTTGCCCAGAGCAGGCTAAAAAAATGCTTAGAGTTGTTGTTAGCATAGTGATAACATACCCATAGACAGGAATTAGCATTTACACTGAAGTGCTTCCTTCCTTGTATTTTACCAGGTTTGAACTTTTAGTGTGTAGTTCTAAAAGTCATATTTGCTGTCAAATTATATTTATTTTGCATATTTATTGCTTACTGACCCTTGAAATTTCCTTTGCTGTATTACTGATCTACTGATTACTGAATGTTAGCATGCTTGCATCTTCTGGACCGACAATCTTACCGAGCCTGTGTCCAGCATTATGTACTGGAAACACATGTAGTAACTTTAAAATCCAATCTGGTTCATTCTGATTATGTTTTTAAAATTGGTGCGACCTTACAACACCCGCTATGAAAGAATTATATTTTGGGTTGAGCCATGTACATCTCAGTAGGTCAAAATGCACACAGCATAAAATCAATCATTTAGTGTTTGCACAATGACTCATTTCATATTTCCTCATTCTTAACCGATGTTATAATGTATAACCCCGTGACTGTCCACTCTCCTTGTAACTCCACCCACCCAGCTTCACTATCAAATAAATATAAGGATTAGCAGTACACAATAAAGCTATTTTGCCTATTCGTTCCTGTCTGAAATCCACAGTGCCATCTCAGGTCTTCTCCCTCATGAATGTTTTAAAGTGGGGGTCCGTTTGTGCACTATCCAGCCCCCTCCAGAGTCAGCCCACCCTGGGCCCAGACATCCCATTAAATGCCAATTAGGGTTGGGTTGCAGTGAGAGTGGCTGTAGCTGAGCCAGGGCTTGGAGCAGGCCTGTGGGAAGGTGCTTATTGGTCCCAAGGCTCCAGGGTGGGGATGTGTGAGGTCGGGGAGCACACACACACACACACACACACACACACACACACACACACACACACACACACACACTACCCACCCCCTCATGCTCCAACCTTCAACAGTATTGCACCTTCTGGAGATTCCTTTCAGCTTCCCAGCTTTCACTGGGGACAACATTGTTTGTTACTGCATTAAACCAGATATGAAATAAGATTAAAGCTTTAAAAACAAAACATATGATGTTTTTTTTTACTTTAGGTTCAATGCTCATCAAACGACAATGATTCCTAGGTGGTTACTGGCTTGGATGTGCATTTCCAGCTAAAATAGAATATGGAGATGGAACGGACTAATGCAGCTTTAAACTTATAATATATCACTTATAAATTTAATAAAAAAAAAAAATAAAAAAAACACCACCATATAATTAAATGTTAAAAGGCATAATTTCACAAAAATATGAAATGAAATGTCTCTCGGTTTGTTTTTAAGCCCTTCTGTAAATTCTCTCTGTTTGCTTTAAGGAGTGGTGATGGTAAAGTTCATTGTATGATATTAATTTTAAGCACCGCAAATCTTCTTAATGTCTGACTTGTACTGTATTTATGTCTTCCACATGTACAAATTGGTTATATAAGCCATTATATGGGAGTTTTGACACGCCAATGTGTCTTGTCAGAATAGTTGGAGAAGTACTGTGTCTTTGCTTCACTCTAAACCTGGAGAGTTTTATGCTTAGTCTCAGTTTTCTCTGCACATAAAATAAAAGTCAAGCCAAGCTGCCTTATTCTGATGTAGGGGAAGTTTAGTGAGACATGTTTCAGCTGCACCACTTTGCCAGACAGTAACTCAGATCATAAAAAAGCAAGCAAATATCACTGAATTACAATGGAACTTGTTGTATATTTAAATAACAGAATGGCCCCTGCTCTATTCCATATGGACATACCCAATATATTTGTATACAGTAGTAGGACTAATTGTGGTAAAAACAGCAGTAATCTGCCGAATAATGTGGCTGTTGAGGTGGAGAAAAAAGAATTGTGTCTAGGCTTGTGTCTGTAACCAAGATAGAGAGCAATAAACATGATCAACTGTAGAGATTACCTTCGCTAGGACGGTGCTGACCTTACCCTGCCCTTTTCTTTACTCACGACACCAACAACATGATACATGTCACGTCTGCCCTTTTATTTCTCTTCTTTTTCTCTTAACTGTGGTTTCCCCTCCTGTAGAGACAGTGCTTGTAGGAGATATATACTCTATTACTGTGAGTTAGAAATAACAATCTTCTAGAAAAATGTATTGTCTATGTCAAAGCTAGTTATGAGTACACTCCACACCTCAGGGTTTTCTAAAGCATGTACCTTTTTTTGTGTAAATGAGTGTAAAGTGTTATTGAAAGACCCTTAACATAATAGAATCTTCTACATCATTCACTCCTAGACATTTAGGAACATTTTTTATGACCAACACCTTTGCCCATTCATAGCTATCTGTTTATTAACTCTCTTTCCTAGGGATTCTTATATGAAGGCGTATGTTGAGTTTAAGTCTGTAAAGTATACATTTACTTATAAAGTTAAACAGCTACTTTTTAAACATTTCTAATTAATTAGCACAATCTGTTACATTCTCCTCAGTTCAATTAATCAACATGGTCTAATGTAAGTACTGTGACACTGGCCTGAGTGAGAGAGAGAGAGAGAGAGAGAGAGAGAGAGAGAGAGAGAGAGAGTGAGAGAGAGAGAGAGAGAGAGAGAGAGAGAGAGGTGTGAAATATCCTGAGGCCCAGGTCTAAGTCAACAGCAGCGTAGCTCACCTTGCCCTCTTTGTCAAATCAATATCTGCAAATAATAAATGAGCTCCCAGAGGGGCGCTCCAAACCCCACAACACACCCCAGCCAAGTCCACTATCGGTCTGCGACTCTATATCACAGGTGAGCTAGAACAGCACGGAACATCCTTAGCACTCCATAATAGAAAATTAATGGTGCTCAAATCAAGGCTAAGGGGACCCTGAGGGTTACCTTATAGGCCTAGTTATAACTGTCATCTGGCTCAAATAAACCTAATGTACGGCATGCAAACGGCAGGGATAAAGATTATTACTCATGCAGGTGAGCAGGGAAGACTACTCTACAAAAATGAAGGGATTTATTGCAGGAACGATACATAGAACACTCTTTGCTGGAAGTTTACTGTAATAGCCAAGTCTATGTAGGGGTGGGCACATATCTACTGTGAAATAGCGAATAAAAATAGTTCCCTATAGATTTTGACAATATATGAGACTATGGAAGAAAATAATAGTTTTAACTTCAGAAGTAAATATTGTAAAACTGTTTACTGTGAAAATAACTTGAACTATTATGACTGTATGTTTAGTGTGTTACATGCCCACCTCTTGCTTGGAAATATAAAGTACTGCTACGCAGCACATGTTTAAAGACTTTCACTAAAAGTAACGGCACTCAAATGTTTCCTGAATGAAAAGTTGAAAATAAATGGTTCTCACTAAAAGGTACTTTAGGGATCCAAATGTGGATGTTCTACACCACTGCAACAGTATGTTAGCAGCGCTAGTTATACCGCTATATGTAAGGGGCCAGGTGACCGAATGTAATCAGATCATCAGACGAAACCATTTCTACATCCACTGAATGGTAATGAGCTTCAATGTTGATTTTCGTACTGATTTCCCTGCTCTGTGGACAAGACAAAAAAATAAAAAAGCAATGACTGTTTATGCTGGCTGCATATTTATGCATATATTCCTCCCCCAAGTGATGCTGGCTAATCAAGTCTGAGCTAAAACTGGAGCGCATGTTTGAACACAGTATTACACTCACCTACAAGCAGTAGCCCTCCCATCCTCCAATGCAAACACTAAGCGTTCATCTCCGCAGGCCACCTGACTGTCTCTCCGCAGACAGAAGGATCTGGAACAAATGGGACTCCTGCTAGAAAAGGAACAAAGTTTTGGATCTGGACCACTAGTTTTCATCAATCTATTGATTTCGTAGGATTCCACTGGTTACGAGCCACAAAAAAAAAGAAAAAAAAAAAAGTACACAAATACATCCTTGCACGGGAGGAGGAAAGACCCTAGTCGAGACGGAGGAGAGACGAGGGGGAGGAAAAAGCCTCAACGTGAAGCGTAGACATTGTAGCTTAGTTCCATTGGACTCCATCTACGGGGAACGTGTGTCCATCCCGGAGACTTCTATAAAATGAAAGAAAGCGAGAAGAACCAGCCAGTTCCTCATCATGTGCTTGTTAGCTTGTCCAATCTATGGCAATCAGCACCATCCCTGGGGTTGAAAGACACGAGACGGCGGGGGAAACAGGGGAAGCAAAAGCTGAGGAAAGATCAATACTGCACTGTGAAACAAGAAGTGTAGGCTATTTACTTTTCATTGATCCGATGATGCAGGAGAAACACCTCAGACTGCTGTTAAATTGAGGGAATAAGTCTTCTGGGCTGGCAGGGCTTTCTCCCTTCTCACCATGACCACCAAGGTCAGGAGAAAAAGCTAAACACAAGGAAGAAACGGAAACAAAATTAGACGGCAGTAGATGGAAGAGATTAGTTAAAAAGCAAGGCAGTTTCTCAAAGCAAGGTTCCTTCATGAACTACGGATTTGTACAGTGTCAGTATTAAAAAAACATGTTTCTGAATAGTTCTTGACTTGAAAAGAATGTTACAGGGAAATGTAGAAAAAGCTGGGTAGAGCCAGTGGTTCCTTAAAATTTAAAGACGTCCCTGGTACTCATGCATGTCATCTACCAAAAAAAAACTCCTTTTTGTGATCAAACTTTACAGTAAGAACCAGTTCATATACAGTAGTATACAGTATACATTCATATACAGTAGTGCTCCAAAGCCGCATAACATATTCACATGCAAACAAAAGAGAGAAAACCAAGGCAGCTGAGGTATGTGTGCAAGTTGCTTTTGAGAACAGCTGTTGTTGAGAAGAGAGAGTTGAAAGTGATATGTTTCAAGATTAGAAAAATAGCAAAATAAGGCTGGAAATGTGGTGCGAGAGCAAATTAAGCAGTGATCCATTCATCTTCTGTAACCACTTCATCCTGTTCAGGGTCACAGTGGGTCCAGCACCTACTTGGAATCACTGGGCACAAGGCAGGAACACACAGACCATCACAGGACATCACACACTCAACCATTAATAAAAATTAAATACATATATGTGTAAATTATGGATTTATTTTGTAGTCACAATATACAGTATGGGCGGCACGGTGGCGCAGCAGGTAGTGTCGCAGTCACACAGCTCCAGGGGCCTGGAGGTTGTGAGTTCTATTCCTGCTCCGGGTGACTGTCTGTGAGGAGTTGGTGTGTTCTCCCTGTGTCTGCGTGGGTTTCCTCCGGGTGCTCTGGTTTCCTCCCACAGTCCAAAAACACACGTTGGCAGGTGGATTGGCGAATCAAAAGTGTCCGTAGGTGTGAGTGTGTGAGTGTTGCCTTGTGAAGGACTGGCGCCCCCTCCAGGGTGTATTCCCGCCTTGCGCCCAATGATTCCAGGTAGGCTCTGGACCCATCGTGACCCTGAACTGGATAAGCGGTTACAGATAATGAATGAATGAATGAATGAATATACAGAATATATATATTATGCTTACACCTAGTGGCCTGGATCTTTTAAATGTCCTGTACTAAACCTGTTCGGAAAATGCCTGACCCCATGTAGGGCGACCAGTCTGTGGAGAAGAAATTGGTTCATTCAGGGTCTACAAAGCAATTTTATTCTTCATCTCACGTGAGTTGCATTTTTCACAAAAGCAGTCAAAATGTTTAATAATCACTTTCATAATTATTGGGTTTTTGTCATTAAAATGACTGTTTAAACACAGGTTTAATTTCTGTAAATGAAATGGACACATTCCTATTAGAAACGAGGTACTGACAGGTCCTAAATCCAATAGCAGAATTTTTACAGAGTGAGAAAAAACATGCAATAAAAATGACACTCTGATTTAAGAAACAAATCACAGAAACAAATAAATAGATGAATTGATCAGGTAGAACGTATAAGACCAGTATGGACCCAACACACTTGCCGTGCCTATCTTTCCACAAAACCCAACCACAGCAACATCTGCAGTTGCCTCATTAGCTAATCAAAACACCAAACATTCTCCTGATTGCTCGCTGTTTTCCACATGATGTCTCTGATTACCAATAACCTCATCATGACCAGCTGAAGCCAGCAGGTGTAGCGGATCTACTAAAGTGTCTGAAACTCAGTTTGCTAAATCAAGATATGCTTAGACAAAGCGGCCGCAATCATAGCCAGTAAGTCATTTCCTGAGCAGGTCATCAAGGTTAAGGATTACAAAGGGAGTGAAAATTACTACTTGGTTTAAATGGAAGAGCTGCATGATATCAGATGCCACCATCCAAATGGGAGGCTTACCAGCTATTTCTCAGATATTACCGTGAGGGCCTTGAGTTCACTGACTCGAGAAATGCTTCAGTTTCAGGCCTGGAATGTCCTTCTACTCTCTGGTCAGATTCAAACACGAGTGAGCAAACGTGAATAACATTACAAATCTATAGCAAATATCAGTTAAGCATTATCTAACACTAGCTGATGCATTCATAGTCTCACCACAGACTCCACAGAAAAAAAAACTGTAAACTGCACAATATGGGATGGTTATTTAATTCTGCTCATGATTTTATGTGCCTATGTTTCACAGCAGGTCTGTTTGAAAGGGTCCAGACACATCCCCCTCTCAAATCAGGCTGAAGCCATTACAGAAGATGAAAGAATGATTTAATGAATGAATGCATGAAAGAATGAACATGCAAATGAACAAATGAATGGATGAATGGACGAACGAACGAACGGGCAGGCGATGAGGCACATTTGTGCAGCCTTCGGCAGAAGTTGCATGAATGAACAAACGAACAAACAAATAAATGAACAAATGAGTAAATGGGGGCAGCACGGTGGCGCAGCAGGTAGAATCGCAGTCACACAGCTCCAGGGACCTGGAGGTTGTGGGTTCAATTCCTGCTCCAGGTGACTGTCTGTGAGGAGTTGGTATCCTCCGGGTGCTCCGGTTTCCTCCCACAGTCCACAAACACACGTTGGTAGGTGGATTGGTGACTCAAAAGTGTCCGTAGGTGTGAGTGTGTGTTGCCCTGTGAAGGACTGGCGCCCCCTCCAGGGTGTATTCCTGCATTGCGCCCAATGATTCCAGGTAGGCTCTGGACCCACCGCGACCCTGAACTGGATAAGCGCTTACAGATAATGAATGAATGAGTAAATGGATGAACAATTGAATAAATGTACAAAACAATAAATGAATGAATGAACGAATGAACAAAGGAACAAACATGATGTGGCACAGTCATGCAGCCTCTTGCAGAAGTTGCACAAATGAATGAATGAACGGATGAATGAACAAACGAATGAACAATGTGGCACAGTCATGCAGCCTCTTGCAGAAGTTGCACGAATGAATGAATAAATGCATAAATGAACAAATTAAGGAATGAACAAATGAATGAATGAACAAAGACGTGGCACATTTTTGCAGCCTTCTGCAGAAGATATATATCACTGACAGATTTTGCAGGAAATTCAAAAAACTGAATTGAATTGACAAAAAAATATTCAGCTCTAGTGACTTTGAATACTATATATTTTTTTAAATATCTTGATAAAAGAAAACAATCAGACCAACAAAGTTGCAGACATTTTATCTTTGAAGTCCAAAACTGAGAATATCACAACATATGGCTGCATTCATTCACTAATTCATTTTCTTTATCCTGTTTTATCCTGTTCAGGTTAGCAGTGCATTTGGAGCCCACTCAGAATCGCTGGCCAAAAGGTAGGAATACATCCTGGGCAGGGCACCTTTCCAACACAGGGCACCACACACTCACACATTTACTCCTATGGACACTTCACAATACCCATATTAGTTAGAGTTCAAAGAGGTAAAAATAAGAATGTCTCCTAATTTAATTTCAGGGGGTAGTTTGTGGTATTCCACGCTGGCAGCTTCTATGAAGCAGTCATCAAGGAATTCCACAGATCTTTAATAAATATTGCAAACATTTCATGGAAAGCCATTACTCTTGCATACTTCTCTCAGTTATTTTGCTTTTTTCCCCCAGTAAGAGGACCACTACAACGACAGCAATACCAGCATTGAAAGCCTTCTAATGACACCCAAAAGGCTTTTCTCTCCCTCTCTCTCCCACTGCCTCTTTCCCTCTCTCATCCCTCCTAATTAACCCTCTCTAATAGCTTAGATTACATTAGCTTTGAGCTGCCTCACACCCTCGGCTGGACTCGCCCAAGCCAAACAATGAACCTTGCCTTGCTTTACAAATCTCCCCCTTCAGCCAGGCACAATTATTAATTCAAACAAGCCTTATTCAAACTCTCTCATCCAGTGGAGCGCCTCTCCCCTGACAAACCCCCCGTAATGAGGACCCTGAGCGGGACCACACAACAAGAGGACCGGCCGCACAGCCCATGGGCAATTCACAATGGCAAAGGGTCAATTTAGGTGTTGAATTCACCAGGCTTGTAGGGTCTGATGATAACCTCGCATCTTAACATTCCAATTAGCCTTCCCAATGGAATTTTAATTACTCCAGCCCAGGGAAGGGAGACACGCAACCGTTAACTGAAAGAAGAAAAAAATATGAAGAAAAGTTTAAAACTACACAGTGATTACTCAGAGTCACTTATTTATTTTAATTTATGTGTTTATTAAGTGAGGCACAGTTTGTCCTTTTTAACTGACATCAAACAGGGTTCCCTGGAGCCATGGAGAAATGTATAAAAGACAACTTAAAGATAAGTAAAAAATAAAAGGTACAAAAATATTAATCAGTTAATTCTTTTAAACATGCATCCACACAAAAGTGGACTTCATTGTACTATTATTATTATTATAGTCAATGTCCTTGTCATTGTAAATATTTCATCATGAATATATGAACAAAATGTTGCAAAATCACTACACTATTTTGTCCTATAATATTCTGAAGCTACAAGTTTTTCCTACATCACCCCTATGTTATATGCAGTAGTACAGTGGAGGTAGAGTTCTCATGAGAGTATTTTTTGCCAAGTAGCCATGAAGCTATTATATCTAAGAGGATTATACAGAGGAAAGAAAGGACAAAATCGATCAAAAAAAAGGTACTTTTTTCTTTTTTGAATTGGAGGATATTTTTCGAGCCGTGAGTAAGGTAATCTGTAGATCATAATGAGAGCAGATAGAGGGAAAAAAGGGAAAAAAGGTTGTAATCTCCTCAACGTGAATCTAAATTGGTACATTTGTAGTGAAAAGGACATTCTCATGTTTCTTTGTCCGGACAAGTAATTTCGCCCCTCTCCCTCTCTCCAGTGCAGCTTGCCGTGGCAGCAATTTCTGCAACACGGAGCACTCTCCTTTCTATTTCAATAGGACAGCTCATTTGCTAGACTGTGAGCTGAACTGCTGACTGAGTCTTTTAGGCTCTTAGAGAGAGAGAGAGAGAGAGAGAGAGAGAGAGAGAGAGGTGCAAGAGACCCAAGGGCTGAAAGAAGGACAGACAAGTGGACAAGGAGACAGAGTGTGTGTGTGTGAGAGGGAAAGAGAGAGAGAGAGAGTGAGTAAAAGAACATTGTATCATTACAGGACTGAGAGATCATTACAGAGAAGATGCTCAGCAATGCAAGGTCATGACCATCACCCTCCACACCATCCTCCTCTACAGCCAATCAGAACACGGCTTTACTCACTAAACCCATCAACCCCAATCTGTACAGCCAATCAGAACACAGCTTTACTTTATTAAACCCATCAACTCCACTCTGTACAAACAACATTACGCACTAAACAAATCTACATTTTACAAAATGAAACACACTCATATTGTACAAATGTATTCTACTACAGTGTGTGTGTGTGTGTGTGTGTTTGTGTGTGTGTGTGTGTGTGTGTGTGAGAGAGAGAGAGAGAGAGAGAGAGAGAGAGAGAGAGAGAGAGAGAGAGAGAGAGAGAGAAAACAAAAGAAGTGCATTTGATAGAAAGAGAGAGAGGGGGAAAAGAGTGTGTTTGAAAGAGAAGTGACAGAATGAAAGAGTGTGTATGTGACAGAGGAAACGACAAAGGGAGGGAGGGAGTGAAAGAATGAAAGAGAGAGAGTTAAAGATTAGGGGTGTTGTCTCGTCTTGTTACTGAAGTGAGCCTCTTGAGTCTGTCTCTGTGAGTGAGAGAGAGACTGAGTGAGAGAGCTCTAGAAAAAGTGAGTGAGAGAGTGAGTATGTGATTGGGTAGGAGAGCTACACAGAGAAGGAGGGGGAGAGAGAGAGAAGGAGGGGGAGAGAGAGAGAGAGAGAGAACCAGTGACCCTGGAAAAGCAGGTGCATCACACCCATCTGTGGAGACATGAATTTGTGTGTCATCCAGTCCTCTGATTAAATCCAGCCTTTTAAGAGGGTCTGGAGCTGGCAAACTGCCCTCAGAGAAGTCCTTGGATGAAGAAAGGAAATGGGCAAACACACATGCATGCATAGACACACACACACACACACATACACATACACACACACACAAGCTAAACCCACTTTATGTTGTCCATAATCCCTCTGACAACACTCTGTAAGTCCCCTCAAGGACGAATCTCTGGCCATGGCTAACAAGTGGGCTGTGCAATTAGCCTGTTCATCTAAATAATGACAGATATCCCCCCATAAACAGGCCCAGGCCCACTCTACAGAGACAAATGGCCTTCGTAGCCCCTTACTCAACATTTAACGACTGGTTAGTGCTTCATCATCTTACTCTGTAAAGACCAGCCACATCAGGCCATCAGTTTAATTAAAGCTCATCCACGCAGTCGAACTAAAGTGAAACATTTCAGCTAAATTGAACGTTCAGTTTCTAAAAAAGAATAAATGAATTTCTTTTCACCATAGAACGGCAGATCAAAGACTGACTTACACCCAGTTTGCCGAGATGAAAGAGACCGCCGCTGTGCTAGCACTGCCCCTTCTACCGAACTAATTAGCCTAATGTTATTTTACAAGACACTTGAAATGTCAGCACATTGCCGGACGTAGTGTAAACTTAAATTCCATTACCTAGCAGGCATTAATTGCTCAGCCAGCCAGCCAGGTCCCAGCTCTCCCCGGGGCCCAATCCGTTTCCCCTCTCGCTCCGTCATCTTGCTAACTATTCTGTCTAGACCAACTCCGAGGCCCATAATCCACCACGGGGATCAATAAATGGCACATAATTCAGGGCTAATAATGAGCTTTCACTTCCACACAAATGGTCACCCACTCCACAGGAATGGCGGGTGTAAAATGATAATGTAATTATTAAAAGGACAGATAAAATCAGGAGGCACTTGGCTGCCAAAGAGCGGATGAAGGCTAAGCTCAATTAGTGCTACTTTAAGTTATTGTTATTCTAAAGCAGGCTGATTGAGGAGGGAGTTAATGTGTCCACTGCTGCTAATAGGAGGACATGACGTGATGCAAATTATGCATGTATACACTTTGAAATTCAAAATGTTCTTAATTTAAGTTCCACAATTAAAATGTTACACATAGAACAATGAACGCTATATAATTGTGAATTTATAACAGACGTATTAGCCTATATTTAGCAGCTGTTTTCCTACCCTCCTCCAATGTTACACTGTGAAGTTTCGGCAGTGCTGAGCTCAGAGTAGCAACAACAAAGGCTCTACTCTCCATATTACATTCTGAAGCAGAATCTGAATCTTAACGTAAAATTCTACCTACTGTTGCTTTACATTAAACAAGCACGATGAGTAAATAAAATGTACATGTATGACATACATTTTAGTGCCAGGAGGCATTAGGCATAGCCACAATTCAGCAGCCCATGTAACAAACCTGCAAACAGACATCCGAATGAAGTGCAGCTTGTAAAACCCACTGCCTGGCGCAATCTGAACATTACCTTAAAGTTCCACTGAATTATCCTCTTTCCCCCCTACAGTGTACATGTATTTGCACAAATAAAACCAGCCCATTTGATGTTCCTCACCCAATGCATAAATTGTGTGCTACAGGATCAAGCTCTCCCACTTGTCAAAATTACTTGCTTTTCATTTCAGATTACACTATTACCCAGGGTTCAGCTCTCCCTACTTCAGAGATATAGACTGCATTAATTCCTTTTCATACACACATTTCATCCCTTATCCATAGCTACAGATGAAGTGTGCTTGTGTGCTTATATGCTGCCTAACCTACTGTATGTCACAATCGCTTTGAGAGCTGTGGATGGAGAGTGCTACGTGACCCCCCACCCACCCCAGGCCCCCTCCGCCATATGATTGCGCTTTGATTATGTGCATCCTTGAACTCTAAACTAAATTAAGATGAACTTCAGATACCTTAAGATGTGCTCAACCAAATCTGGAAATTCACGCTCAGCTCGCCTTCGCTGTTTATCTGCCGCTGACATTTGCTGTGAGGCCCTGGCAGTGGGATAATTACTCAATTTATTCATCAAACAAAAAAGCCCCCCACCCCAACCCCCCTCTTGTGGGCACCCACCCTCAGTTGAGGTTGCAGGCCTGCCGGTGACATTTCAATTTAGGGATCAGCACCCAATCGCCACGTGAAGCAGGCCAGCTCCTATTTAAATTAGCACGGGCAGGACTCGGGAGGAGACCAAAATAAATAAATAAAGAAGTAAACGTGGCGCCATTTGCCCTGTCGGGGGAGAACACGGGTGAAGGCTGTGTTTTACACTAGGCTGCTTCTCTCCCCGACTCCCTGCAATACAGCCACGCACTCAGAATGTCGCCTCATCCGTAGAGGACTGGCATTTGAAGTGGGTTCCGCAGACCCCCTCCCTTCCCCCATCGCCTCAAGACCCCCCTCCACCAAAGCCAGAGCACTGCCGGCAGACAAGGCTGGAGGAACAGAAGAGTCTGCCAGGGGAAGAACATCAGACGCCACCAGAGAAAGGACGCCGCACACCCACATCACTCAAAAGCAGCAAGGACAGCTCGTTTTCAGCTCCGTCGACTATGTCCGTGCCAGCAGGGTTTCAAAGTGTGGCGCAAATGCTCTCAGGCCTGTCCCAGTGTCTGATTCGGAGGCTGCCAGAGGCCAGGATTGAAGCTTGTCTCTGAGCGAAACAGCCTGACAGGATAATGGGACATCTGGAACAGATGTTTACTCCCCCATTTGTTAAATGGTGTCGGTTATGGGTGAATTATTATGCTAATTCAAAGCTAAGACACACCTACATTTTCGCATATGACTCTGCTGCCAATTAAAAGTTTGGATTTCGGTGGGCTTTGTCTTATTTCATAACTTTGCGGTTCGAAACTTAAGGGTTACAGTGGTGCAGTACTCTTCCTACGAGCAGATATATGTCTGCTGCCTTTTACGCTCTTAAACCCAGTTGCCAATTAAAAGTTATTTTAATAGTCGCTGTTGTTGTTACTCCTGTTTTCACACTGAAACTCTTTAACCAACATGTAATCAAATGACTGTCAATGCAAGTCAACACAGATGGATGGGGACGCAAGTGTAGACTTTTGCGATAATGAGCATCACATGATACAAGTGTTCGGATTCCCCCCAGCCTTCCTTGTGTTTAGCTGTAATCAACACCCAGCCATCTGCAAGTCTGCAATTAGCATAATTGCTGTACATTACATACTTAATGTAAAGTACATTTGTAAGCGCCAGTCTTCGTTGGGTCCATTTTATTTTGATGACATTTGGGAGCATTTGGGAACATATATTTTTGGGAGATTTTGGCTGGTGGACCAACCAACAATGTGCAGCACTGATGTCCAGGTGCAAGGTTCGTAGTGTCAAGCACTTTTGCTTTTATGTGACACAAATAGTTTTGAAACACCTGGAGTAGAGGCAGCAGTTTAAACGCGTGAGTGAACGGGCGCGACACTGCAGCCCGGTCCAGCTGCTCCAAAAAAGAATAAATTGGACTTGATTAGAATTAATAGTCTTTAGAGGATTCATATTTACATATAAAATCTAGAAGACATCTGCTATAAAGTCAGGAATTAAGAATACGAAGTTGCTCCCAATTTAACAACACTAGGATGGGGAGGGAATTGATTTCACTGCTTTACAAACCCTAGTGGCTTGTGAAATTGGCCTTTTTTCTCTTTGTGAAACTTTTTTGTTCTACACTGAATTCAACAATATTACAGAACCTGAAGCTGGGCTGAGTTAGGACGAGCTCTTCGTCTAAATTCTACACATGAAATAGGACAAAATCAAGAGGTGGGGATCAAGAGATGGATAGAAGAGGCCCACAAATGTAGTTCAAAGACTTATCATAAAAGCAAAGAAAGATTATAACACAAAAAAAGAAGTTCAAGCCCTCAAAAGAACAAATCCTAAAGATCAATAAACAGTTAAGTCTTTCAAAAGCGGTCAGTGATGGCCTTGAGGATTATCGACAGGCAGAAGCACTGAATCATTATTTTGTGGAGGTCTAGGTTGTTTCTTCTTCTTTTATAACCCCGTGTACGTCACTGCCCATCACTTATGCTGATGTGTAGCACTGGGAAAGTTAAAACGCTGATATCCATTCTTAACTCATGAAAGGTCTTTAGCTGGGACTCTTTTATGGGTGGGCAATGCCTATAATTCGGAAAACACCAAATGGGCAAAGGAAAAGAAGGGACTGAATAGTGAAGTTCATTTTAAATGTAAAAGATAGATCTTTAGCCCTGTGAAGGACTGGCGCCCCCTCCAGGGTGTATTCCCGCCTTGCGCCCAATGATTCCAGGTAGGCTCTGGACCCACCGCAACCCTGAATTGGATAAGCGCTTACAGATAATGAATGAATGAATGAATGAAGATAGATCTTTATCTACTGACAAAAATAGTGATAATATACTCACTTTGCTGAAAGACTAAAATAACTCTCAATGGCCAGAATCATGAGGACAACCAAAATATCTTGTGTACTATGTCAACCTACATGCAGAGTATTTTCAATGTAAGGAAAATGAGCCAAAGCCTAAACCTAAACATATATTTAATCTTAAATCTATTCCCACAAATATGCTTCATAAAATGACATACAATTCAGTGATTATTTTAGAAACAAAACTTTTATAATGTAATTAAACCAACAATATTGTTTTGGATTGAGCTGTAATATTCACAATAAATAACCCCCCCCCCCTGTCCTACACACGAAGGGCTTCTGCAGGTGCATTGTTAAAATGGGCCAACAAATATACTGTCTCCTAAAGTGGCAAAGTGCATGTAATTCCGATTCTCCAGGTACGCCCCTAAAGCCACTAAAATATCTAACAGGACAGACTGTCTCCATACCGTCATGCCCTAAAAGCAATGCTAACTCCAAGTCATATTGATCGGGCTGCAAATTAAAAGCTTACAAGCACCTTCACTTCCTTAGTGAAGCAAGATCTTTCAGGAGAATGTACTTGTCATTTATTACACACTGACGAGGCCATGACATTGTGCTCTCAGTGGAGTGCATGAAAAAGTGGAAGTTGGCCTAAGAAAGTTCTTTAAAAAGAGCCAACAACATCACAGCAGTAACAGATATCTCCTCTTCGTGAAATGTCAAGAACAGAAAGCTGCAATAAAGCTTAGAAATGACATGTTCAGGTCAGATCATCTTTTGAAGCAACCTTTGAACTCTGGCAGGCTCCTTCAGAATGAACTCAGGTATATACTGTGTGAAAATTCACATTTGTTTTATCCATTATATTCATTTAAAAACATCAAGTATAAAACTTTATCCAGCTTACTTAGGTATTAGACATTAGAGTTACATTCCTTAACAATTAAGCCTAAACCTGAGCTTAAGTCTAAAGCTACCCCATGACCCCAGCAATAAAATCCCCATAAGATGACAGATGCCGTTTTTTCCTCCTCAGTGAAAAATGAAATATGCAAAACGGCAGCTTTCAAACTCATATTTAATTGTATCGCGTCATGGGTCCGGGGCTAGGGCATTGTTGCTTGAAGTCTAAATTGGGTAATTCAATTAAAGTGCCTCACAAAGACACTTGATAACGGATGGAGGACGATCCTAACCCAGGCTTGAACCTCATGTCTCCTCCGTATCACTCGGCCTGCCTGACAAATGGCTGCCAGTTAATAATTGAAACACATGGCTGCCAGCATAGGTCAATAACGTCCTCCCCTCCTTCAGCATCAGCAAATTAACCAGCTCACCCTTTTATTCCAGCCTTCTTTATTCCCTCATTCATGGAGCTAGTGTGCAGCCACTGATTAGCCTCGAAAGCCCCGTCTTATCGTCTAAAAATAAACAGTTTTAGTTAATGACAACTTTGTGTTTGTGTTGTTATAGGTAATGCAGTCCAAAGCAAAGAGCCGGGCAGACTGTTTGTTTGTCACGTCCATCAGCGACGGAGACAACTTGACAGTATGACAACAGAGAGAATCACTCTGTAGAATAAGCAGCCAAGCCCAGGCCTGAAGGTCACTTCTAGGTAGGAATGCTAGTAATTTTACATTTTTATAACAAAACTAATAACTGGCATAAATTTTAAATAGCTCTAAATATTTAATAAAAAAAACAAGCATGGAGTGAAGAAGAACTGTAGCGAGTAGTGTAGTATAAACACAGATTAATGTTGCTCAAAAGTCAGATGTGAAATGAGAAATGACAACACTTAATATTTTGTATACATAAACAATAAAGTTTCAATTTCCTCTATGCTATTTTTTTTCCCACAAATACTGAGTAAATTGAGGGCAAAGGTCACAGATATCCAATGCTTATTTTTCTTTAACCTTTATTTAACCAGGCAAGTCACCGAACTATTCATAAAGTTAAATTAAGTGAAGACCACCCTGCAGAGCATGATACTTCAAAGTCATTCAAAACAATTCAAAAGCAAAAGTTATATAAAACACACACTTCAGGCACGTTTCTTGATGTCACCCAGCCCAAAATAAGATGACAAGAAAAAATTATATCCACAAATTAGTTATACACAGATACTTAATGGAATCTTTAGTGGGGACTTTGTGTGTGGGGGGGGGGGTGGTGATCGTTGTGTTGCTCCTGGTGAAAATACTGTAATCCGCTGTGCACAAAAGGTGGCAGCTCCATTGTGTGACTGACTGACAGATTTGTTTACAGGCGTGCACTAGCCCCACAGATTAAAACACTATTGCGGGAAAGATAAACGCTCACGCGGGCGTCTGACTGTCACAAACCTCCTCAACCCTCCCTTTAATTCAAGAAGAGGGAGTCAAACGGAACAATGCCTTTTAATCCATTCCACCCCTCCACGAGGCCTATTTGACATTGTTCTAGTGCAGCCCACACAATCTCCACATTTCAAAGTGAGTTTTGCGAGGAGCGGAGGATCAGAGAGAGCGGAAGGTTTCGCCATTCAACTGAACTCATGCAAATGATTGCTCCAGTGAAGAGTCGGTGTCAGGGTGGCTTTTAGTGAACCTTCATCAAAAGGAGGATTTGTTTCTTTCTCTGTCTCGCGCTGGCTTCAAGCCCATGGAGCTCCACGCACTGAACTGTGAAGAAATGTTTGTACTGGAAGAGGTCTGTTTTATTCCAGCTCCGGCACACTAGTGTCTTCAAGCAAAGATGTGACCTTATACTGATTAGTGAAATATCAAAACATGTTAGCTTGTGGCTAAGAGCCTTCAGGGAAGCATCTATCCACAACTGAGCGAAGAAGCTATAAAAGTGCTCAAGTCTTCAACATGCAATATTTTATCCTACAAACAACTGAACAAAAAAAATATAGAACAGTGTGAGATCAATAGGTCAGCATCATAAGCTCTACTCACTCTGTTCTTATCACAGATGAGCACTGGAGCATCTCCAGAAAAACAAGCCTGTCTTCACATGGAACAGAACAGAGTGCGAGTGAATCTGTTCTGTAAATGGTCAGTTGTTTAACCGTGCAAGCCTGTAATAGATTTGACATCAATACCAACAAAAAAAAACTACAGTTAATGTCTTACCCCAGTATAACTTTGTTGTTCATCTGTAAATTGATCAGAGATGTGCTGTATCTCATTATCCCAAACACTTTCTGCCGTGCCCCCTTTTGTAGATGAGAATTCCATTTCCAACCCACACGTACACATCTTTTGCATCCAAACTGCAATGGAATATATTTTAAATAATGCAACATAATATTGAACAAAACAAAATAATTCACATTTACAGTGGAATTATTATAAATGACATGCTTTATGTATTTCATCCATTTGCCTTGTTGAAACCCAGCCTCCCGCCTAGAGGTCCTGCCCCAAAATATTTTGGAAACCATTGTGCTAACCAACGTAATGTTGCTTTTTTATTGTATGGTACTCAACTCAAATTTGCACACTTTTCAGCCATGGTTCCTGGTCACTTTTCCATTAGCCCAATGCAGCTGGTGACATCACAAAATGCTGTCTTTAACAAGGGCCACAGGCTTTGGAAACCACAACAGCGGTGGTGATCACAACTGTGAATTGGAGATTTTACAGATGAATGTCTGCATTTCATGGTGATTGAGAAGTCTCTCTGGCCAATCAGCATGTGTCAATGTTTAGTGCTTTCTCTGCTCGCTTAGAACTAAACACAAGTAAGTGGAGCAAAAAAATACCAGTTCCACATACCAGGTACCATAGTGCATGGTGAAAACGCAGCAAAGTCAAGCCAAGCCACATAAGTACCATACAGTGGAAAAGCACAATAACTTTCTCACTCCCGATGTCAGCTCTGAGCTATTATCTGTATTATCTGAACCCTGGCAGCTGATAAGTAACAATTCCAAACAATTTATATTCACAAAAAAAAAAAAAACCATTCATTCATTCATTCATTTTCTGTAACTGCTTATCCAGTTCAGGGTCATGGTGTGTCCGGAGCCCACCCAGAATCATTGTTCGCAAGGTGGGAACATACCCTGGAGGGGGTGCCAGTTTTTCACAGGGCGACACACACACACACACACTCACACCTATGGACACTTTTGAGTCGTCAATCCCCCTACCAACGTGTGTTTTTGGACCATGGGAGGAAACCTCCTCACGGACAGTCCCTGCAGCGGGACTCAAACCAACAACCTCCAGGTCCCTGGAGCTGTGTGACTGCGACACTCCCTGCTGCGCCACCGTGCCGCCCAGAAGCTATATTTTTACGAAAGTAAATTTTCATTTTAACATAAATATCCAGTATATTTTAAAGCACTGTGTGTGTGTTAATAAAAGATGCCCATCATGAATGTGTAGCACATTCTGTGTGACTCTTATGCATCTTCCACTCACTGCCTACCAACACTTGCATATAAGAACTGCACATTGGAAACAGCTGGCTTTCTTTAGTGAATTTCTTTACCTCAGAGTGCTGTGGTAAAAAATGATCATTACCAATTAAAGGCCCATTAATTGTGCAAGCCTGAGATCCCACCAGATGTTTACATTAGAGAGACAAATAGCTGCTCTTATTTATTTTTCCACAATAACCGCTAACATACTATATTGCTTTCACAAAGATTAGCAGCAACACATATGCAGAGGCTCATGTGTTCACAGGATTAAGAAGACAAAAAGGTAGTAGGACTTTTTAGTCCATGTCCCAAAAGACTGTGCATAAATCAGAGGAGGGAAAAATGCATTTTAAAGATCGTCTGCAACCCATGGGCACACAGGCAGGTTAAAGGCTTTTCTAGAGGACAAATATAATATGATTTATGAACTGCACACTGCACCTGGTTAATTCTATGCCACTACACACCCAATTGCCAAGAATACACTGAAGCCTTTTTGAAAAGCACTGCCCTATTTTTTTGTATTGATATATCCATGGCACAATTGGAAAAGGGAATCTAGGTCTTTCAAATGAAGACTATAAAAATCCATTGCAAGGACACATACAAGCAAAAGAAACCCGAAAGCACTCCAAAGACAGGCTCTGACTCTCCAGAAGGACTATAATAAATGACTATCGGGCACTCGAACAATCTGGTCCATGCCTGGTCTGACCTCGACACAATGGCCAGAGTAGGCCAGCTGTGGCCCAGACTGGGTCCGGCAGCTGAGGGTAGTGTTCCAGTGCTCTCCGTCCTGACCTGGCTAAGTCTGGTTCTTCCTCAGGCCAGCACTTTTTAATTCCCACAAGCTGGACTGCAGAGCTGCATGTCCTGGCTAAGCAGGGGAAGCATCCATTGCACGTGTCAGGAGCAGGCACCATGCGCTTGCTCACTGACCTCAATTAGAGCAGAGGAGCTTGCTCTAAAAACTACTGCCCTGACCTGTTAACTAAGAACAAACTGTACAAAACAGTGTAATAGGCTTGGACAATGTCATTATGGGCTAACTGCTGTCCTTTGGCAAAACCATGGGATGCATAAAAAGAGGGCTCTATGCGGAAAAGCTTAGCAGGTGGTGATATCACATTCAGAATGAAACTCAGCACAGCTACATGAGTGAAAGTATTAACAGCTTTATTAACAGCCCTCTGATCAACTAAAAACATGCATTTTGTCCATTAGTAAGGGACCCTTTATAGTCTTCTTTGCCTTTAGATTTTAGAAGACGTCTAGTGATTTCTGAGGTTAAAACAAAAATCAGGTTGTTTGTTTTTATTTAATAGAATCCTTATCACTGTAGTGTTTAAATTCAGCTTCATTGTATTTATACAATAACTGCTATACTTTGGTTAGAAACAAAAGTTTAAATTTTGAAACACAAACTTTGAAATTTTAAATAAACATAGAGGTTATTGTCGATCGTTTCAGAACTGAGGCACATAAGTTAATAATATTCCATCAAATATAACATCAAATGGTTGCTAATACATGTGAAATTACACATGAATAACAGTATAACTATTGGTGAGTAAGTACACTTTTAGACTAATCTCTATCTCCCCTAATCTGACACCTCATAAGATTATATGAGAATGCTGGAATAACACGATGTCTCTTCTGTCAGGGTTAACGAACTAGCAAAGAGCCATATAAAGTTGAACAATATTGGAGTATTCCTTTAATATACCATCCTCTAAAATGCGGTTTAGGGAACCAAACTCTGTGGCTCTGTTCCTTTTTAAGAGGGCAGTGTGTATTCTGTGACTACTGAAAACCTACAAGTGAATCATTAATGCCTTAAATCACTGGACGTCTGATATATTGATAACCCCAGCATCCCAAAGCCTCATCAGCTGCCCCATTACAGCAGTAATGAGAGAGGGTGGTCAGAGCAGATTTGTGAGGGTCACCTACCTATTCTGACCTCAACAAGCATGCAGTGGGCCAGCGGCAGACAGACCTGTTTTAGCTAATGCCATTAACCTTGTTGAGCAAGACAGAGGAGGCAGGAGGAGAAATGGAAAAAATGCGAATACAAAACTCAGTACGAAAATGTGGAATTCAAGGAAGGGCAAGTAGCAAAGGATCGTATTGTGGATCAATAGGGCTATTGACAACGAATCGGTTCAATTATGAATATTTTAGAGATGATCAAATGCATTCTCATATTGCACCATAATCCAGTCCAAATTTGCCTGAATAATAACAAAAATCATAACAGCATGAGCACATAAACAAACTGGAGAAATGAATCATACAACGATCAAAATAGAATATGTAAACAATACAGACCTGTACAAATATCAGAAATCACACTTTTGTAGCATCTGTATAAGTTCAGTATGACATTTGTACTGTATTTAGTGTTTTCTGTTTTATTTAAAACACCTGTCCAGTGTGAATCAAGGTTTTCAGACAGCCAGATTTTCTTACATCTTGAGGTTTTGAACTGCAGGTGCAGGTCGCAGTCACACAGCTCCAGGGACCTGGAGATTGTGGGTTTGATTCCCGCTCCAGGTGACTGTCTGGAGTTTGGTGTGTTCTCCCTGTGTCTGCATTGGTTTCCTCCGGGTGCTCCGGTTTCCTCCCACAGTCCAAAAACACACGTTGGTAGATGGATTTGCGACTCAAAAGCGTCTGTAGCTGTGAGTGTGTTAGTGAATGTGTGAGTGTGTGTGTTGCCCTGTGAAGGACTGGCGCCCCCTTCCAGGGTGTGTTCCTGCCTTGCGCCCAATGATTTGTCCTGAGTTAATGTGAATATTTTAAGTTAAGTTATTAGGGGATCCTGAAATATATATATTTTTAATATGTCATTTTGGATTTGGACAGGAAATTAAGTAGAAAAAAAGTGAAATACTGGAGTTTTAATTTGTCCCAAAAAAAAACGTAATCTCACTGAACATATTCAGATCAGTTCTAGTTTTCCAAAATCGATTCATTTTAATGGCATTGTTCAGAAGCAATTGTATACCCCTAGCAGGGATGAGTGACATAGAAAGAGTAAGAGAGCGAGAGAGTGAGAGAGAGAGCTAGCTGAGGATATGTAGCAGTGAGAAGCTTAACTCATAATGATGAGGGAGCAGGTCTGGGCTGAGGAGGCTCTGTGCTGTCCCTCCTCAGGGAGCGAGAGGTTGGGAGCGCGTGTCTTGCCGAAGAGGCAAAGATGAAGGGCCTGTGTCAGGCTGCCTTTTAATGGTCAGAAGTGTGGTTAGTTCCACTGCCTCGACCCTCTCCCCCGTGGCTCTGGGTCCACTTCATATAACTGGCCATAATTCACCTCGTTTGGCAGTTTGGGGTCTCTGAGGTGCAGGCTAAAAAGTGCAGGGAGCAGTAATGGCAGCCGGAGCGGCTGAGGGCACTTCCATGCGGCAGAGAAGGGAAAACACTTCTCCAGCTGGACCTGCAACCCAGAGCTATCCATTACGTGCAAAGCAGAAGAGCAGAGACAATGAGCTGGTCATCAGTGTCACAAGACATGCAGTATTAAAGCCAGAGTTTGACCAAAAAGTTTGATTTACACACTTTTTCCCTTTGGACTAAATATGGTCTATTGGATAAGGCATGTTTGTCTCTTTAATTCTGCAATGGAGCCACTATGTAGGGAACACACACACACACACACACACACACACACACACACACACCATTTACTTAAATCAAGAGCTTATCTCAAACAGCATAAAGTTGTTAATATAATAAACATCTAATAAGGTTCATTTTGTGTTTTCTGACACTGTAGTACATACTGTAATTCATATAAAACAAAAGAAAATAAACATCTATAGGTGTGTATCCTGTATTGCTGTCTGGCAGATGAACCAAAAAATTGACAGAATGTTAATATAAGCAATCATTCAGGAAGAAGGAAGGAGATGAAGAAAAAGAAGGTGAACCCACGTAAACACAAACACACACTAGTGAGCAACTCTTCACACTTTAGAGGCAGTGAATACACACAGCCGGAGCGACAGGCTAACAACCACTTTGTTGCCCAGGGAACTGTTTAGGGGTTAGGTGCTTTGCTCAAGGGTGATTCCGCCGTGGAGGAACTGGCGACCCTTCTGTCTCAAGCTCACTTCTCTAACCTTAAGGTCATGGCTGCCCTAGTTCAGTTAGGCATCGTAGGTTTGCTTTGAAAGCAGTACCCAAGACTAGGAACCCACCCAAAGTACCACTGCAGTGGGAGAACACACTGGCTATTTATCAAACAGTGAAAACTCGTTCATTGGGCATACACTGTCCTTGAACATTGTTTGCCCACAAGACCAAGATAAACTTCAAAAGAAATAACACAGTTTTAGCTTCCCCTGGGAGGGGAAAAATATTATTTCTGGCTAAACTATCACAGTAAAATATAAGGCAACCACAATATCTGCTAGCTTGTTTTTTTCTGGCACTGAAATCTGAGGTTGCCATGTATTCTGCATAAACACTAACAGCCTGCGATTTTACAGCTATTTACTAATGTTTTCCCTTGGCAGCTATATTTCATAGCTCTTTTAACTTCACACACACACCCAACACAACTCCCTTCTCATCAGACTCCATTCCTTACTGAACCCTGTGCAATGCTAATAGATTTAAAAAACATGCTGCACCCAACATAGAGAGCCTAATACTTTTATCTGGATAAGCACAAAGGCCAAAGAACTGTGAGCCGAATGATTATAAAGTAATGTATAAACACAGGCAATTACCCCACATGTGACACCACAATAGCAGCCAACAGGCTACAGCACATTACGGTCCCTGCAGGCCTATAACAATATAACTAAAAGGACAATACTCTTCTATAATTAAACAGATTTATGGATAAACAAGTCATCTCCTCCCTCTTGCCAAGGACAACTATTACAGTAGACACTGAGCAGCACTTTGCCGGTCCTTTGGCTCTTCTCATCCACTGGCCTGTCATTTACAACCAGTAAACCTCAGGCTTGTGAACAGTCCCTGGTGACCAACAATCAGCATCACCAATCTGCATCATATCCCACATATTAGATACATCTGAGTAAAGGTTAGTGTTTAACTGCCTTCAAAAACTACACCCTGGAATTTCAGGTGCATCACCATTGTTGATACTGCTGTCAGGTTAAAACCTGGTATCTCCAGAATGGTACCTTGTTATGAGGAACAAGGAATACATTAGCCAATGTAATAACTTTTATTCCAAACCAATTTACATAGTTTCACCAATTACATAAAAAACATTTATGAAACGTACGCATTAGGTCAAAATTATGCAAAATGAAGAAGGGGAAACATGAAATAAACAAAATAAAATAAATGCATAAAAAAACCTTTGCTCTGACAGCAACATAACCTAAACCAGATCAGCTTAAAAACAGAATTCAGTTAATAAAATCACTTTCTGTCTAACACACAGAGAGAGAGAGAGAGAGAGAGAGAGAGAGAGAGAGAGAGAGAGAGAGAGAGAGAGAGAAAGAGACTGATTCAGACAGGAATTACTGCCTCCTGTGAACTTTAATTGAGGTACAGAGGTGGCTCGGGCACCCACAGTTAGTCCAGTATCTGTGTCTAGTCTGGACATGTTTAGCCTGCGTCACTGAGGGGAAGATAAACCCCTCTTACCCCCCGCCAGGGGACAAGTACGGACAACAGAAATACCGCTGAGCAGCATCAGCCTTCAATTAAAGGGTGCAAATCAAAATCTTACCCCATCTAAATCTCTCATCAGTATTAACTGAGCAATCACTGCAGTGATACGTAAGATTTTGCCAGTGCTCAGGTATAACTTATACTCCAGCTTTATTGTCCTATTATTAATCTTAACTAATAGTAATAACTGAGAATAAGAGGAATATGCTTTGTAACACCTGGTTTTGAATTAAAACAAAAAAAATTTATTATTTTATTTTATTATTTAATTATTCACCTCTTAAGCCTGTGGAAGTTTAATTCTTTACATTGAAGTAAGCCATTTTTAAGAACGGACTGCTTTCTGAATACAGGGCAGGGCAGGGCGGGCAGGAATGGATGGATGGATAGATGGATAGTTAACGACTTTTAAACACAGTACACTCTTAAAAATTGTGTTTTTTCAAGGGTTTTTATTAAAGGGAATGGGTCTATATTGAACCCTGAACACTCTAAGAAACTTTTGCATGATTAAAGGGTTTTTTGGATCATGAAGAGATTCATCAGATTGATGAAAATTATGTTATAGATGGTTTCTATTTAGCACCTTTTAGAGAAGGCTTCTGTACTGCACCAACAAGGGTTCTTCATTTGTTACAATATCTTTTTTTTTGTGCCGCATAGAACCCTTCTCTAAAAGGTGCAGAATAGGATCATCTATAGCACATTCTTTATCAATCTGAAGAACCCCTTCATGACTCAAAGAACCCTTTAATCATGCAAAAGTTTCTTAGAGTGGTCAAGGTTCTGTACAGAACCTTTTTCTCTACTAAAGAACCCTTGTAGGACGACCATTTAAGTATGTAATTTAAGAGATACAATGTAAATTTAAGTTGCATGAACTGTATGAAAGAAAGCATAGACCTTTAACGACTGACCATTTGCTAATTATAAAACTGTCCTACAGTGAAAAGCTGTAGCAGCACAAAGAACAGAAGAACATGTTCTTTCTCCTACTGCATAACGCACAGTAAGACAGGACTTTTCGTCCATGCAGCTGAAACCCTGGATGTTGCCATGCTTGCAGAGTAGTGATCTCTGGGGGAAGGGAAAGAAAAAGGTGAGGAAACATACAAAATTAAGGTTTTCAGTGTGCTTTGATTTTAGCACACTGCTGCTGCAAAGCCTTTTTGTTTTGAAACCTATTTTTCAAGTAAAATGAGATACTGGCTGCCACAAATGTACACACAATCTTTATAGGAAAGTCAGCAGCCAGCTTGCCAATACCCTGAGCAGTTATTTCAACTTACACAAGATCAGGCTCATATATATATACAAAAATATATTTAAAAATGACTCTTATAATCTAGTGAGAAGGACATAGATTGTAATATTTAGGACAGTGGTTCTCATGCATACCACTAGTGGAACATGAAGCAGCAAGAGGTGGTACACCAAATGACCTCGAAAAGATGTACTACTTACTTAAGAAATTTATTCATAACTGAAAATCTAAAATTTTAATGTGTAAATTACATAATGTTTCTCCTTTTTCATAATTATGCCCCAATGAAATTCATTTGTGTTGTAGAAAAATACAACATGCTACGCATACACTGTAGTTGGTTACATCTGTAAAGGAAGGGGGTGTGACAGCGTTCCTCCGCTTTTTTTTTCCAGGGAGATCCCCCAGTTTTTCTGAGAAATCCATGTAAAGAAAGCCCAGTGTCAGCTGCTTACTTGACGTAAGCAAAGGCTAGAGACAGACGTGAGCAATTTGGATTTTATTATAAAAAGGGCAAAGCAAAAACAAGAAAAACAAGCCAAGACCAAGCCTGAGATATGCTCTGGAGCCCAGAAGGACATAATCCAGAGGCAAAAATAGAGAAAAATTAACTGAGAATTCTGTACATGTGAAAACAAAATAGAAGAAAACACTCGGCTGAAGGAAAACGTGGCTGTTCTTCGCATCATTACAGCCCTAAAACAAGGTTTAACAAAGTGCCGCCTCTCCTTCACCTACTGCTACAACCGCGGAGAGCCGCTGTGAGCACCTGCCCCTGTAGCCTATAAAAGCACATAACTGATATTAAATTGACCTCTTCTGGTCAAATTTCTTTTTATTTCTTTCAAAACACTTACTGCCCATAAACTTTATAAGTTCTGACAAATGTATAATTGTGTTTAAAACATTCAGTTTAGGCCTATAGTTATTTGTATTCTCTCTATAATTTTTAGTAATTACAGTGGAACCTCTACCTATGAAATTGATCCGTTCCGTGACCCGGTTCTTAAGTAGAAAAGTTCATTTCTCGAGTCAATTTTCCCCATTTAAAATAATGGAAAAGCAATTAATGCGTTCCTGCCCCCACCCCGAAAGTCACCCTTTTTGAACTGATATATGTTTACAACACTCTCAAATTAGTAAAAAAATACATGTAGCCTTCCTAAATATAAAAAAAAAAAATACAGTGGTAACAGTAATAAAAAAGAAATAAAGTTTTAAGTGGTTACACATCGCTACCTTGAAGACCTGACGACTGGCTGGAGGAGTAACACAGGCACTGTCTGTATGACGGGAGGTGGGGGGTGGGTGGAATAACGGAGAGTAGGTGGGTGAATGTGGGGAGACGAAGCGTAGATACGGCTTAACTTAGCACGGATTTCGATGTCTGCTATTTACACTAATGCTAAATTGCTAAAACTACAATTTGCTAATCTTAAACGCTCACTCAAGTCTGGGCGCGCTGGGAGACTCGCCTATTGGGGTCAGTGGCCATTTCCAGCCGCCGGCTCAGCGGAGGCCCGGGTTCGTTTCTAGAGTCATGGTTCGTTGGTGGAGGCAAAAAATATTCAAATACCCAGTTCGTATCTTGGAAAGTTCGTTAGTAGAGGCGTTCGTGAGTAGAGGTTCCACTGTATTTTAGACCATTTTGTGTTAAGCTGCACATTTCAAACAAATTAAAAGCAACTAAAACATACAAAAATTCAAGTAAGATTTTGCCTTATGCTCCTGGAACAGAGGAAGAACCAGGGGCCACATGTTTCTGTGGTAAAGATCATAGGTGGTACTTTGAGGTTTTGGTTTAATAATGGGTGGTACTTGGTCTAAAACGTTTGAGAACAATTGGCTTAGGTCAATTGAGTGAAATGGCTGTATTTAAAGAGGTGAGACTTTCCCCATAAATGGACACCATTATTTTAATTATTATATTATTGCATTATAATAAGGTCAGTTAAGGAGTTTATTCTGACTGTTTTACACTTTCTAAATGTGAATTATGAGTTTGTCACAGCTGCGTGTTTTTTTTTTTTTCAGTATAAAAGGAGCTGAAACCTATTGGTGTGTTATCCATACTGGTAAACTTCCTGAATCTCAGAATCATTGGCCAATGCATCAGCCGTATTACCAAGCAGTGGGCATATCTGCATACTGAAATACACCCCAAATGCCTGAAATATGCTTCTTACTGATCCATCCGTACTGAGAAAAAACAAAAAAAAACAAGAGTCCTGCCAACCAGACATTCAATTCCAGGCAAATCTGACAATAACAGACCTGGAAGTTTTCTGGGACTGAAAGGAAGATTCCCCTCTGCCCAAAAAGTAGAGTCATTTTGAGATTAGCATTCCCTATATGATGATGGTTTTGAGACACATATGATTTGAAGGTTAATTATAGCGGGTATGGCTCATCAGAGCAGGCCATCGCAATCAGCTCAGTGAGAAAACAAGTGGGTCACGAGGCGAAGCGCTGATTAAAATCACATTGATTATAGTGTGGGGTTACTCCTCCTGATTTTGAGTGCTGGCCCAACATCTGTTCACTTCACCACGAGGTACAGGCAAAGGAAAAATTTAATGCTAACTAAAAAGTACAATGCCTGCACCTGCACCGACACACACACACATGCACACACAAAGTGAAGGTTTAAAATAAGCAAGAACCATGCATATAACATTTTTATGAAACTACCACAATTTTCATTAAAAAATGCAAAACAATTGAGAGAATTTTTCCGTGAAAACAAGTGATTGCACTCATCATTACACAGTCTCTGATTTCATTCATGGTCCTCTGCCTTAGTTCAGAGTTTCAGATCAGTATCAGCAATGGAATGAGATAAAGTAGCTTATATACGTGTGTGTGTGTGTGTGTCTTTGTGCTCTTGTGTTTTGAACCTGGGCATTTGGCTGAATGGCAGACGTGCTGAGTGGGCAGAGGGTGAGCAGCAGCTGGAGCAGGGCCCACTGAGGCCCCTACAAGCCCCTGGCTGTCAGAGACTGAGAGAGAGAGAGAGAGAGAGAGAGAGAGAGAGAGAGAGAGAGAGAGAGAAGAGACATACAGAGAGAGAGAGGAGAGAGAGTGAGAGACAGACAGACAGAGAGACACACAGAGGGAGACAGACAGAGAGAGAGAGAGAGAGAGATACAGAAAGAGAGAGAGAGAGAGAGAGATACAGAGAGAGAGAGAGAGAGAGAGAGAGAGAGAGGAGACATACGGAGAGAGAAAGGAGAGAGAGTGAGAGACAGATAGACAGAGAGACACACAGAGAGAGACAGAGAGACACACAGAGAGAGACAGGGAGAGAGAGAGAGAGCAGACATACAGAGAGAGAGAGGAGAGAGAGAGTGAGAGACAGACAGACAGAGAGACACACAGAGGGAGATGGACAGAGAGAGAGAGAGAGAGAGAGAGAGAGAGAGAGAGAGAGAGAGACAGACACCATGTATGATGCATGTATGTAGTTTCCTCACTAAACACTGAAGAGTACAGCTAACCTGCACAGTGTTTCCTTTTACATTTAGCTTTAGCTTCACCTTGAGGATGTCAAGCAGCATTTATTTTTCCCATATCCAAATCTCATATTAAGTGTATTTGCTTGTGAAATAAAAAGTATAACGTGGCTGGTTCCCTTCGTATAAAGATACTCACTGTATGATTTGCATTCCATTCAAAAAACATATTGGAAGTGCATCGTTTAATCATATCACTCCTGCGGGAACTGCATTGATTAGTTTGCAAAAAGCTCAGAGATACTAACACTCCCCAGCAGAAAAGATAATTTCACACCCTGCTATAAACAAGGGGAAATAATAGCTAGTCAATAGAGGGATTATATTTCCCTCTTGTCCACAATCCTAGACACGATCCTTGAGAGTCTCTGCAAAAACAAGAGCTATGCCAGATAAATGGTGCCTGCGCTGTTCAACAGCAATGTGAAATCAATATACAGTTAGAAATGGCAGGAGAAAATATCATAGTAAGCCAGTTATTGACGTGTTGCAGTAATTTACACTTGCCATTACAAGATGAATTGGGGCGATATTTATTTAGCCGAGAGAGAGCTGGCAACTCTGAGATGGTACGGCAGCTGCTGCGGTTGCCAGATGCTGGAAATACACCCTCCGTCCATCAAAACTCCTCCCTTGATGATTTCCTCCTTGTTGCAACCTGACAACCTTAAAACAACTGTATAATTAGAGCTGCATCTGCCACGGCGCGTCACTCTCTGGATCGATCAGGCAGCACTGGACCAAGACAGACGACAACTCACAGGAAGAGGGGGAAAAAACTGTCTCAGTTTCGCTGGAAGACAAGAGTCTATTTCCTAAAACGCTTTGAAAAACACAGTGAAAGGATGCACTGCTGATCTTTACCTGGCTCAAACTGATTACTGCACAAACTGCCCTCAAGGCACAACTCATGTTTCGTACTGATGACTTAAGGCTCCCATGCCTCAATACCTACTTCATAAATACTCACATTAACATACTTACAACTTGCTTACATCTTTAAATATTGTACAGAATTGTGATTAGAACAATAAAACACGCTATATTTTCTAATACCTCACCTTACACATGATAATGTTTACATCAGGGGCCAGCTCCCTATACCTAGATTAAGTCTACACCAAGACGTAAAGGAATTTCCAATGGAGATTCACCCCAAGAATTACAGTTTACCCAAGACTATATATAACCTGCATCTGTGAATTTGGGACTATGTGACTTTGCTGTTTAGTTGTTTTTTTTTTTTTGAGTTTTGAGGTTTTTTAAGTTGATAAATGATCAGGAATCAGAGTAACTGTAGCTACCTGTGGAACACTGTATACTGCTAATGTGCTATACATAACTATGCTCTATTTAGGCATTAGTAAGGAACCAAAGGAAGAAAATGTCACAAAATAAGCAGTGCACTGCAACCCAAAAATCATCCACAAAGGCTTTTTTCTCCTGCTGACAAGAAAATAAGGGGCATGATGTGCCTTACAAAATTTTAAAACTATGCACACCATCATATGTCTGTCATTAATGCCCAATTTAAAAATCCCCACATTTTTCAGTCCTGCTGCAGCTGGGCGAGTGACGGCGAGGTGAGGTAGTTAACTCTAACCACATCTTCTCCAGCAACAGTGACTCATAATGAAGGGCACGATGTAAAATGTCATGGCGGATCATCCTCTCCAGTCTAAAGACAAGAGGAAGAGGGGGATGAGTGTAGCAGAAAGGAACGAAAGGGCTAAGACACAGCGCTGCATAAAGTCTGATATATATTAAGCACATGCACCACCACGGAGCATGACATACAAGATGATGGCAACAACTTTAACATGGCTTTTAGCAACACGTCAAGTTGCTGTTCAGAAAAAAAAGAAAGCAATCTTCTTTAAGAGCTGGAAAAACCTTGAAAAGGAGAGATACATACATTTACCATGAATTAGACAGCGAGTACAAAGTAAGCTTGGAGATTCATATTACGAGCATGAAGGAATAATAGCAGTTTCATGCTGTGCAGAAGTCACACCGTGCAGTTTTACCCTATTCACATTTTTAATGAAAAAAAGAAGCTCATCACTGGTGGCAAGTCCAAGCTTGTTCACTGTGATTAGCATGGTGAGAACTTCCCACAGCAAAACCAGCATCCCCAGTGCCTCAGACCTGCTGGATATTACTGATTACTTTAAGAATAGCAGAGATTAGGAATCAGATTGCTACATTTCTATATGCTGTATCTTAATTGTTGAGTCTTATGGTAGATACATATCATGTCTGAATCAGCCTTTAACTATAGCCTTATAAATGCAATAAATTCATTAAAAGCATGAGTTTTCAGTCCCCCCTGCAATTAAATGTCTGAATAAATGCCCTTTATTTCAGCATTCCACTTACTGTATGCAATAATATGATGGTGCAGCTTCAGTATATTACAAGCTCCCTCTAGTGGGTAAAATTTTACATATGGTCATCAGCACTGAGATACAGGGCCTTGTAAGACAGTTCAACTGACAAAGTTCAAATATTTATGAAATATCTGTAAAATAGAAACTAATTTTAAAATACATGGCAAAAATTAAAAAGTGGACAGTGTTAATAAGCCAAGACCATTCCGCTTCTTTAAATTTATGTTTTATATGAACCACACACATAACAGTCATACACTGAGCCGAGGCATATGCCATAAACAGTGAGGCAATGTATGTATAGTACAAGTCTAATCTGCCAGTGGTGGTGACTGTGAGGTGCATGTACAAAGGTCTGAGTTCACATTCTGGCCTGTTAGCTAGAAACAATGATTTATGTTTTTTAAAGAAAAAAATAGAAAGAGAGAGGGAAAAAGTGAAAGGAAAGGAAAGAGAAAAAAAAAACACCCCGCAGTGCAGCACACGACTTAAATTAAAATAGAGGGGGTGGGGGGATTCTTCAAGGTTAATTACATGTAGATCTTCTTCCCCGTTTGAATTAAAATCACTAGCTACATGCTGCAGTAACACAAGTGGAGCCTTCAAGCCTACGTGTACCTCCGGATAATTCTTACAGCACACCATATCTTAACGCTTGACCCCTCCATAACTGCACCACAGGGATTTTTTGGGAACATTCAATCTGTTCGGAAAAAAATTGGGGTGAACTGAAGAGCACTCAAGTCCATGTTCCAACTGTTAAGTATGCTTGTAATATGAATAGTAGTATCTATAATTAAATTAGGAAAGACGCTGAACTTTTACTGCTTCTCGACTTGGCAAGTGTATGTACCCAGGCTTAAAAATCATAAGACTTTTAACAAGATATGGTTATAATATACAGGTTACCTGATCACATTTCACTGTTTAAGATTAGCGTCTATGCAAACACGGGTTTTAATAAGCAGGTATGGAAGACGTTATTCTTAAAAGAAACTCTGCAGTTTAAAAGTGTTAAACATTTATAAAGTTCACATTCACCAATCCTTTCCAAACATAGTTCTTCAAGGAACTAGAAGCGCTGCATACGAACTCATGCGGATTTAGTGACTTTACACAAGGTGGATGTCTTCAAACCTTTCTCACACTCACCAAAAGTTTTTCAGGGAACAAGAATTATTCATTTTGGAGAATTATTTCTGAAGCATCAAATGACATTTTAACATAACGTTTAACGTTTAAGCTGAAAGTTTTCAGAGCAAACATTTGATAAAATATTAAACAGGTTTCTTGAATTACTAAATACGTTATACACACTATGAACAATCAGAATACAAATTATTGCAGCAAAATGCTAAAAATCACGCTAAACGCTAAAATAAATTGCACCAAATGGCACCCAATTATTGTCACACAATAGTCACTTTCCCCTAAGAACATTGGATAGTAATCACATTAATATAACCAACTTGGTTCAACTCTCACTGCCCTTTTTCTCAGCTCCACTGACCATACAGGAGCACTCTGTATATCTACATTTACAGACTGCAGTCTTGTATCCTTTTTTTATTATGGTCGGGACCACCACAGAGCAGGTATGATTTGGGTGGTAGATCACTCTCGGTGCTGCAGTGGCACTGATGTGGTGGTGATGCTGCTGTGAGTGTGTGCTGTGCTGATATGAGTGGGTCGGTCAGACACTGCATGGCTGCTTATGTTTTTAAGCACTTCGGTGTCACCACAGCACTGAGAATAGTCCACCCACCAAAAATATCTTGCCAGCAGTCTCCTGTGGACAGTGTCCTGTGACCATTGATGAAGGATTAGAGAACGATCAGCAGATGAGCTACTGACTCTGACTTTATATCTACAAAGTGGACCACCATAGAGTGGAAAGTGAGTGGACACAGTTTTCCACAGCAGCACTGTTGTCTTCTTCCCTTTTACCAATGCAACAAACACTAACACACTGCCACCACATGAGTGTCAGCTCATGTAGGGGTCCTGACCATTGAAGAACAAGGTGAACAGGGATTAAGAAGTATGCAGAGTAACAGATTAGTCTTTAATTGTAAAACTACTAAGTGCTCCTATATGGTCAGTGGAGCTGATAAAATAAACAATGAATGTAGAACCAATGAGGTCATTAATGTTTAGACTAAGGTGTATATTATAATCATTATAATTATATGCTACTTCTTATACTAATAATAATAGAAATAGTAGGGGATATAGTTACTAATCATCATAAACTTATAGAGGTGACGGTAGCATAACTTAAAGGGCACATATATAATTTCCTGAAAAGCAAATAAGCATTAAAGACTCAATATGTTTAAGCCATGGTTGTATATATCTACAGACTTTACTACTAAAGAACCCTTGAAGGACCTCCTTAAAAGTGTAGAGCACATTACATGTTCTAAATGAGTGATATTGTGTACCGTGTATTGAACTGTATGGATGTGGCGGTAATTCCCGGTCATGCCTGAAAGTAGATAGTGAAGTGGGGAAGAGTGTTAGGGAGAGTTCAGTTCTGAGGCAAACCGGTGCTAGCACTGGGTTCACGGGCAGTATCACACACAAACCCTCCTCCTCCTCCTATTCGTCTTCTCTATCCCCCTCTCCACTCTGCCTCCCCCTCCTTCCATCCCTCCCTCCGGCTGGGAGTGCCACAGAAGAGCGGAGATGCCCAGAGAGACGGAGAGAGAGAGAGAGCGAGGGAGTGAGGGGGCGAAAGGCAAGGCAAGGCAAAACTTCAGCTGCGAAAGAAAGAAAAGGAAGAGAGAGAGAGAGAGAGAGAGAGAGAGAGAGAGAGAGAGAGAGAGAGAGAGAGAGAGAGAGAGAGAGAAACATCAGGCATCAGCAGATAGGAGGAAGGCACTCTTCAACTTTCACTCCCATTCCCAGCTGTTTTACAGGAGAGAGTTAGCCTTTGAAGAGCTGGTGGCAAAATACACACACACACACACATATACTCACACACATATACTCACACACCGACACACTCGTGCATATTTTCCCCTCCAGATAACTAAGCAACTGTTCCCTTGCTGGCCTCTCCCTGACTCTCTCCCCCCTGGAACACTTTCTTTTTTTTTTCCCCTTTTTCTTCTTTGGTTTGTTTGGTTTTAAATAATAAATGATACTACGCCTTATCCTGCCTATCTACATATTATTAAATATAGAGGAAAAAAAATTCATGCAGCACTCATACAACAGTTTTAGCGGTGCACTTCGCGTCGCCCACACACTCTCGTCTGGTGCATGGCTGGGTCACAAAACAGCCTTCATAACAGCAAACCAAACACTTAGCAATATCAAGCTGTGATTCAAGAAAAGAACAACAGTGCGGCGAAGACTGGCTTTTTTGTGGTTTCAATGTTGCGGTCATGGATTTTTTATTAGTCATGTCGTTGTCTATTTTAATCCCTGAGGTGTATTCTCAGATTATTGAATCTCTTCTGAAGGAAAAAAAAACTGCATTTCCTTAGGGCTATTGCTCTGTTCCTTTATAAAGTTTCTCTCTGTAAACTTTGAACATGGTAGAACACTCGTTGTTGTTGTTGTTGTCTATGCATCATCACTCTGGTCTAAACCTAGTAACTTTTTTTAATATCGTTCTGTACTTTACAGTGGGCTGCTGTTGTGTTTTAAAGCAAACTTTTAAGACCTCAGTACAAGAAAACATTACCACCTCCAGACAATGCAAATATAGCATGTCAGTATGGTGCCCTCTGACATGTCAATATCTATATCATTTGAAACTAGTCTTTTTTTGTGCGTGTTTCCCTATTTGTTTGTCTTTTTTTGTCTTTCTTTCTCAGATAGTTTAACCTTGTTATCAGCTCATCTAGATCGCCTACCCATTCATTACACATCAGATTCTCACCACAATATATAGTTGATTAGGTGTTTAAAGTTGCTGGACTCCACCCAGTAGGCAACATTTTAGACATTATGACAACTATGCTTGTTAAAATGATGACTAAGTGCTTGAAATAGTGGAGTTTGTAATACCGCTGCCCTTCTCCTGACATACTAGGATTTGATTCCCAGCTCAGGTAGGAGTTCCAAGCCATGCCAATATGAGTCATTGGGCAAGACTCTTAATGCTGCATTCACTTACCTCTGCAACATGATTAAATCTGTACGTCACTCTGAATAAGTGTCTGCTACATGCCAAAAACGTAAAAGCAAAAATATGAATAAAAGAAAAATTGCTTTCATGTGTCTTAAAAAAACTAGGCCTTCTGGTTTTCATATCAAACTCAAGAGATGTCCATCAGAGAGAGAGAGAGTCAGAGAGAGAGAGAGATAGAGCGAGAACGAACATGAGGTGTCGATTGCTTGCCGTCAACTCATCGGATGTCCTCCGCGCTCATCCAGGAGCACTCACGTGTGAAAACTTGCCGCAACTTTCGCCGGGGACGTCTTTTGACGGGCGGCAGGGAGAGCTCTTGACAGATCCGGGCGATGGCGGGCCGTCTCTCGGCCATTTGGCATGCGGTGGGCGTCTGGCACGCTGGAGACTGCCTGTCAAACGCCTATGACTCCATAGAAGAGTGTGGGGGGACCCTACGGAGCGCCAGATGGGCCATTAAGGTAGTATTAATGTAGATGCCATGGCTTTTCCCGCGCTGACTGGGACATGCTCTTTAGAACTGCGAGCAGCTGCTGCCATTTACTCCGACAGCTCCCCGCTAACTTTGGGCCAACTGGCAGAGTCAGAGTCTTTGTACCTGAGCGGGCAAGACAGAAAAACACTTTGAACTGGCCCTGGAACACACACATGCACAAATAAGTTGAAGAACATAAACAGACTGTATGGACAGCCTAATGTGAAGGAATGTGCTTCAACAAAACATGAAAATGAGAAATGAACATATAACTAAAGCATCCAAATGCCTGAAATATTATATTATTACCACAAATATGCATACATACATATATAAAACTGACTTGTAACACCATTCCTACACACAACACAAATATTTTTCTAATCACAACCACAAAACATAGTGTGTTAATGCAATGTTTTCATAACCATTTACTCTAAGCACTAATATCATGCTTTAATTGAGAGAAAATTGCCTGGTGGTGAAGAAATAAAGAATAATCAGGGGAAAAAAACAAGCACAGATAAGCACTCCAATCAGCCACATTCCACTCAACTAAATAGACTGAAATAGTATATTTTCAGACCATTAAGGAAATCACATAGACAAAATCCTATTAAGCCAATTATTTCTTTCCTCACTACAATTTACAGAATTGGAGGCATTCTCTGCCATGCACTTGCATCTTAGTACAGGAAATAGATTTCAAAAACACAAAAGCTTGATTCTATTTAGTATAACAAAGCACTTCAACCAAGAAAACGGTAACAGTTAAAGCTTGAACACATACAGTGGTTGCATGCATGGGACCACCATTCATTATTTAATTTCTAGTCAAAACAGCCATTATTCATTTGTAGTCATTCATTTTCCAGTGTCGAGAGATTGCTGAATACACATATTTATCAGAAATGTACTCTCAGATAAAAAACAATTTAAGGTTTCTCAGTATGTACATGAAGATCATTTGTTTTATTACAGCTCTCACTTGATGGGGATAGAAATCTAGAGCACCATTTCTACTGCTTCAAAATCCAGTCTTAGAAGTTGGTTGCATACTTCTAAGTATCATACTTAGCAATGTTAATGTGTCTGGACTCCTTACATGTTCTGAGAAAAACATCCACTTTTATTGATGGATTTGCCCAACTTCTAATTTTTGTTAACTGCTTTTTCTTAGTATCAGTTCATTTACATGTTTACATTCTTTTTGACCCATAGTATGGAGTTATCTTCTCATGGTGGAAGGATGGACAGAAATCTATTTCATCTCATCCTTAGAAATATAAATAACTACTGATTGGCAGTTTAACATTGCTTCTTGAATTTAAGTCAACACTCTTGGGTATTTATGGGCCACTAAAACCTCTTTTTACAACCAACCAAGATAGCTTCAATTTAATGTAAGCTCATCTGTGTGTTCAACCTTTAAAAATGTCCTAAAACCCAGTTATATGAATAGTACACTTTGTTAGATTCATTTTCTTTGTAAAACGCAGATGCTAATCAAGCAGGAGCAGAAAATGAAGGCTATTCACTGTGGAATTCAGCGTGTCAGTGGGGACGTTTAGACAGACGGTCCTTGACTTTCAGTGAGCTGCCTCTAGTCAGTTGTGTCCACCATTTTCTTTCAATGATTATTGAAAACCCATGAAAGAATGTGACATTTCCTCCCACAGCATCTCATTTTATTGGAATCCTCTTGACAATAAAAGAGAAAAAAAAAAGTCTCGTGACTCAAGAGAGCACTCACAGCTAATATGAAAGTTGCCAAAAATATTCTGCACAAAAATTAGAAATCCACTGCTGTGGGACAGCAATAAAGCACCCTGTTGTCATTCTGATGCTTTATCTCCCATCTGTTTCAGTCAAATGAATGTAGTCTCTGAAAATCATCACATAAAAGGTGATAAGACTCTTATGAGGCAAATGCTTGGTATGCAATTTCACTTAGGCCTTCAGTATAGCACACAATACATGATATCTGTGCATTTAGAAACACATGGAATGACACCAAATATGCTGTGCGCCAAAAGAGCTTTACAAGAAAGACAGAAAAAAGACACGAAAGAGATGAGAGATGGAGGACTAGATTTTGAGGGGGGGACAAGCATCATGATGTGGACCAGGCCAAAAAGCAAAGAGCTCCAAACACAAGCCCCAGTCAGCAATAAAGGCCTTTATTTACAAGGTGCGAATGATTGCTTTCCCATGCAAATGCATTCAAAGTCGCTCTAATACCACACTATCATTCATTGTGTATGGAAACGGGTACAGTGCAACATGCAGAGCAAGGCAAAGCTGACAGTGGAAGGGGTGGGGGGGAGAAAAAAAGAAAAAGCACTTCTCCAGCACTAAGCAATGTGCGTGTGTGGGAGTGTTGCAAATAGGTTATTTTGGCTTTTTTTTATATCTCCGCTGGAAGAATGGAAGCATTAGGCATCCAGTGGAAGCCCTCTGTTATTTGCTAACAAGACGATTAACATGAAAGGGAAATGGTAAATGTCATTTTCCAGCACTGCGCGACAGTGGAAACACAGTAATCATATTATTATTCGTGTTCATATCGAGATCAATCACGGCTACAACATGTAAGTGGCTGTGTTTTCTTTTCTTTTTTTATTTTTATTTTTTTTTACAAAGCCTAGTTTTAACTGCACTGTGACGATAGTTCACACACTGAAAGTGGGCTATAGAGCAAAACAATATCAAACATTTTTTTTTCTGTTATGCTGCAATGTAATTTAACACTGTAAATTTAAATTTGATAGACCACTACAATGTGAAATGTACAGTTCTATATAGTTTTAGAAGTTGTGTAATGCAGACAAATATCATTATATTGTGAGCACACCAGGTGGAGAGTATTACACTGTATATACAGGTTGATATTTATTAAAACATAAATAGGAGCTTGTGAAATATGTGACGTTGGTCAGAATGTACACTAAACTATTTAATAAGGATACACCTATATGAGAACAGTCAGTCAATGCATATATATTTTTCATATCCATTTCTGCTGGTGTCAATGCATAATCACTTATTAAATGCATTTGCATGAAGGGGAGGTATAACTTGCTGTGTAGTGCTATATTTTGTAAGATTAATAAAATGCTGAATTTTATGCACAGCAACACAGCATTGGATAAACTTTTTAAAGATACTTATTGTTCTAAAAATGACATTAACCTGCTGCACTTTTCATACAAAGCACATATTCAGGCACTTCTTATTTTCACTCTATGCAGAAATGTTTTGAAATACCACTCTAATTCTGTAATACTGTACAGAAAACATTCAAGTCTTATGTCCTTCTTCATGACTGTGGCATCTCTGTGAGATGGCTCTGTTCTTTTTAAGTGATACATTTGATAGCATTTAGATTTAGGTTTAAAAAAAATCAGTCTTCAGTTTAATTTCAATACTGTACTATATACATGCTCTCTCTCTCTCTCTCTCTCTCTCTCACACACACACACACACACACACACACAAGTCTCTCCTTCCTCGCACTTCTGCCTTCTTTCAGCTCAAGAAACATGACACATGAGGTCTAATGTTGAGCATTACTCTTATTTTGGCACAGACATCTACAGCGCTCAAGATGCATGCTGCTAGGACGTTATTTCCTGGCAATTATACAAATATAAACACAGAGTACGTCATGATATCTACATCCGAAAACTGTGCGTACAGCCACATGCAAAACTTTGCAGGCATTTTTCCATGTGTTTGCTGTGTTCAACACGTTAGAAAAGATGTATTTGTGCTGAGAAACACATTGTGCAGAAGTGTGTTCTTTGTAAAGTGTGTGTACTTACTTTCACCTCGAAAAACAACTAAACATATTTTTGACCAGAGGCACCCAAAACTTGGATAAGACTGTAAGGAGGGGACAGCAGATATAACACACACACAAACATGGCTCTCCTTTTTTTTAAGGCTATGGCATCTGTGTGGCTATCGTAGGTCTGATCATATAGGATATCTAAGTGAATAACAAGCATTAAGATAATCATTTTGCCACTTTAGCTAAGCACTCAATCTTATAATTCCTGAGAAAAATAAATGTCATGAATATAAAAATATGTATATATAGCAATTACTAAATCAAACTATGATCCTAAACTCTATAAAGGGAGGGGGCTACACACGGGTACTGGTGTGGTGGCACATAGGACTGGGTACAGATAGCAGCATGCACAGTGACAAAGCTTGACAACCGTTCAAGTGTAAAAGTAAAGGGTATCATCAAAGCAAACTTCACTCCTGTGCTCTAGATAAGAAAGGGACAAGAGGCACACACACACACACACACACACACAGGTATCTCTTCTCCTTCCTCTGGGCCTTATTGTCTCTGTCTGGCACAGAGTATTTGACACAGATAGTAACAGTGACATGATAATGGCCAACAGTTTTCTGAATATAATAACAAAGTACACCATGAAATCAAACTACACTGATATACAGTATATAAGGAGAAGACCACCCACACATATCCTATACATGCACACACACACACACATACAAACAAATATGTATCTCTGCTCCTTCCTCTAGGCCATACTGACTATGTGTGTTTGGCTCAGTTGTAGGTGTTTTGTATACAGACAGTGATTTTGCGCAATAATAATTCCTGAAAATTGTACGAATTTAAAAAACAAAGGACACTACCAAGCCAAACATCACTCCTGTGGTGTATATAAAGAATGAAACAAACACACGCACACACACTTTGCACCCACACAGAGTCATTTCTCCTCCTTCCTCTGGGCCGTGTCGTCTCTGTGTGGCTGGCTCGGTTCTGGCTGAGCAGGCACACTTGTTTGAATGTCATATTTACGGCGGCGCTTTGTCAGGACGCTCTCGTGCGCGGGTGCGGGCGGTGGAAAGCGAGCATATGGCCGCCTCACTCTGGGGAGGTGCGGCAGCCTATCGGCGCGCTGGCCGGGCAGATGCTCTGGGCTTCGCGGCGATTAAGTGGAGATCATCACTGTTTTCTTTGAGCACCACTGTGCCTTGTACTCTGAAGTGTTTGGTTAATCACTGTCTGCATTCGACAGAAGCTGCCAAAATGCTCATTAAGTCGGAATCCTCGCCGACATGTCATGCTCGAATGATGGATTTTTTTTTTTCTTCCCCCTTGTTTTTCCCCCAAGTAAAGGCCCATCTTGCATGAGAGTACACACATGCCAGTGCAGGTTTATGTATGTGCATGTTCTATGTTGCACAAATGTGGGCATATGTTATTAAAATGTTAAAAAATGTATGATGAGCATTTTTTTAGCTTCCCTCTTTGTTTCCACTTGTCATTTGTGCAGCAAGAGGTATGTGTGTGTGTATGTGTGTGTGTGTGTGTGTGTGTGGGTGGGTGTGAGTGCTGTCTCTGCCATGGCCTCAGAGGGACAGGGCTCTTTCTTTTCTCATCTGTTCAGCTTGTGTGGCTTCTGCGCTCTGCATGTTATTAGCAAAACGCTTCGAGTCACACTGCCTGTGTCAGGCAGCTTTGTGTTATAGCGTTTTTTTTTTTTTTTCAATCTTTCACTGTAATATTTAAAAATACAGTTAACCAATAAAGACCATTAAAAGACCACCCTTAATTTGTGTAACTTCCAGTCAAAGCTGATACTCAACTTGTCCATTCTTCTGGAGTTACTTCTGAGGAGATTAGACATAAAACAATGCACTTGATCAAGGAGTGATTTTTCCCCTCCTATAAAAAAACAATGGTATACATGGTTGCTAGACACATCTTCTCATTAGTCATTGGTGGCCTTGTTCTGGCAGTGTCTGAGCTCAAGGGGAGATTGGCCTCGAACTTATTTGTACTACCTAGGACAAACATTCAGTTTAAACACTAAGCACTTTGTGAGTCGCTCTGGACAAGTGCGTCTGCTAAATGCTGTAAATGGAAATGGAAATGGAATACGACTGTGTACCACTGTGCCCTACCTCTGCACAACCCAAGTTATGGGCTCAAACACATTAAGAAGGCAAGCTTGACAGGGCCACTGTTGTTCACTGAAAACCATTCCAGATGACGACCCAATGAAGCCGACTGAGAGATCGGGAAGTATGTGCAAAGCTGTCATCAAAGCAAAAGGTGGGTCCTTTGAAGAATCTAAAATACAAAAATATAAAACATATTCTGGTTTGTTTTTATATATATATATATATATATATATATATATATATATATATATATGCACATATAAAAATGGAGCCAAGTTAAAAAAAAAGATAAAACATCAATCAATCCACAAGTGTTTGTCTCCATCCTTCCATAGTTGACTAATGCAAAGGCCTTTATTTATTTATTTGTATATATTTTTCATTGACTTCATGCTTATTTTTGATAATTCCATGTGTCCTTTTCATTGTGTGTACATTCTATGTTGACCATTTTGACAGTGTTTATATAAAAGGTATCTAGCAATGCCTTTTCCATCCTGTAGTGAACTGTACTCTACAGTACCTATCAAATACCTCCCTATAGTGTGAGAACCAGTCACTGCAGTGACCTTTCTCCATACGATACCACTTCAGAAATTACAGAGTGAACTAAGGGCCCTTTTGTCCACCCGTCCAGATTGGCTTTCGTTTTGTTTAGCTGGACGTATACAGCCCTTCATTATGACATCAAAATAATGTCGATCAAACCATTTAATAGCGTGGGCCAATAATGGGCTGCTATCTGCGCCTGAAACCATATCACTGACGCTTCACAATGGCTGTGCAGGTGTAAGAGGAAAAGAGTAACGGAGAAACAGCTTATCAGGCTTTAGATAAAGAGGCTCGGGTTACTAAGGTCTCACTGACCGGCTCTTAAAGCGGAACGCACCTCAAACTCAAGAGGGGCTAAGTTATCCAACATAAACAATCTCCCAATGCTGTACAGTATCATGTAATGGGCCTTGGGGGGAATGAAGCCATGACCAAAGGAATAAAGGAGGCTGGGGAAAGGAGGGCTGATGCTTGTCAAGACTTAGGCAAGAAAGGCCTGCGGTAGAAGTGGACTGACAGGAGAGGGCTGGGCTAGGATCAACAAGACACCCACACCCACCCAAACACACTCACACACTACCTCATACTGAATTCTGGCAGGTTGCCAGATGTTCAATAGTGGTGGGCAAAATGGGAAAAACATAGCATTATGATACTTGCATTATGAATGTTGTATGATTAACTCTATCATGAATGACACTGAAGTTTATTCTGCTCAAAGGTCAATCAACAATAACATTTTTATTTTATTAAGTTTTTTTTATTAAGTTTGTATTTCATCAATTGTACATAAAATAAAATTGATTCTCGCATTCCAAAATACATGTATTCATGTATATATTGCACCCCTGTGTGAGTGTGTGTGTGTGTGTGTGTGTGTTTGTGGACCCACACACACTGTCTATTATATGCGTGCATACACAAAAGAAACGTATTTGGCCTACCGTTGAGCATGAAAATGCCTACAGCAGAGAGGAGCTCAAATTCCTGGACCACGTACAGTGACTCTAATGTGAAGCAGCACATGCAGGTGCTTTGGCCCAAAGCAGAATTCCAGGTGGCTGGAATGGATCAGGATCATCCTTACATTAGCAAAGAGAATAAAAGAAATGAGTGACATTGCTGTGTGTGGATTCAATCGCCCCCTAGAAGTGGATAATACAAAGGCTTAGTGAGTTTAAGAACACAGCTGTGTGGTCCTATTGTATTATTTTAGAATTGGATGTTCTAGCTACTCCCAGCACGAGTAAAATTCTGCCATTTACAGCCATGTTTTCCATTTATTATTAGTTGCATTAAGAAGTAGATTGGACATAAATATATCAATATATGGACATAAATAGTCAAGATGTTGTCACTTATCAAAGAAACACATATCTTTAAAATGTAACTGTAGAGAAGGAAATAAACTTGAACTTTCAGTGATTTTCAATTGATTTAAATTTAAATAGCTTTTGGAGCATTGCTATTGGTCAATTCTTCATGAATGTGAAGAACAGTAACTCTGTTTAAATTATGTAGCAAAATAAAAATTGACAGAAATGGAAATACATGGGTTCTTTTTTGAAGAGTGACAATATGTTTGTAGTTGTTTACTTCTTTAGTGCACTCAGGCTATAAAGCTGAAAAAATTCTGATGCACGTGTAGCATTGTGCCACCTGCTAAAATCATGACACACTGATGTTTGGTTTACTACATCATTTAAATACAGCATCTGTCCTTCACAATGTGTAAAAATTGATGAAGGGACCAATAGAAATGTTCCAAAATTACATGGAAATAAAACTTTTTCCATTGACTTCCTTTGAAAGAAAAGAAGTTGTTTTCCTTCTCCTGTAAAATACTGTTTTGGAGATACATGTTTTTCTTTGGAAAGCCATGATATGTTCTACATATCCGTTACATATCTAAAAGTATATATTACATAATACATATCTACATATATATTTAAACTGATCAATTCTGTTGTACATTTTAATAATATGAAAGTACTTCTAAGAGTGGACTGGTTGATCACTACAACTAAAACAAACTACCCTCATTACCCTTTTTACAATGTGGGGCAGTTATACTGCTAAAATGTTGCAATGTAATAACATTATGTGAGAAATTCCTTGCAGTCCTTTGTAATGTGAAACACTGAGGCACGGAAAAGCTCTGTGGGCTGCGTGGATAAGGAAGCGCATCACGTTTATACAGCCACACAAATGTATGTTGAGCCTAGTCTGCAGTTGTCCTTTGCATTATGAGCGGGAGCCATGTGGGGATGCATGCACGTGCATGCCTTGCCTCTGTGTGTGTGTGTCTGAGTGTGTGTGGATCTGAGTGTGTATTTGTGAGAGGACGCATGCTGAAGTGCGCTCAAGTGCAACGTCCTCAAAAAATATGCGATTTTCTACCCTCTCAGGATAAATGTATTTATCTGTATGAATGTGGTAAAGAATAGAAAATGCTCCTCTGGGTAAAGCCCACACAGAGACGGTGTAAAGTGTTGTAAGTAAATGGCAATAATGCATGTCTTGTGCGTGTTTTGAAATTCTACTCAGACACACAAAAGGAGTCAAGAGGCCATTACAGTGCTGTCATTCTTTTGCTCACCATCAGCCAGGGTGAGAGGCCCTTTTCCACAATGCCACTTCAACCGGGCCACATATTGAGTGTGTGAGAGTGTGCCGTGTGTGTGTGTGTGTTTGTACATGAAACAGAGAGCATAAGAGAATCCAATAAAATGAGTTGGCAAAATTAAGCCCAATGAAAGTGGAGCACTTCACTAGAGAGAAGTCTCTATTTCTCCAGCACTTAATTTTGGATTTGTCTATGCCGGCAAACTGCCAGAGCCATTGGAGGTGACAGCACGAACACACACTCTCTCCCACACACACACACACACACACTCATCTCCCTCGAGGAATCCAATACACTGCTTAGATTAGCCTGTCGCTCTAATTGTGTTCAATACTTTCAACACTGATAAATGAAAAGGTAATGATAGCTGGAGTATTAATATGCTTATAATGATAGCAGGCTTAAGCATACAAAAGCACTACTAGAGGCAGGGTTTTGACTGCAAATGCAGCAAATTCAGACAGCTTAATTACTGCCAGTCTTTAAATATATTTATACCACACCACTGTTCAAATCTATGTATAATCAATGTGCACACATTCCATAAAATGTTCAGCAGAATTATGAATTATTTGCAATGCATCGCATTCTTGAAGTTATTTTTTTATTGCAAATATTTTAGCTTGTTTTAAAAGGGATGTTAAATATAAGAGGCAGTATGACAATATTTGTGGGTATTGTGATAAAATACATCACAAATATATTTTTAGGAGTGTATTGGGAGTATCATGAGTCCTTATTATAGCAGCTTAATAAAAGCATCAATAGTCTGTGCTTTCTGAATTTAGTGCAATGTCATTTGAACAAAAAATCAATTATCACAGTTTCCAATGGATTTTTTTATGTGATGCACTATTGCAACTTATTAAACTTTAGAAAACCTAACATCATGATGCATATTTGATCAGACATTTTTAGCATTGCAATTTGATCAATTTTTTATTGTGTGAAATCAGTCTGGTTTCAATCAGATTCAAGTTCATTTGCAGGCATTTAAAACCTGATTCTAATAGCTCTGTATACATCTCCCCATGCTGCCACCCCAGACATGTCAATCTCCAGCCCCCTCCCCGGCTTCTTTAAACTGCTGCCATTCCAGCCACCTTCACCTTGTCACTGGTGCCAATTCAGCCCCTCCATCGCCTCTCTGCTGCCAGTTCGGCACCTCTTTTTCCCCATCGCTGCCACATTAGTACGTATTTGCAGTGTGTTGTGGCAACACTGCAGACATCATTTACTCATGCAGACTTTGCCTAAAGCAGATCAGTAATATATAATGTATGACTGTTTATCACTCATCCATAGATGTGATTTTTTCTGTGTTTTGTTTATTTTATAGCTGTGAACTATTCCCAGTACGAGGCACCTGTATGTTCCACCGCTCGTCTGCTTGTTTTTCAGACGTCTGGAAAATAACAAACCATCGTCTGGCATTATTTTCACAGCGGCAGAAAGGTCTGCTCTCCCCCAAGCGCGTATTGATTACAACCATGCCTCCGCGTCCAGGGGTCAAGGATCCTTCTATCACAAAGTTTTGCTAGTTTCAATTTGCTGTCTTCACCCCACCCACCCTCCCTGCTTTTGTGTCACTATTCTTTCCTTCTTCCATCTCTTCCACTTCTTCTTAAGACTTGATATAGAGCAGAAAGAAGTGTTACGAACTGATTGCATAACCGAAAGCATTCACCTTTTGCTCTGTTAGTGGGCGTCTCTATGCCTATAGAAACTCAGGCATCTCACTGACCACTAGAGTATTAACCTACAAAGGTGGATCAAAGTCGCACCTTAGAGAGGTGTGCGTTCGTGTGTGTGTGTGTGTGTGTGTGTTTCTGTCAGTCTGTCTCTGCTCAAGGGCCTGCAGGGCTTAGGATTCACATTTCCTGAAGCTCTAGGATGTCATTATATCCAGTATTGGTTTAAGAGTGGAAGAAAGAGGCCACTAGCAGAAAAAAAATCCTTTCTGAGTATCAATCCACTTCTTCTCTGCCTGATACCCACACAAACACACACACACACAGTTAGAGAAAACATACTTTATGGGTACACTTATATGCACAACGTATATGCACCCTCAGAAATGTACCACAGACTGTGTATCTTCAGTCTGAATATGGTGCATATTTGTGCCTTTTCTTATTTTAACATTTTAAAAGTTTATCATCTTTTAATGGTATCATGGTTTATCATCGCTGTCCAATGAAAAACATTTATCTTCATTAACTTTCAAAGGAAGCCATGTGAAAGGATTGTATTCCAAGTAATTTTGAAGTATTTTTATTGATCAATTCATCAAGAAACTTTAGCACAATGTGAAGGGCCTTCAAATGATGCAGTAACCTAAAACTTGACAAAATACTTGAATACTTGTTTTTCTTTGGAAAGTGATCATATGCAAAACAATATAAAGCAATATATAATGGCAATTCTATATATTAAATAATGTCATTGTCCAATTAAAACCATGTATTAAATTTTTGTTAATTCATAGTTTACTACATAAGGACACGGAAGCTGTCCTTCACATCATGTAAAAATTCATAAGGAATGAACCAATAGAAATGTTCCAAAATTACTTGCAATAAAATTACAATTTGAATGTTAAGATATGAATTTGAAAGAACCACTCAATGGGGAATAGGGGAATGCTGTTCTCTCTGGTTTGTTTACGTTCAGAAACATTGTCTTTTAAGTGGAATGGTATGTTTGAGGAGTAAAAATTTACAGTTGTTGTACATGGCTGAAGTTTAATTTGTCTGTACGTTTTTATTCAGTGTTTGAACTACCACAAAAACTCATTTATTACTAATTTGTAACAGTCTACGTTTACTTTCATGTTGTTAGTGATCTCCTGAATTCTGAGACTTCAGTTGCCTTTTCACTGCCAAGAGCAAAGATAGAGAAAGCCAAGAAATCTGGGCAGAGAAACTTTGAGAAAACTGATTTTAGAAAATTGATTTTTGATTAAAATCGTGAAGGTCGCCTTTAAGCCATTATGAGTTATGAATCTGCCTTTCAAAGTTTCCTTAATGTTTGTTACTCTATTTCTTCCACAGTTTGTTCTGTTCCTAGATGTTTATGTTGTGTAAGCAAACTTTTGGCTGTGACTTGTAAATTGTGATTAATACTATTCAGGTTTCGGGGCCAGGGCCTGAGGTCTCTATTGCAAACCTCAAAAAATAATGAGCTTTCAAGGATAAAAAATATGCTGGGGAGGAAGAAACGAACATATTTCAACTCTGCCATGCACCATATTCAAATGAAATGAAGAAATGAGGTGCCTTTCGCTGATTAAATCCACTCCGGCCCTCGCTGGCGCTCTCTCCATCTGTATTTAACTGTCAAAGGCTCTCTCCTAGAGTCAGGGGTGCCATCAGGCCTTTTGCATATGTTTTCTATAAATACCTGCAGTGCCGTGTCACTAGCGCTGAGCCCACTACCTTCTGGGACGGCAACAACCTCTGGGGCTGCAGCCAATCACGTTGGACTTTAAGAAGGCCCGTGCAGCAGGAAGGCTGGCTCTAGTCGTAGCAGCAGTTTCTGTTTCAGAGCACTGAGCATGATTTACTTAAGCTTGTCAGGAGAGCAAAATCTCAAGGCAAATGTGGAGTAATAAATTGTAATACATGCTGCATATGTTTGACTTGTGACCCCTGGCATTTGGAGGCAGCTCTCAGCTCAGGAATTCCACTGACAAGAAATGGCAAGAGAGAGCGAAAATTTACAGGATGGGGAAAAAAATGAGGATAACAACTCAGAAAGAGAAAGAGAGAGAGAGAGAGAGAGAGAGAGAGAGAGAGAGAAACAGAGAGAGAGAAGGCCAAGAAACTGAGCATCTTTCCATCTCTCATCAGTTGACCTATACATGCTCCAGCCACAAATGTCTGCTTGGCTGCAAAGTTGCACCAGATTCAGGTTAGAGTTGAGTCACTACGTAGCACTGAATTTCTAGTTCAAGCTTCATCTGTCCACACACCTAATAATAAATATCCTGCATGATAAATATTGTAAATAGAATCAACTCTTATATCCAGTCTACATGATCATTTTCTTACTGACTCACTGAATGACTGACTGATATTCTGTGTAAAAATTAGCATGTGCATGTGCAAGTCTCTCCCAAGACAAGTGGCAGGTGGCACTAATCAATTAAATGCCCCCATACCCTACCAACACCACCAACATAAAGCTAAAACATTGTGCCTGGGAAGAAGAAACTCATACATATTCAGTCTCTAATGAAAACTTATAAATATAGATATGTAGTGACTTCAGTTACTTTTTCTTCTAAGCTCTGTGTCTGCAGCCCTTATTCGCTATTGTTCATTGGGTAACACATTACAATAAGGGTACATAATTAATGATACTTTAAAATTCATGATTTTATAAAATCTTAATATAATATTTGTTCTTGTTTCTGTCATTAATTAATAATTATTTGTGACTTAGTTGTTTACTTAATTGCTTAGTAATGTTTATTACTTTCTTATTACTTAAAACTGTCTTCAGTACCATTAATTAATGTGCCATTATTGTAAAGTGATAGCATTTATGGTTCAAATGTTTTCAAATGTACTCTATTTACTAATACGTTGTGAAACTTTATTATCATTGAACAGTGTAAATTTTCTCAGGGTCAGTGCAGGAGTTGCTGTTGAGAAGCACATGGCTATGGTTACACTTTCCTCCATCACTCCTGATTCTAACCACAAAACAAGACCAGGCAATAAAGTCAAAGTGCCTGGAGTTTGTGCTGTAAGACCAGACATCATCCCTAATGTGTGCATGATGAGTCTTAAATGTTCTTAAAGATTCTCAAAATGGTAATAATTCAGACGAAATTATATGCCTAGGCTTAACGTGGGACATAGCTTACTTGACCATGCTTATTTTGAACTACCGCTAATTGCAGCTCACTTCTCCGCTGGTTTGTGGGATAGTGGGAGGAAAACATGTTATAATTAGAAGCTGCACGTTTAGTAGCAACACATTTAAGTAGCAGTATGGTTAGACATAACAGCTTTGGTGCTTGAGAAAAGACTTGCACTGATTCAAAAGTGTGACTGAGGTTTTAGCATACAACAAAATCTTTATCCCTTCACAATCTTGCTAGGTGTTATCTTTATGCCATGTGGTGAGCTTCAAGAATGCTAAAAATGGGAGTTCTATAGAAAATTGGGATTATGTGTGGGAGGATCCATGTGTTCCTGTATACATACAAATACATGGGGAAAAATACTGTATTTTGAATGATCATAGGGACTGTAGGTGTCCTTATAATTCAAATCAAGACTGTCAACACATAGACACCTGCAGAGATTTGGTTCGTGAAAAACAGCTATTTACTGCACATCTTTCTAAAAGCTTAGTTTAGAATAAAAATTGTAATATGCATGTATTGAGATTGTTTTTGTCCAAAGGTGTTTTAAAAACATGAATGAGTACTGGCCATAGAAGATAAACTGTATGAGGTTTTGTCATTATTCTCAAGGGAGAACTTTTGTTTTTGTTGTTTCTTCAGTTTCGTATCATCTAAGTGACACTCTTTATACTAAAAGTTATACTTGCTTAGGTGTTATCTGGCAAGGTATGTTAGATTATTTACTAAAGTGGGAAAAGGTATATTAAATAGCTAAATACATTAAAAGAATAAAGATGATAAATGTGCTGATTGAAGCATGTAGTTTTTAGGATGCTAATTGGTGGTACACAAGAAGCTCTCCAGAAAAGCACTGATAATCATCAAGATAAATTTCAAGATAAATATCATAGTGAAAGATTTCAATTTTCTACTGTAAGCATATTTTGACCTGATTTTGAGCTAAAAGTCTTCATATTTAAATAAATACTCTCTAATTAATTTTGATTTTGTTTATACTGTTCTGGGCACAATCTTTGGGCAATCATATTCATGCTGGTTTCCAAAACAAAGTAGGTTTGGGTGGCCTATGGTTGTTTATGTAGCAGGTATGTGATGCAATATGATCTGACTAAGCTAGCAACATTTGCTCAGGGGAAACTGTGTTGACACTGTGTTGACAAACAGTGGGTAAATTTAAAGCCACATGTCATCTACTATGGATCTGAGGTTTACATCTGTGTTTAATATAGTACAATAATAGTGTAATGCTGAGTGGTTTTACTGTATCCTGTGGTGTCCATTCAGTTTGACCACTCAATGTGATCAGTGTCACAAGCACAAAGTTCTATTTATGGTTTTGACTAAGGCTCTACAAGTTTAAATACTACATTTTCCTGAAATGCACATCCCTATAAGATTCTTCCATCATATAGTAGCTACATTAGCATCATAGCACCACACAGCAATCATGTTGCAAACTGATTTAATGAAAAAACATGCTCATTTGTTTAAGGATATTTTGAAAAGCTAGCTACTCTCAACCCCGCACAAGTAGTTTCACCCATAACAACTCCAAATAAAATCCAAACACCTTTAGCATAATAATGTCCGCTTGTGTTTTGAAGCAGCAGATGGAGGGGAGAGGGCAGTGGCACAGGCTGAGGGGACTGAGGCTGACACAGTGGACTGATGGCTGGGTCGGGAGCTGCCAGTTTGAGTGTTAGCCTTGCTGATCCACCCCATGGTGCGGTACCAGCGGCCCTTCCAGCCCCCCCGCCATCCAGGTCCCCATAAAAATAGCCCCTTCCATTACTCTTCCACTTCCCCAGAGGCTGCAAGGTCTCTGGCATCATTACCAGGACTAAGCATGTGACTCTGGCTTCTACACAGCAGTCTGTAAGCCCCGCCCCTACACCGTCTCACTAATTATAGGTCAAGCACTCTTTTTGTAAATTATAAAAACCTTTGTTCTTATCAGGTTTGAAAAGACATCAGGAGATAGAACACAAAAAGAGGAGTGAGGGGAAGAGAAGGAGAAAAAAGAAAATTATATAAAAATTGGAACAGGGCAAAAATATCAATTATAAAACCCAGCTAATTTGGTATGACCAGCGAGTGTCATGCATGCTGACAGTGCTCCATTATGCAGTCATTTGGGCTCTTTCAAATTAGTTATGTTAATGTCCTGCGCTGGAATGTAACACTTGGATGGGACAAGATTCCAGCAATTAATTTCTACAGTCAGCCGAGAGACAAGCAAATTTATTTTCCCCCCCTCTCGGGGAATGGGTGTTGGAGGGGGTGGCGAGGGTGGGGGCAAGCGCGTCAGGGTGCGCCAAACAAGCACAACACCGGGCCTAAATAAAGCCCAAACAATGGGCGCCAATGCCTCCTCATTCATTCCACTGACAGTGTTTTGCAGCTTAAACCTGTTTTATTAATTATGTTTGACATTTCCTTAATTAGTTTCATTTACACCAAATCAATCCCTGCCGCCACCCGGCCTCATTTATCATTTTAAAAAATTTGCATAGCCGGTGCTGACTTTTTCTACTTAATTATACATTAAAAGTGTCAAGCGCGCTTGCTGCCTGGCATTATCTGCCGTGGAAAGGGCTGTGGCTGGGCGGCACTGGCATTAATCACGGCGACTCTGCGAGGGCTGCCGGACGCTGGTGGTGCAGGCACCCTCAGTCTGGGAGCCCCCCGGCAACACCAGGCCCCCCCATCAGACCCCCTGACCCCACGGAAGAAAAAGACAAGTGACCTCCAGCCCCCAAAGCAAAGGCTTGTTTATTTCAAGTGAACTTGAGAAGGTATAAATAAACAGAAGATATAATGTGTGACTATGTATAGTGTGTGCTGATTGGTAGGACACCTACCTCTTTTATGTAGAGCAAGACAAATGTAAGCTATATGTATTCACCAATGCTATCATACTACCAGTTTATACAGTCTCTAAAATAAGTAAGTAAGTAAGTAAGTAAATAAATAAATAATAAAAAAATAAAACTAATAAAATAGTAAAATATAGATACTAATAAAATGGGCATTTGAGCAATAAAAAAAAACCTTCAAGACCTATTTCCAGTTCACTTGGTACCTTTTGTAAAATGCAAGTAAAACCTAAATCTTTGATTTCTTAATTCTGTTGAAGCTTTTAATTTTTAGTAAAAATCACAAAGAAAATGTTTCCAGTGTTTTCACTGAACTTAATTAAATTAAAATTTGATCTCTGCAACACACATAGATATATTTCGGTCTTAAAACATTCCACACTTTGCAAGTAAAGCTGGGTTGAGGCTCACCACTTGCTGACAGAATTTGTGAGAGGATTGTCAAGCAGTTCAAAAACAACAGTTAAACTGTTCAAAGCAAGAGTTTAATATATTTTGTCAAACATAAAAGGATTGTGGCAATCCTGAGAATTCTGTATGTAGGGCAACACTGTTGAAATGCATGACCTTTGAGCCCTCAGATTGCATGGGATGAGAAATTGTCATGCTACAAATAGTACAGAAGTAGAAAGCCATATATCAATTCTATGTGGAAGAGCTATTGAGTTCTCTGGGAATACGTGAGAAAATGAGAGACACATGTTGCTGTCAAGAAAACATCTCATTCTGGGAAGTCCATGGTTATTTCAGCAAGACAGTGCCAGTCCTCATTCTGTACATCATATAAAAACTTGGCTTTGTATACTGAGAATAAGTATTCAGTATCAGATCTGACTTCGATGACACATCATGTAAAAGAGAATCAGGCAACAATGACCAGAGATTGTTGAGCAGCTGAAGTCTTGTATCAAGTAAGAATGCACAACAATTCATTTAACAAAAGTTCAGCAGTTGGTATCCTCAGTTCCCAGATGATTAAACAATGTAATTAAAAGAATGGTGATGTAACACAGTGGAAAACATGCCTCTGCCCAAACTTTGTTGGCGTGTGTATTGGGTGTCAAATTATAAATGTGTTTATATTTACAAAATATAATCAAGTTGTTTAGGTAAAACATTGGAAATCTTTACTTTGCACTTTTGTCAGTTATATATTACATTATGTATTAGAATTAACAATTCTTGTTTTTATTGCATTTTACCAAATATCCCAACTTTTCTGGAAATTTGACATAAATCAGACATAAGCACACACTGAAAGTGTAAGCTCAAAAAAAAAAAATCACACTGTTTACCATGTACGTGTGAGGAAATACAATGAGCATCCTTTAAGGCAAGCAGATTAACTGAGGCTTTCTCTTCGACTCTTAATAAACCACCACTGGAATTTCAGATCTTGACTGGCAGATTCTCTGACAGACTTGCTCCATCCTAAACCCATGTGGAGGTACATCCTCTAGGGCCTACAGTGAATTACACTGATCTTAGGCCATTAAATAGCCATATGTGCTTTAGGCTCTTGTCACAACACACCCTCTCTCTCTGACAGACTGATAAAAGTTCTTGACATAATGCAATTAGAGATGATGTGCTCCTCATTTCTTTCCACTCTGATGGAGAAGCAGAATGTCTCGGCAGACCAGTGTCAAATACCTTGAAGTGGAAGTGTGCATTGTGTGCTACCACAATAAAATAGGACTATACATTTGAATTATGCTGAAGTGGAATGTCAAGATACTGCATAAAAGAAGACTGACCCCCTTTGAAGTCATACATTGGTTCAGACAGAGAGCTTTCTGAGCGGTTATAATGCTCCTCTGTTAAAAGACAATCACTATACAACACACTATAAAAAAAAGGCATAATTATATATAAAAAAAACAATATATAGGTAAGAAAGCTGATCTTAAGTCTAGTGAACATGTATAATATTTTCTTCTTATGAGACAGTTGTAAGAATATAATGAGAAACTTTTTTTTCCCTTAGGTTTTCTCTAATGCAGTTATTTTCTATCCTTCCAATCTTTAGCTTTTACCTTTGTGTAAACTTAAAAAAAGTGCTATATAAAGATGTAAAGATGTGCTTTTATTATAATTTAAGGACAGGATACCTTTAGCCTTGACATATTTCAACATGAACTTCACAAAAAGCTTAAAAGCAAATGAATGGTCCTTTTCTTGAAATAAACTGTGATCAGTCATCCAGCCCTAGCCTCAGAATGAAGAAGCGACAAGCAGAGGATACAGGCAGGGAGGAATAAATTGAAAGGCAGTCTTTGCAGAATCACTGATCCACAGTGAGCCTGAAGAATAGTGGCATCAAGACGTTGGGCGGCGAAGCCACGGCTCGGCCTGTCCCTGCTCCAAGGGCGATACAAAAGGCAGGCTGGCCAACAAAGGGTCTAATGAAGTCACTAATGCGCTGGCATGCCCTAACAGAGGCAGCGGGTGGTGGCGACCGCTGGCACGCCTCACCGCTCCGCAGCACTAATGCCTGCGGCTAAGCTAGCAGGGTCATTAGCCTAAGCTACGGTGCCTAACTCAGGGCTAAGAGGACCCTAGTAATTGCACTAGGATAGATCAATACTTGTTAAAAAAAAAAAAGAGAGGAAAGTTAAGAGGGGGGAAAAAATTCATTCGCCCTTGCTGTCAGAAGGATAGAGTGTTAGAATTAATTCTCACTCCCAGTAAAAGAGTGGGTGAGCATCAAACATCATTATTCCAGAAAGTTCCTAATCAGCATGTTAATACAGTGCCGAATGTTCGTTGGAACGGTTTTTAAATAAGCCATGGCCACTTTCGCAGCAAAAATATTATAATTTATATAAGTGATCATCCTGGAAAGTGGAAGACCCCCACCATCAATACCCTTAGTGGTTAAAAAAAAAGATGTTCCTTGAAATGCAAAACGTTTTTCGAATCAAGGATTATGGCTCTTTTTAGCAGGGAAAAAAAGCTGGGATAAAATATGAATATGAATTCACATGCCTCTAAAGTCTGGTGGAAGCCTTAGTTCTACAAGGGCAGAAAAAAGGGGGAGGAGGAAAAAAAGGAGAAAAAGAAATCATTTATTTAGATGGCATACATTACCATTACTCTTGCATTGTGTCGCCACTTTTTATAATGACTAGGATAAGTGTCTCGCCTGGAATGCGCACTCTTGACAATACAGGCGGATATTACTTGGTTAAAAGCTCGAGTCCTATGGGTAAAGGAGCCTGAAAGAATAAAGAGTATCCGTCATTGCTAACGAGCTATAAGGCTAGCACATTGCCTTAATAAATCACCATATTCGCCCTGTTTATTTAAATTCATTGGTGCCTCATTATACCTGAGCTATGCACCTTTAGGTCCGAGTTGATTAGGAGTGCCATAGCTCAAAATGGCTTTTAATTCAGTGAAATGCGCTTTGACCTTGTGCCGTAACCCTGTGTGAGACATACTGTGGCCAGCCCCATTAATAACCGCCGCTCTTTTTTTTTCCACCAAGTTACTGCAACGTCCCCCTTTCACCTCCTCCCTCTTTTAAAATATGTATTATTAGTTAGCCACAACGGCACATTTATCAAACCAAATTACCCTTTGGTGTAAAACGGCTTAATTCCACATCCCTTTACCCCTCTCTGCCATTACCTGCTCTTTAAGAAAGCTGGGAATTAAAGAGGCTGATGGTATCGAGGGATAATGAGGCGAGTGTGTGCCGACCGAGTGTACTTGATCACCTCTCCAGTGGCATTCGGGATCAAGCCCATGAATCTTCTCTAGGAACTACGGCCCCTTCTAATGCAAGGCTAAGGGAAGATGCATGGATAAAGCCTTATTTGTTTAAAGCAGATAAGGAAAAGAAAATGGCATGCAAATATATACAGGCAATACATGGGGGTAGTTTTAATAGAGTTTAAACTGGCCATAAAGGAGCAAGACAGTGTGCCAGTGTCCTCATTACAGCTTCACAAGGCAAAATCTAAAGTGCTGTCTTGCAAATAAGACATGAGTGAATCCTGTAAATCGGTTTTAACTGAAGTTTTGAAGAGCACAGCACAGTTCATGATAGTTTGTACACCCTGAGAAATAGATAAGTGATAAATGGAAATAGATAAAAGATAAGTGATAAGTTGAAATAGATAAGTGCTTCTTGGAAAAACCTACAATTTGTATAGAGCTTTGTTTAAAGTATGTGGAGGATCTATAAACTGTGTAAAGGTTCTTCACAGTTGCTATGAATGCATTCATTCATTCATTTATTGTCTGTAACCGCTTATCCAGTTTGGATCCTGAGCTTACCTGGAATCACTGTGTGCAAGGTGGGAACGCACCCTACAGGGGGCACCAGTCCTTCACAGAGCAACACACACTCACACATTCACACTTATGGAGACTTCTGAGTCGCCAATCCACCTACCAACGTGTTTTCGGACCATTGGCGGAAACCGGAGCACCTGGAGGAAACTGGAGGAACTGGAGTAAACCCATGCGGACCTGGGGAGAACACACCAAACTCCTCACAGATAGTCACCTGGAGCGGGACTTGAACCCTACCTACAGGTCCCTGCAGCTGTGTGACTGCGACACTACCTACTGCTACTACTACTACTACTAATATAGTATTACTACTGCTATTCATTTACAAAAAAAATTTAAAATCTTTAAAAACCACATATTGAAAGTATATTTGGAGGATCAGCAGTGGGTCTTCTGGGGCACTGCTTTGAACAACACCTTTCGGTATACATTTTTATACACCTATAGAGTATAAAGGTTACAAGCCAGGTCCACTGGGTACTTGCAATAATAAATAATAAATAGGCTTATTGCAGGGTTAGGAGCTCGGACATCCGGGAGAGACTCGGAGTGGAGCCGCTGCTCCTCCACGTCGAGAGGAGCCAGTTGAGGTGGTTCGGGCATCTGGTTCGGATGCCTCCTGGACGCCTTCCTGGAGAGGTGTTCCGGGCATGTCCAACGGGGAGGAGGCCCCGGGGCAGACTAAGAACACGCTGGAGAGACTATATGTCTCGACTGGCCTGGGAACGCCTCGGTATACCCCCGGAGGAGCTGGCGTCGGTGGCTGGGGAGAGGGAGGTCTGGGTTTCTTTGCTCCGACTGCTTCCCCCGCGACCCGGACCCGGATAAGCGGTGGATAATGGATGGATGGATGAAATAGGCTTATTGCTGATAGCTTGTCGGTACAAAAGATCACTACACAAAAACAACAATACTATGATTTCTTGTTGTGATCTAGTCATTTAGATACTATAACCTTGCCAAAAGTGAGATAATTAAAGGTGAATATTGCAACAATGATTATAAACAAAACATTCCACTGTCCAAATGACAACTACTTCGATCATCATCACATACAGAGATGCATTGCATCCATTATTTGAAAACTCTTTATTGCACCCGGAGGAACGGCCCACTGTGACAAAGTCAAAACATCACACAGCTCCAGCAACTCAGTAATGACACTGACTCAAGGTTAAGGGCGAGACGACAAAGCCAACACAGAGTGGAGCCCAGCTCTGAGCCACCACTGCCACAGTCCTACAGAAGAGTAGTGGACTCGCAGGAGCAGAAGACATTGCCCGTTGTCCAGAGGCTTGGGCATGAAAGAGACGGATGGCTCTGACCAATCGAGTGAGTGATTAGATCAATTAAGCCATTTCGAGCAGGACCTGGATGAGGTATGAGAGAGGAAAAGATGGAGAGGGAGAAAAGAAAGAGAAGGAGAAAAGAGGCAGAGTCTGTGTTTTCCAGGGGGACAGCGGCAATCAGAACTGCCTCATTAGGCTACTGGACCCGACCCAAGCCCACTGCCCCTCAGACATCAAAGAAGCATGAGCACACTCACCAGTGCTGCTAAAGAAGTAATGATCTAATAGAACACGCTAATACGTGAAACACATCTGTAACACTGCCTATGCAGAGATTTGGACACACATTTGGGTACTGCACTGTACCACTCTTTCAGAAAGTATGACATTGTAGTCTAGGTGTACACACCAGGCATTTACTAGAAAGTGCTGAATTTACATTAAAAGTCAATCCTGTTCATATTTTTTGAAACTGCATATCAGTCCATTTTGACGGTTTTGCAAGAACACAAGAAACAGCATATTAATATTTGTCTCTGCATTTAGCCCACAGCAGATTTTCCCTGCCATCGCACTGAAATTATACACGATGTTGCAGCAAAGTGCTTTTGAGTCGGGTTCTAATTCACTACCAACCAATCAGTACAGAGCTTATCTACACGTCAGATTAAAAAAGACACTCATAATGTTCATCATAGAACAACTCTATAGTGCCTAAAAATATCATATATTATTTACTGCTACATAAAACAAGACATATGCCACTGTGCATCATGGGAATAATCAACAATGTACAATATTGTTGCTTTCCAAAGAAAAACGTTTATCTCCAAAACAGTAATTTTATGAGTAACATTTTAGAAGAAATCTATACAAAATATTTTTTATCTTTCAATTGATGTCAATGTCAAAAATATATATTTATTCAAGTTATCAAGTAATTTGGAGCATTTCTATTGGTCCATTCATCATGACATTCACTAAAATGGTGATGTTATATGATGACTGCAGCACTCTGGTCCTTTAAAGTTCACATCAAGTTGTGAGTATATCACAGTTATTTACTGCTAGTTCAAAATACTCTAATATTCAAAATGCACTAATACTTATTTTAACACACTCAAAACTTGAAAGCCTTAAAGGTCTAGAGCTAGATGTTGTATACATAAGACTTTATATCACCATAGCACTGCTGATATTTAGAATTCATTTCCATTGACCTACACAAGGCTGACAAGGGAACAAGCAAAAATACCGTCTCTGTCTCAGTCTTACTACCCACAGGGACAGAGTTATAAGGCAGTTCTTACGAACATCTGACTCAAACAAAAACAAACATTCCCGCCTTCAATACATACTGCATGTGGCAATCTCTCAAACACACCAGTGCTTTAGAGAAGAGATCACAGAACGATTACAGTAGAAGTTCTCAGTGTATGCCGGGAGAGAAGAGAGGCCTTCTATGTCCAACAGGGTGGGAAAGGATCAAGGAAATTCCGCCAGGAATGACAGACAGAGGAAGAGCCGGATAAATAATGCGCTGTGTTCTCCTCACTAGCGTCTGCATTTCCATTTACCAAGCACTTGGACGCTTTGCATATCAGAGGCCGGCGTGTCTGCAGTACACTCCGGTGATTAACGTGTGATGACATTATCTCTCTAATCGCCCTATAGAAGAGGCTCTGCATTATGTATAGAACACAGCTGTAGCAGCCACTGTACCAGTGACAATTATAAGGTTTTACAGGCCGTCCCTGTGCAGAAAGAGCCTTTAATCGGCTAATCTGCCGCATAGCGCTAGTGGATTCCATTGGTGTGTTACTTCTTTCAGGGAAGAGGGAGAAAAGCGATGGGGTTATTTTTACAGGGTAATTTCAGGACAATACAGGCGCTTTCCTCAGAGTAAAAATATCCTAATCTGATTTACCTGTGTGTCAACACAATGGGAGTTGATCATTGGGCGTCTAAGATTATTAGCAAATGAATGTGCATCTGCCATGTATTGTCGCGAATGAGCATGTAGTTTCTAAGGACTGTCTTATTTAGAGCATAAATCAGGCTTTTCTGGATCTCTGAAACGTACAGTAATTCTTAAGTAAACTACTTTTAGGTCAATTGATTTGGTACAAATCTATACTGTACGGTACGGTATGCCAAGATTCAAATGGCTTGCATGATTCCAGATGATTATTTTGGATCGTCTGCCAAATGAAGACAAAAGCTTGCTCCCGCTGGACCTCAGGCAGTAATTAACTGTCATATACAACAGCCTGCAGCAGGTCCCTATCTGATCAACTTGAAATGTTTTGAAAGGCTGTAACTACACTTTTTTGGCCATGCTTTTGCCTTCAGCTCTTCCTCACTGGAGTTCAAGATACTGTTAACACAAAAAAACAAACTCTAGCTATCGACAGGATGTGCACCACCACTGCACCCCTTCTCTTTGAGGTTGGCAATAAGGAAATAAAATCTAATAAGGTTCTGCTTTTCCTCAGAATACTGTCAGCCAAGTCTTCCTCTCAAGCCTTCCTTCAATGCAACACAGCCTGGAGGGCCTCCACTATAAGAGCACACTGTGGAAGCAGAAGAAGAAGAAGAAGAAGAAGACGGCCTTCGGCTTTCGGTTTATTCCCTGGATCCCACCACTGCCATCGCTTTTTCTCCTATGTCAGTGGCACATGCCAGCCTCTGCCGAAGCCTCCTCTAGTCCCAGGTCTGATGCAGGCACATTAGATCATGTGTTTGTGCCCGCGGGACTGAGTGTAGCAGTGTGTTTGGGCTGCTCTGTCAGATGACTCGAGCTGCGTGATTTATGGGCTCTGGAAAGGTTGCGTCGCCGTTATGTGCGAACGGACCCGCATGGTAAATGGGGGAATTCTGAATTTATTAACATACAATGAATGATGATTAATGGTTCGGCGCGGATCACGCAGTCTCTTTTGGATGTCTCAACACGCTTGATGTATGCGGCAATAAAAAGATATGTGCAAGCCACTATAGCGCCTTAAGCTTGTCTTGCCACTGGCTAACATTTGGGAAGGTGTACGATGATGGCTGAGGGAAGGGGGGTGGTAGAGGAGGATTGAGTCTATAAGGACGTACTGTACAGAGTGGACAGGTGTAGTCCACCACGCATTATTTACCATACATTACCAGCGGTGTCCTCTGCATTGCTCAAGAACTCGCATAGTCAACGAGGAAATGAATAAATTAAGATGGTGCAAAGCAATGCAATTTAGGGCCAAATCAGGAAGCATTTACTAGGCCATTCATCAAACCCCAGTATTATTAACTTTTGTATTCCATAACACATCTTTGTCCTTTCATCCACGTTTCTAATATCTCTTCAAAAATGTTGGCACTGCTGTTTAGAGGAGAGTGTTCACCCTAGGCCTATTAGAAAGCTGAACTTTATAGCAGAGAAACGGGGGTTGAAAAGCAAGCACGTTTCCAGGATTCTTTCACCCATATTGGCGCCCCCGTGCAGTTTTGAAGGTTCATGTCAATCCCTGCATGCCAGTAAAGAAAACAAATTGAAATGCAAGATCACGTTGAACATGTGGCTGTCGCCTTTACTGTGGTGGGAGGTATTTGGAGTGTTCCTTCGCGAGGGGGTGCAAAAAGCTTAAGTTAAACATCACAGACTGGCTGACAATATAGATTACACTATCTTTTCAGAGCTGTGTCTGCTCTATGGGCAAACAGGCATGAATACATGTTTAAAACCATATTCCATCTTTACACTGACAAACTTTGATGTGCACATGTATGATCATCTGTATTAATGTGAATAAATATATCTGTACACTGTCACATTGGTCTTAGCTGGTGAGGTATGTGCGTGTGGACACCAACAAACAACTGACATTAAATATTCAGCTCCTCACCCTCAGTCACCTAATCGTTTTTTTATTATTTAAATTGCTACCAGTTTTTAAGATTTCTTTTTTCTATTTTACAAATTAAATTAGCAAAATAATCTAGTACCGTTAGTGACTGTCCATCTCAGAGGGTGCATTCCAGTCTTCTGCAGTATGAGAATCATAAAGGTAAATACCTTGATACATTTTAGTAGCAAATGTATTTTGCAGGAGCTAACACTTCTTGATCACATGTAGAGAATAAGGCCTACAACGCAAAAGTTTTCAACCTGGATTTCCAATCAAAGTTTATTCAGAAAAAAAACCCTCCTTATTTATGTTTCATTCAAGAAAAGAAATCTCTCAGCTATCCATCCTTCTTTTGCTCTTTCTTCCTTTCTCTCTGCATGAGGGACTTCCAAAATGGGAGAAATACAGGAGCAGAGGAAACAGGAATAGGAAAAGAGGGGAGAGCCAGAGAGACTTGATGCAGAAGAGTGAAAGTGAGAGTGGGAAGCCAAGCATAAAATAACTTCAATCTAACATATTCTCGGCGGACGGCAGGAGGCAAATAGCAGTAAGGCATTGGGCTGGGACTGGAGCCGTGAGTCTCTGGACGTCAGTGACCCAAAGAGGAGAGGGGCAATGGGGAGGAATATCCAGACACATCCCAGGCAAACCCTCTTCAATTAAAGCCCAGGCGAGCTACACAACCCTACAGATTAGTGTCACACAGTTCAGTCATGGCCAGCCTCAGCGTGTGTAAAGCTTAAAGTGAATTTATTGTAAGGCTCAAAGTGAATTTAGGTAAACAGGCTACTGGGAATTTGTATAGAGGACTTTAAATGGGGCTTGTTCTTGTGCACAGGTTTCACCAACTCAACCATAATACACCACTTTTCACTATCCAACACAGATTGAAAGAAACTGGTCTGAAATAAACGTACACAGCCTTTCTTCATCTGTTTTTACAGTGAGGATTTGATGAGGGAGACATATATAAAATGCACCAGTAACTGTTAAGTAACTGTAAGTTGAATGCTTGCACTTGTTTTCAATTCCATCTACACAACAAAGCTCTACTTTGTAATTCATATACATTTTCAGTTTTAAAGTACAGGTTACAAATCTCAGAGTCTATGAAATATTCCTTGTTATTTTCCCATTCAGCCAATCATGTTCCCCCTGCACTGAAATCAGTTCATTAAATAAATGTTTTATTTAAACCATCCAAATGATTCATAATATTTTAAAATAAAATTGCCCATAAGTACACGGCTGGGGCTGCTGCTGCAATCTGCCTGTATTTGTTTCACTCAAATGTCTTGTGATATCAATTGTTGTTCATAATCAATTTAAAAATGCAGATTTTACAGCTTCATTTGATACTGCATTTGTATTTGTGAGTAAAAAAACAGAGACAAGTATGAATGTGCTACGCAGACAATGTTACTGAATATAAATGCAATTTCAGTGTAATTTACTGTGTAAATGTGTATGTAGTTACATACATAATGTACGTATGCACGCATTGATCAAATGTAACTCAACAAGTAAGGGGTGAGGCCATTGTATACAGTACAAGAGCTAAAGATATGAGCACACATACAAACAAACTATTATGAGAATATGGTTTGCTTGTACATGTACAAAATGTATTATATTTGATATTCAAAGAATGTAAAACATAAATACACCCTAGATATATATCTGTATTACAGCAAATGTAACGGGCACTCAGAAATTGTTCAGTTTAAATAAAATGCATTCAATATTTTATATTTTATTTCTAAACTTCAAATAAAAAAACTAAAACAGAAAACATAAGCTTGCTTTTGAGAATTTATATTAACCTAATATTATTAAGATAAGCATGTGCAATAGAAGGATTTGGGCAGTTTTGGATGAGTGTCTATAAGGTTGGAAAGGGATTTATGCACAATATAGTTTGGCTATACAGGCTGCTTCCACGTATTAAGGCCTTAAGGCCTTAGAGAAGGGCTTGTTTGCTTGGTATTTTCTATACTGGGGATTTATAACCTATTATCAAAACAAGCACATTAAATAAGCTTAATTGATATTCCTGGACTTGTACAGGGCATTAAGTTACATGATGTAAAACGCTGCACCCCATTATAGATCATAAAATAATGTTGATGAGTGCTATACCTCTATTAGACAGTGAAACACACAAAAAGGCATTGCAGATTTGATCCGTCCATTATGAAGGAGATAAAAATCATTTGTTAATATGCATCAAAATCAAATATGGCCCACCTCCCACCACTTCACACTACTGTACTTACAAATCCACATTAAAGTGTGCCACCACCCCCACGACTGTAAGAATAAAGGCAAATAAAGGGGTTAACCAGTGGGGGGCCGAGCACACAGCTCTGAGCTGCTATAGACAGTGTGTGCCAATGCTATGCTTTTTGCTCTATGATTAGATTGCCATTACCATAATATCAGCTTTGTCCCCACACAGGCCAATTGTGAAGCCACTGCCTCGCCTTCCTCCAGAGGCAAAGCAGAAGTAGAGTATGCTTTCTGCTCTGTCTCTTTTCTCTCTATCTCCCACATTCTCTCCTTCCTGTTGGGCTCCTAAGGAACAAGCTGGATTTGGCCCACATCCTCGCGTCTTCCCCAGTACACAGCGTATGTCATGCAGCCAACTCTTCACAGCCCAATACTGCTGATTAGCCCTGGAAGATTATTAGCAGCAGTGCATCTCCTGGAACACCACCACTTTATCACAGTGTTGTTTTTTTTTTCTTTTTAGGCCCTTTTTTATTTTTCTATTCTTCCTTGATGTGACTACTGAGGCTGCCAAAGAGACAGAAATAAATAAGCAGATAAAAACAGATGATGGGAGCCCACAGGCTGGAGAAAGGGGCTGGTTGTTTTGTGTGTGTGTGTGTGTGTGTGTGTGTGTGTGTGTGTATGTGTGTGTGTATACAGATGAGAGTTTGTTAGTTTTCGTGGACGACATAGCTGTCAACTCCACTCAGAATATCCTACTTCCACTGCCATACCATCCTTTCTTTCTCTTTCCATCTCTCTACCTTTCTCTTTGCCCATTCTCTCTATCTTTCTCCTCTATCTATCACCATACCACGATCTCTCTATTCCTTTTACCTATCTCTCTCTATATATAGCACCTTATTCTCTTTTCTTTCCCGTCGCTTTATTTATTCCCTTTTTTATTCTATCTCTCTATTTTTCCCATTTCTTTTCTTCTCTATCACTTTTCTTTCATCTCTATCTCTTTTTCCTCCCACTATCACTCATTCCCCTCTCCTTATTTCTCTTGCTCTCCCCCCACCATCTCTAGCTCCATCGCCCTCCCTTTTCCCCCTGTCTCATCTTTTTCCCTATTTAGTGCTTTCTCTTTCTAACATTGAGTTTCTTCTCCTTCTTTTGTCTTTCGCTCTATGTACATCGCTCTCTATCCATATCTCTGTCTCTCTACCTCTCTCTCCATCACTACTCCCTTGATTTTTTTAATCTCATGTTCCTGCTCCCTATGGTACTCTCTCTCTCTCTCTCTCTCTCTCTCTCTCTCTCTCTCTCTCTCTCTCTCTCTCTCTCTCTCTCTGAAGCATTGCAGCTGATTGGCTGCCAAGATGCACCTCTGAACGGCATGAAGTCGGCTACCTGCACCAAAACTTCAGAACCTTATCTCACAATGCACAAACACACACACACACACACACACACACACACACACACACACACACACACACATACACAGTGTTGTATCCATGGTTTCAGGGGTGCTAAACAGACAACCGATATTTTGTGTAAACTGATCCTAACCATAACAATAACATCTACTAACTACTACCATAACCCCTACCTTTAACCCATCATCACTTTAAAATGTAATGATTTACGTTACGAGGGCCTGACTGGTGTCCCTACAATAGGAGTTAATGCGAGTAACAGATTTTGGTCCCCACAAAGTGATAAATATCTGGAGCAGAAACACACACACACATGCACAAATACACACAAGCTTTCTGCTCACCCTCTCTCTCTCTCTCTCTCTCTCTCTCTCTCTCTCACCCTCCTTCTTTTAAGAGCTTTGCATTCGAAATTGAACAGACACTGAGCCAATTTATCATGAGCTGACACATGTCATGTCCAAGGCCTTACCACAGAGACCTACAGTACACTTTGTATTTATCCTTTTGTTGTGGCTGAGGACCTACAAAACACAAGCCACTATTAAAAAGAAGAAATGAGGCTAGGTGAACAGTAGAAACTGAGCTCTCGCACCGCATTTCACAAATGTGCTGCTTGCTGCTGCAAAGGTGACAGCCCCTTACAATGTTAAAGCTCCACGCTTCCCTGCCAATCAGCCGAGTGCTTGGCTATGAGAATGCAAAACACACCAGGGACAATAACACAAGGGCTTCGGCAGAGCTAACACACTTAATGCACTTTCCCATTCCATACCTTACACTCTCTCTACTGAAGCTTCTGAATTAACTTGTGGAGCCGTTCACATACAAAATCATGCCATCGATTAGAGCTTTAAGTTAACGTGATGTGCTACACAGACCCAGTGACCCTTAATTGACCAGCAATTAATAGCAAAATAATGAATGACATGCCTCTCAGCCAGACACAGCTGTTTCTAAGCACTCAAACAAGGAACAAAACTCAGGGAAAACCCTTTAGAACAAACCAGCAATGACAACAGCAGAGGTAATGGATTGAAATATGTTACTGGGGAACAAGATGCTCATGATCAATGAGTGTGTGATAAAGATGTCAATTATTAAGTAATTAAATATAACCAGATATATATAAATTCTCCTGAAAATTTAAGAATACAGACAAAAATAATAGTGTATGGGACCACTTTTAAAGTGGACAATAACATAGTGGCAAATAAAAACCATCTGCAGGCAATAATTATTCCTTGATCTGAAAAAGTGCGATGCACAGGGGTGTGTAAAAAAACTCATGGCTGTGTAATATTAGAGAGAATGGTGCGGTTGTTGTGGAATAAGTTGATGACTTTTGAGAAATACTAAGTCAAAACCCCTGTCATTGCATTTACATACTTTTAAAAATAGAGCTAGAAAATGTTGAATATATGACTCTTGAACTGTGGAATATTGTAAACTACAGCATTTCCACTTTAAATCTACAGTGGTCCAAAGACTTAAATGTGTGAATTCAGACAGCTAGTGTTTCTTATGTCATAAACCTAAGGTACCAATCCCGTTGAATAGCGGTCTAATGTTTTTACAAAGTCTCAGTGTCCATAAATGGGGAAAAAAGAACAAACTCTCCGGTCTGGTAGGCTCGCTCTCGCTCTCTCTCGTTCTCTCTCTCTCTCACTTTCTCGCTCTATCTATCTATCTATCTATCTATCTATCTATCTATCTATCTATCTATCTCACTCTTCATGACAGAGGCATGTTGACTTATTTTTTTTGTTTCAGATCCATTAAGGTGGAAAAGTCTCCAAATTAACTGCATTACTACAAGGGCTACAAAACTAAACAACTCGAGTTACAAATGAGTTTCAGTGGTAATTTAAAAAGTGAATGGAAATTTACAAAAAAGTTCAACTTCAGCCATGCACAAACAACAGCTGTTTTTGTTCCACCTTAAAAGACACAGAGTGTCTGAATGCAAACAACCAGAGAGTACTGCCTTTCCCCACAATCATAGATATTCTCTTTAAAGGCATAATATAACTATCTTCTGGGAAATATCTTCTAAATGTTTCATTTTTTAGGGGTTCAATCAGAATCATATACACACCAGTTATCACTGAGCAAATCTGTCACAAAACATACAGTTTTCTCTTATGTTCTTACATAACATAATGTTATCTGCAAAACAGACAAAATAGTAAAAGAATTAAGATCAGTATAACAACACGTCATAGTGTCCAAAATCACATAAACAGGACTATATGAATTAGCATTTTACTGTGTGCTTTGAGGCAAAAACATTATAATTTAGGCATGTAGTTTTCACAATGAAAATGGAAGATAAAAGTGTATACTATACTGTAACATCCCCATGTTACAAATGCTCAGATTGCCCAAGACTACAATGACCATGTTTATCTACAGCAGAAAACTCACAATGTAATTTGAACCATTTCTATTCCAAGACTAGTACTTGTTATATTTTTTCATCTGGACCAGAAATGTCTCGTCTACTCAAAAGGAATTTAACAAAATCCCTGTTCAGTCTCATGAGCAATAAATGATCAATATTTGAGCAATAAATTTTCTCCTCAGTTTTGAGATATATCAAGTATTTAAATAAAAATAAATGATGATAAATAGTACAGTACTGCCCAGTCCTATATTAGAGGCTACAGACGGGATTGGAGACGTGGCTCTCCTGTGAAACACATTCCCTGTTAAGACCCTAGTGTTTGACATTGTGAAAGGCTGCAGAAAGACTATTTAGACTGTCAGCGAGATATCACATCCCTTTCCCTGTCTTGCTAGGTTTACCTTTACCAAGCCTAGGACTTTTAAGGTCAGGCACCCCCTAGGAACTTGGACAGGGAATGTAAGGTACAGTCTGCTATTTCTGATTTACAGTGGGTGCGTTCCATCTAATTTTACAGCTGGGTGAAACGCAAACACAGGAGGATACTGAGACTGGGGCAAGGTCAAGCCAGCCTGAGATGAGACTCATGCACAGAGCCTCTCTCTCTCTCTCTCTCTCTCTCTCTCTCTCTCTCTCTCTTTCTCTCTCTGAGACAAAAGTTTCAGAACACCATCTCAAATACCCAAGGGCTTTAAGAAACATTGTTGAATCAGGGCTGAGACTGGCTGAGCTATGGGAAAAAGACAATGATTACAATCCATTGATATGGCAAGTGTAACCTACATCTAGAAATGAATGCCCTTTCCTGCAGGGTACATTTGAAATAATAGAAATTACAGGTGGGTAGAATTGCCTAAAACCACACTCAAGAAAAACTACTGCAATTTTAATATTATAATATTTTAATGGACATTGAATATATATATATATATATATATATATATATATATATATATATATATATATATATATATATATATATATATAGTCTCTCTCTGTATTTCTGGACATGTGGCTGGGTGCTAAAACAAAATTCCCTTAGAATCATGTCCTATTACGGTATATTTAAAAACTAGCCCAGTGAAATCTGGGTAAAGCAGTCCCCAGGTGAGGTCAGTTAGAGAGGGGGAATTAGTGGTGCTGCTCAGAAGTCTGTGGCGAGAGCCGCTAACAGAGCGCTGACAGTAGCTGAGTGCAGTCATCACATCTCTTTAATCAGTGAAATGTTTTTTTCCCTCCCCGCCTGGACCAGGGATTGTTCGCTGGTCAAAGCTGCCCACACCGACACAAATGAATGTGGACAGAGGCGCGGACAATGGCAGGCGTAAGGTTACAGCATGTAGATGATTGCACAGTGGCCTTTTCTAAGGGAGCTGCCATGTCCTGCCGTGCGTGTGTCATATTCGGGAAGATGGGGGGGCCACTGAGCCCTTGCTCTTGGAGGAGAAAAAGGCACTGAAATCTGGTGAGAGAGAGAGAGAGAGAGAGAGAGAGAGAGAGAGAGAGAGAGAGAGAGAGAGAGAGAGAGAAATTGTGTTTAATGGATTCAGACAAACCGTACACGTCTTCTGACGAAAAAATCTAGTGCTTGTTCATTTCAGTGGGGCCTAATAAGAAGTGACTGACTTTACAATAACGTGATCATTTGCTTTGCTGAGAGTGGGTTGAGTGACAGATAACTGGTAACTCACCAGCTGCAGGACTGTTACTGAGACTACACACCACAGTGTTGTACTTTACTCAGTCAAGCTCTATGTGTGGTACTGGACAAAATCAGTGACCACTCCTTCATTAATTTCATTTGAAGTAAAAAGAACAAATGTCTATTTTTTGGTGCACAGCTTAAGTAGATATTTCTGTGGAGATTACATGAAACATAACAGCGTATAGCATAAGGGAGGCAAAAAGAAAAAAATGCATTTAAGAAAAACCTGGTGTTGAAAAAGGAAGTGCGTAATGTAAAGGACATAGAAAACGAGAATTCTAACAACCTGAGCAAGACCTTTTAGGCCAAGATAACCATCAACAATAGGATGCTGAAAAGTCATTAAACTGTCATAATGCCGTCACAAAAAAGAAAGAAAACACTGCAAAAATAAAAAAATAAAACCCTGTCCCTATTCCCATTGTGCTTAGATCTGAATATATAAGATTATCTATGGACTCTGAGGTCATCAATAGATGACTGCATTTTTAACATGCTTTGTTAGATTTTTAAATAATCCAGTGTAGCTGAAAAGTAGCAGAACTTTCTTGCAGATGCTAAAACAATTTAAAAGTTCTCTGCCAGCAGCAAACTTTGGCAGTGTTGAATAGAGTAGCCTGGAAGTCAAGTTATGCAAGCCAAGTTCAGTATTCACCCGCATACCAAAGGGAGAGCACATGTAAAATCAAACATGGTTTTCTTTTTAAGAACTTCAAGTGTGAAAACACATTAAAGATTTAACTCTCGCTAATGCTCACACCTAAAAAAGAAGAAGAAAGGAGATAAGAAAGGAACCGTTTAAATCCTAATCACAATTAGGCCAACTTCAGAAACAATGGCCCCGTTTTCATCCAACCCTGAATTTAGCAATAAAAAAAAGAGAAAAGGATAGGGTAAGAGAAGGTCTCACTGCGATATCAAAAAGAAGCTTCAGTTTTGCCGAAGAGCAGAGAACATGCCGTTAAGCCGGCGTCCCCAGAGCATTTCAATAGCTAGGATCCTGGAACAAAGAGCCGTTTCTGCATAGGCTAGCCTTGACCCTGGGCCACTGCCACCCAGAGGCCCCTATGCCTGGAACCTGCTCATTCAAACAGCTCACTGCTAATGCTCGTCTCCCAGCCATTGTCTTCCCCCAAACATCTCTCCCTGGACTAAAGAGTTCCACTTAGAGAGATGGTACTTAGGCATCGCTAGAATACTACAAATGATTTTTTTTTTGGTCATTTATACTGTTGTGGTATGATAAAAGAAAAGAGAAATGTTTCAGGCGAAGGGGACGATGGTTATGGGGTGGGGTGAAATGGAGGTAGGGGCAGAGGCTGATGGGGTGAGTGCTGAAGCAAGAATATTCTTAATGGGACCCAGGTGACAATATGCTGACCAGCACCACAACCCAGCCATTACTCAGGAGGAAGGGTTAAGGGCAGTGTATGTGTATAGGTTGGGGGTAGAGTATGAGGATATTTAGTGGGCAATGTAACATGGAAATAGTAGAAGAAAAAAAATTGAGGACACTGTTGTAGTGGAGAACGGGGCTGACCAAGTTACACAGTAAATGTAACATACTTTACTTTATGCAGTTAAACAGGGTTAAGTTGAAAAGATTTAATTGTGGACAGATATTTTTTGAGAATATAAAGATGTAAGATTACACCATAAAGATTCTATTTCATCATAAGTTTCCTTTTTTATTATTATTTAACCAGGCTAAAGTATGACAAACACACACTGGCTTTAGTCACATTATAACTTCAAAAATAAACAATGAGCGAAATCTTTAACCTTCAAATAAATATAAGACAATTTTTTTCTTTTGCACAAATGAATCATAAACGTGCCACAGATGTCACGTTAAAAGCACATTTCTATTTTATTTTATTTAATTTTTTTCTAACACACGTGTTTTTAAACATTACCCACACATTACTGTTTTGCTGCTTAAATGTTTATTTTGATCTAGGGCTGTACTGAGTTTTACTGAGGTTCCCATCGATTTAACAAAATTAATAATAACTGTTAAACTAGCTCTTTGATCACTTACAATAAGCCCCCATCTATTGGGCAAGTCATAACAACTGAACATTTGTCCAGAAACTGCTGGTAAACAACTTTTTTTTTTCATTTGTAGCAGAGATTTGGGCTGACTGTATTAAAATGATTAACTGAGCTCAAATTTTTTTTAAATTATCAAGTGAAAATGAACAACTGCTGGGCTGTGCCCCATAATTCCTTCCTCTAAAAAGGTGGCATCAAATAAAGGGTTAGTAAACTACAGTCAACCAAATGCTAGGTCATCTAAACATACATCATTTTTCATGAAATGTATAGTTTGAATTTGAAAAATACATAAGAATTGACATAAAATTTCACAAACCATGGAAAAATAATTACTATTTGTAATTATTAGTTATTGTAACAATTGATGTCCCAATCCCTTAATAATATTGCCTTGATAAAAAAAAATCTCCATTCGGGAATCTTATTAGAAGTGTCAATGTTCCAGTCCACACACCCTCAGCATAGACAGGAGAAAGAAAAAAAAAACTATTTACGAAGACTTTTGTTATTCATTTTTTAATGATCACAGCCCTAGTAACTTATATAACAAGATTTCAAGTTCAAGTGTTTGTATCTTCTTCAAACATAAATAACCTTTACACCACAATATCTACACACATACAAACACACGCACACACACACATATAAACAAAATAAGGACCTATTAAGTTTTACGTGTTAAAACTTTGTATATAAAGCAAAATGATATAAATAAATACGCAAATAAAGGTGTGTGCTTTGAAATTTTTATTAACTTTTGACTCCATGTGAATTTTGCTGACTACTGCAGAGAGGAATCAAAGCTTCATCTTATATTATAAAACCTGATGATGGTTTTGTTCTCCACTTAGACACAAAAAGACAAGTAGTTTTTCAGGACTTTCTACTGCAGCAGCTCCATCAGATTTGATGGAACAACGCTGCCCCCTTCTGTACAAACTTGAAAATTTATTGCTGTTTTAGCTTTATTTCAAACCACTAAGCAAGGTCTTCAGTGAAAACATTTCTAGAACTACTAACTATTACAGACTATTAAAAAATCTTGAAATAGGCCACTTTGTAAACTAAGGTATATGTATAGCCCTGTTTGTATTTATTGATAGAAAAACAGATTCAATGGACTTGAATGAACTTGCATGAAATCTTCTCATAATGTGTGTGTCTCATAATAACTCTATTCTTACAGACTCTTCTGTTGTCTTTTATATAGTCATTAGATACTCAGAGACACACAGCTTGACTGGACTTCAAAATAAGACCGACTAAAGAATGTCTCAGTGCTGAACTTTATGGGCTGCAGACGGCAGTAATTTGGTAAATTTCACATTTTTTTAACATTAATATTTTTTTTTGTAATAAAGACAGCTGCACATTAGAGAGCAGCTTTCCATGATAATACATACTGAATCAAACCAAATGTGCCAGAGTCATTAGAACCAAGTATGAAAGATGTATTAGTCACCAGCCTTTACAGAAAATTTCTCTTCAAGCTGAGGTCATATATACTCATATACAGCTCTGATTTATACAGTGTCATACATATGTCTCTGATCTATTACATATTATATATGTGTGTGTAACTGTAAGTAGTATACATCTTTAAGTATGAATATGTAATTATACTACATTACATATATAGTATATGAACAAACGACTACATACACATTATTTTAATATGACACATTTTGTTTGTGCTTATATATCTACATGTAATAATAATAATAATAATAATAATAATAATAATATGCCCTACAAATACTACATGTAAATAACCAAAAACTTTTTTCTTTTCACTTTCATTTTACACCATTGAAACCTGTAGCACTTTACCAAGTTAGGACTATATTGTTGTAGATTAGTACTACTGTAATATGCTTTGTCTTCCCTGTATATCTTAAGCCTGAAAATGCACTCCCCCCACACACTTGCATGTACACTTGTACACTTTGTCTCCGTCTCTTTCATTTATTCACACACTCACACACATACACGCACTCATCTTCTGAAAATAGAGTTATTCTCTGATGGCCGGACCACTTGATCACAAAGAAAGCCGTCAAGCCACAGCTATGAAACACCCCCCCCCCCCCACACACACACACACACACCACCACCACAAAAACACACCGCCCAGAAAAGCATAGCCATGTTTCACATGCTAATTCCAGAGAAGCATTTACAAGGGGCACTTTAAAGTCCCACCCCCCAAATACACACACACATATACACATCCCAGTACCGCACTGCATAACAACTCACTTGCTAATTTCTATGGGTCAGCTGTGGTGGAACAGACATGTCAATCACTCACATATGTAACAGAATTTGTCTGTCTACAAACAGGGATGGCCGGCCGTTGCCATGGTCACTAATCCCCCCCTCCTGCCCTGTTCCACTCACACACACACTTGCTCATTTAAACACAGCACATTCCTGTGGTTGACAAAGTCCATCCATTTAAACTGATCACTTGCTAAAAATGGTATGTTGTCATTCTTAGGTTTAGAAGTGCTTCTGGAGAAACTTGTCTGTTTTCTCTTGTCCTTTTGACATTTTGCCTCGAGTCCAGCTTTGATCCTTCTCTGTAGCTACCTTCTGTCAGATCAGCTGAGTGGAAATGTAATTTTCTTGGAAGGTTTTTTGAAAGAAAAGAGAAAAAGAATTCTGGATAATTTTGCTTAATTAATTTAACCACAGCTTAACACACAAATATATTCCATAATCAAATACCAAGTCTAAATACCTGAAATGTGTATCCGCATCAATATAAGCATCAGCAGAGGTGAATGTAACAAATATTGGATTTTGACATTGGTCCACACTTTGGTTCATTCCTAATTTCTACACCATTGGCTGTTTGCTTAAGTTAAGCTCTATAAAGGAGATGTTTATTAATGACAATTTGAATAGAAGTGTTCATCAAAAATAAAGACGTTGATTGGACCAGTTTATATTGTCCCTTCAGGTCAATCAGGTATTTGAAAATAGTCCATTTGTCTGAGCAGATTCAGCAGAAAAATTAATGCAATAAAATAAATATACCTAGATATAAATAACTAATTATAAATAATTGTTTAAAGAGTAATTAAAGTATAAATCTAACCAAATCAGAATAGAAAAATAAAATAATAATAATTTGCCAGACCTCTGTCAGGCTCACTGATCCTTTTCTGTTTAAAATGCAGTGTATGACAGTATAACCTACAGTTTCTCCCAGCAAATTAAATATTCATGTTCTACCTTGTTGCCTATAGTCTTGAGGGTAGTGCTGGAATTATATATGCCTTGCCATGCAGCACCATGAATCATACATAGCTATAGACATACACATGAATGCATTGTGCAGTATGTCTGTGTCAGAGCGAAAGATGTATGCAAGTGTATTCACTCAACAAAACATATGTCTACATGTTTGGTTTATCTGCTGCTTATTGGACAGCATTATGGATCTTTCCAAGTCAAAATGTGGAGCAAAATTCACTATGTGCAGACAATGGAATGGAAAGTGAAAAACTGAATAAAAGAAAAAAAATGTTTTTGTCCAGATCCTTTAATGGTGGAAAAGCTTGCTCTGAAGCCCCCTTCAATTAACCAGGAAAATTGATGTGTATCATTAATTATGTCACGAATACTATAAATCATCTCGGGACGGCATAATTAATTATTTTCTACTGGTGTGAGGAACATGACAGAGGGGAGAGATAAATATGGGGGGATGGAGAGGGAGGAGAATAAAGGGCTATTGCAGGATAGGGGCTCGCTCACATGCACTGTTTCTGCGACCAGTGGGACGTGACAAAGACATGGCTGTTCTAGCAAAGACTTGTCCATGTTAGCAGCAAACAATGAAAGAGTGGACCTCCAAAACTCTCTCTCTGACACACACACACATATGTGTGTGTGTGTGTGTAGGCTGCATAAAAAAAGGAAAATGTATGGTTTTACTGAATTTAGTGAATCATGGAAAAAAATCAGTAAAACACTAGAATATAAAAAATATTATTGTATATAAAACATATATATATAAATATATATATATATTAATTTAAATGTATTTTAATATCATTATCTGGTCAAATAAATATTTAACGCCAACTAAATATTTTTTCATAAACAGTTCCATCTGGTGCCTTTAAGTTGTACACAGCACTGAAATAAAATCATTTAAAAAGAAATCCACAAAACATAGAAACCTGAAATACCAGAATATTTGTTTTTTTTACACAATTTGATTAAAAAAATATATTCACCAGAAAATATACTATTCTTCTAAATATATTTTTTCTAGATTATTTTTAAACACAATTACTCTTACTATAAAATAAGCAACAATTTTTGAACAATGTATGACCTGAATTATTGATCTATATAACTTATGTGACTGCATTATATAAAATTAATAATAGATCTTCCCCTATATACTGTATAATAAATAATAGTTATACATTTGCAAACTCCAAGCAACAAAACTGAGAACTGCTGGGCAGACAGATGGACAGAGAGAGAGAGGGAGAGAGAGAGAGAGAGAGAGAGAGAGAGAGAGAGAGAGAGAGAGAGAGAGATGCTGACCCTGGACCACTTTTGTACATGCAGGGTCATCCTCCAGAGTGCACCCATCTCATACCCTCATACCACATCACCCACATCACTGCCTTGCTTATCGATCCACACACAGGGATCGTGTGTGTGAGTGTGTGTGTGGGAGCAGAGGAAAAGTAAACACCGCTCGGGATGACAAAACACTGTTCCCACTGGAGCCCTAGTGGTCATCCCACTCCCCTTTCTCTACCCCTCACTCCCTCTCTCTCTCTCTCTCTCTCTCACACACACACACACAAACACACACACACACACACACACAGAGACATACTAACACAAAAATACACACACACACACACACAAACAATCTAACAAGAAAAACACACACACGCATACACACATACACCATAAGCAGTAAAGCCTGTGTTAATATGAAGTGTGAGCTGTGCTGTTTAATCAATAGTGCTGGTCTTTTGTTCTAGGCCGGGGGAGCGAGGGCCGCCAGAGGAAAGGTTAATGCTGGAGGGTCAAGTGATTTCACACCAGCGTCGCCAGCCACAGCACTACAGAGCTCCGAAACAACTCACAATGATGACATAGTCACTCTGATTTATGACTGTGAGGAGGCGGAGGTGGCAGGGAGGAATCCGCACTCTTATCTTATGATAATGATGTAAGGAAACACTGGCACAAAAAGAGGACACACCAAAGGACCACTTTATGTACCATCTCTTTTACAGGCAGACATTAATGTTTACTTTCTACACTTTTCACTTCCCACAGATCTTAAAAATTTTAGTCATAATATTCAAGGCATAATTAACTCTGTATCCAATCTTGTATTTTTCTATGTTCCATGTAGGGGATTATTTCCCCCGTGTGTCATAGTGTTGTGCATGTGAAGGTTATCATTCCAAATCTTGAACATCCTCAAAGCTGACATTAGGCACAAAATGATAATATTTTTTGACTTCTCTTTTATTATTTCTCTAATAATATGGAATCAGTAATATTGCACACATATTAGTCTTGTATAAATAAAGACCACTCCCATCATCATACACTGTTTCATGATGGGAAAAGATAATAATAATAAAAGTGAGAATATGTATATTAAATGTATATGTTTTAACATGTACAGACTGAATACGATGCTGTGAATGACCAATTGGTTCTGAATATGTTAGTTTCTCCTCTTATTGAGATAAGTAAATTACATTACTTTACATAAACGCATGTGCACCCAGTAACACAGAATGGAAAAAGTATGATTAAAAAGGAAACCAGAAACAATGGAATTAATGTGGCATCTTATTACTGAAGGTACATCATCTGCTCCCTTTACTGTTTCAAAACAGTAAAGAGCTAAAAGAGCTAAAACAATACATAACCAGCACACGGGAATCCTTCATTCTCTCCAACTTCCACAGGAAATATCGCTTTCATTATCAGTGGGTGGAAACGAAAACAATGAACAACCCTGATTTTATTTTTTAAAGGACCTCTCAGTTCCATCTGGTTTTCTAGGTTCTATCTAGGTATCTATCTACCCATCTACCTAACTTGCAATAAACTCTTACTGGAAAATGCTACCATTGTAATGCCGTTTTTCTATTATTAAAATTATAATTAAAAAAAGATTATTGCTATTTTAGCTTTAGTTTAAACTTGGAAATAAATTAAAACAAAATGCTAACTGGCACAGGATTAAACTTCACAACAGCTGAAATAATGCTAACTGTTTTACCTTGACCTGCTTTTTTACAACACTTATTATATTCAATCATGGTTCCACAAATTTCTCTTTTCTGGAAACATAACGTTGTCATCGCTTGTAAACCAACAGGAGCAGACAGGAGTTTCTTATGACTGCATCTATATTCATTTACCCTGCACACATCTGCCGAATATGTTACAGTCAGCATATAATAATGATAATAAATCATTAAATAAAAATTAAAAGAAAAAGAAAAGGATTTTACAGCCCTCGAGTGCCTCTGAATGTCTTTTTTTTGGGGAGAGAAATGTATTCTAGTCAGTGTCATACTTCTCCATTGATGTTTATGTCATGCTGTAAGTGAAGCAGTAGGACATGCAGTGTGTAGCTGGCCGTGTATGTTCTCTGTCTCTGAACATCAGTAGGAATTCCACTGCTGTATCGATCCTGACTCAACGGCTCACTTGGGGGAGAGTCAGTTTTCTTAACCTACTGTACAGCAAGTCACGTTTATCAATAACACTTCTCACCAGGGTCCCTCTAATCCCCCACCACACACGCAGAGTCATGTTTGTGCATTATTTTGTGACTGTGCTTGCTTTAGATGAGAGGGAGTCTCAGAATTACATTTTTCCCCCTTTCAGAACCACCTAAGTCAGATGAATTGATAACCTGTCCCTCGAGCCTTACTTGCACTCACTTATTCACACACTGACTCTATTAGCTTTTAATGTTTACATCCACATGCATCAAAGTAAGTGCCAATAAGCAAATCAGCACACTAAGCTGAATCAAGGTCACATAAATCTGAGAACAACAATGAGGACTGATGTCAGCACAGTCTATTATGGCTAGTGGAGGAGGGGTGGGGGGTCTTGAACTGCTTGGGTGTGTATGTGTGTGCAGTCTGTTCTTATTTATAGCCCACTGTGCCAGATGACTAGGCTTCATTACCTGTAAATAGGCCCATGGCACACTGGGGTGGAGAGAGTGTGCACACACAAAACTGAAGCACTCTCCAAAAGTGCAACACATTGTACTAATAAAATGGCATTCCAGTATGGTGATGCAAATATATATATATGTGTGTGTGTGTGTGTGTAAAACTTATATATAATTAAAACTTATATATATATATTACATTTATTTGTACATTCTTATTTATTTCAGAGCTACACATCCTTTCAGACCCATACTGCAAATTTTTAATTTTGTACTATACTTTCAATTTTAAACATATGTAAAACAATTTTAACTCATTATCAAATAAAGCACAAATCAGAACAGTCATGAACTATTTTCCATCCTAATATTATTCATGGCCATTTCCCAAGAAACGTCTGAGTGTTTATAAATCACTAATTAAAGTAAAATAGAACAAATCAAAACAAACATGAACGAGGAATACCAAAACCAGGCCCTCCGATTATTATAGTTCCTGAGGATGTGTTATGGTAAAAATGCATCAGGGATATTTAAGCATTTAACTTTTGATGTGCACCCATGACCTGTTTCACAGACGAGCGTATTGATCAGCGGAAACCACTGTCGGGGGACTGCCTTGAAATCGAGATGTACGAGACCATCCTACAAATGCAAGACAATGAAGCCACAACATTCGATTTTAACAAGCACACACACTTTAAACCGCATTAATAGCCTAGCCAAGCACTCAACGGATCAATCCCTAATGTTTGTAAAAGGGGAGTGAGGGGATGGAAAACAGAGCAATAGAAAGAGGGAAAGTGACTACCACAGATTTATGCTGGCATATATTATACTGTAGGGGATCTGATATAATGGCAGTTGTTATATAGTTTGCCAAAAATAAGCAAGGGCACTTAATTATTATCATTTGACCAATATTTCATTTTTGATCAAAATGAATCAAATATTTTGCAGCAAGTATATATTATTTTCAGCTCTGTGAAGAGAATAGTGTAGGGATCATGCCCCTCTACAAGACATTTATCAGCATTTATAACTGGCCCTGGATGAAATACATCTGCTAAATGATGTAAAAAAATATATAACATATAAAATGTCATGAATGTAATATGTAAAATATGTAATATATAGCTTAATTAAATCAATTATTCATCTTCAGTGTTTTAAAACCTCTGATGTTCGCTGCAGTTTAAATAAGATTTATAGTACAATTAATTTAATAGAAAATGACTGGCAATTTGAATCACAAATGCAGGACAAATTATACTTTCTTTCAAATCAAACGTGAAGTTTAACGTTCTTTTAGTGCACATGACTCATACAATCATCATGTGTCACGATATAATGTATCATGATAACAGCTAATTTATATATACCCAAAGTCATGATTATCATACTGGTCCAAACATCTCATACCGAACATGGCTACCAGACAATGCCTGTGGTTTCCTGTTATGCATTTGGCCATTACTGTCTAATTCAGCAGAATGACACCTCCAAAAACTGCTGCTTGAACTCTGGCTCCAAAAGCTCCTAATCCAGCAATGCTTGCAGCTGTGGCCTCTCGTCAGCCCAGGCTCAGGCACTATTAAATTAAAGCGCCGGGGCCCGTCTATTTAATAAGCGCTGTAGCGGATGATTTGAATAAGGACAGTATTAGTATTCCAGCAGAGCTGCAGCTAAAAGCTGCTGACCTTTTCCTCCGCACAGGAGATCCTTGAACACATCTAGCCAAATCACAGTACCCGTTAATAAGCCATCAATGCTAAAGAGTGTTAGCATGTGGGGAGGATTTTCCCCCCTTGCACCAAAACAGCATGGGCAGTGTATTGTGATCTTTCAGCTGGCCAAGATCCAGAAGGTGGAGCGGGCAGAAAATGACAGGGTACTGGATTATCATGCCATACCTTCTCTCTCCTTCCTGTAGAGTGGGAGGGCTCTTCTTGATACAGCATTGATTCATGCGCGTGTTGTGCGTATGAAACTGATCAATGTGCAGAATCAAAATTCCCTGCAAAACAATCCCATAACAAATCAGAGCCATAACCTTTGCTTAGACATATTTAGCCTTTGACACACACTTGAGAAAACACAGAAAGTGTTTCCAATAATGTATGCTAACAAACTCATAAAAAAAATCTAAGCAAGATTATTATTGACATTCATACAAGCATCTAGAGGAATATTCAGGTCCAGAAAGCAGTTGAAAACTTTCCAGAATTTCAACTGCCCTGAGTCCTCTGAGGCTAGATTGACATGATTGGAGAAGCCAAGCAGTTGGAATTATATGAGTGGAGAGGTTTTAACATTTATTTTTACTTTCATCCCTTCTGCATGGAACATGAGAATATACTGCATAATGACAAAGAGAATAAAAGAAATATGTATAGCAAATGAGACCTTTGATAATATTACATTCTCTTTAGAGTGAGCCGCTTTGGATTCTCTAAGAAAAAAAAATGAATTAAAAGGTGTGTATGGCACAAAAAATACATGCTTTTAAAACAATATACTCTACTAATTATGCTCTATTCATGTTAAATTGTGTTATAAAAGTATGACATGCTCATATACTTTTAGTTATATAGTTTGATGCCAAATTACCATAATAGTGATCAATAAAATTATACTACCAAGCTCTACGTTCAGTCTAAAGAATCATCTTTAGCCATCTTGAGCCATTGTTTTTGGAAACCAAGAGTGAATACAAAAATACATGTTTGGCACCCTTATATTTAAGATTGAGGAGCAGATGAACTAGTCTTAATTACTGCACTGGAATAATAAATTAATAGCGATTTAAGAAGCACTTGAGAACTCATCCAGGCTTTAAGAAATGAATTGATCATACGAGACATGTTTAGTCTTTCACAGAGCATTAGCACACTTTTAACATAGCCTCGGCCTCAGCACGAACGGCAACCCTATTCCATCAGTTATGATAAACAATATAGATGACTAATGGAGAGATTGTGATGGGAAATATATATGGGGGATTGGGAAATGGCCAGCTTTGTGTTTTATGGGCTGCTCGCAATGTTGATGAATATTTGTTGGTGTGGAATCATAGCTTAATGTCAGGACACAATTTGTTGCAATTAGCCAGTTGATTTATAGGATTTTCAGGGCCCTGTGCATGGGAACAATTAACACTGTGCTCTGTGGCTTTTATTAATGGGGTGCAGCCAGTCTGTGTTTTCAACAAAGGAGAAAAGTTCAAAGCCAGCGTACAGTAGGATGAGGTAAGATTCATGACGGTAAAATGGTGGCTGGCCCCAGAACTGTCACTATACAGTAGATAATTTGTAATTCTTTCATTAGGATGGTGGGGGTGTGGTAGAACAATAGGTTTTTTGACAAATTGAATCAACAACAGCATACATTCTGAAGTAATGTTTCATTTGGGTCTGCATTCAATCGTGTTGCCACATTGAAGAAAACCTAGAAACATAACAGGGAGTGTGAAAACCCAAAATGCCAATAGCCATGATAACAGTATGAAATGCTGTCAGAGCATACATTATAGTAGATTGTTTTTTTAAGGTAACTTTATTATATATGTCAATTACACAGTTCAAATGTAACATGTTGCCTTGTAGAATGTATAAAGTAGAAATTCATCCACTAACGTCTATAGACCCTTAGCTAGCATAAGCTGCAGCTATTAAAGCCATGCAAAACTATGCAATGAAACAAATAGTTAAAAAGAGCCAAACAGATGTTCTGCCTAACAATAACAAGGTTCAAGTGGAATGGGGTGCCCCTAACTGGCTAATAAACGGCCCCAAATGAGTCCGCAATTAAATTTATACACTTGATTGCACTGCTGTCATGTCCAGTACAGGCTTATCGAACACCTGGGAACCATTTCCAAATAAAACCTTAAAAAAAAAAGAACTGAGCGAGAACAGAGCCAAAGGAGGTAGACAGTATTCTTTTGTATGTGTACTTTAGACTAAGCTACACAACACATGTACGCAGCATAAACCTAATAATACTTTTCCTTTGAAAACATTTAAGATTATTAAAATTATAATAATATTACATTTAAGACTAATATGTTCCGTTTTAGGCTCTCTGAGAGAGAGGGTTATCTGGAAAAATAAACATTTTAATCAATTCAACAAATTCAAAATTATAAAAAAAAAACAGCATTAAAATCATTCATACAGAAATAAATAATTTTAAAAATGCTGAAAATTAAAAACAATATTTTCTTATAATGACTAAATTTGTTGCTAGTTTTCAACAGTTCAAGCACAAATCTTAAAACATCATGAATTAAAAATTATTTTATGAAGTGTTTATTTTTAGAAGCAGACTGACACTGCAAACAAAGCAATGACACTCAATGTTATCAACTTATTTTCTAATGCAAAGCTAGCCTTCTGGTACTATTTTCAAAAATGTCCATGGCTTATTTTTCCTTTTTATCTTCAGCGTCCCCATCCTCCACTCTTCCCTTTGCTGAGTTGACAGTTTCTCCCCTCACTCAATATAGCCACTCATGGCTGCGCCATGAAAAGCTGTCAAACTGATCCACTGTTAATATAGCTTTCTCTAGTGCAGCCCTCTAATGTTATAAAATACACTTAACCTCCAAAAGCTTCACAATACAGTTCAACTGAAGCTACACTTAAGCAGGTTGAATGTAGTGATGGGCACTGCTAATGGAGGGTGTGCCACCATGTAAGAAAACATTTAGAAAAGTTACAAGTAATAAAAATAACATGTTGGCAGTCATGATTCTACAGTAGAATATAAATATGACTGCTGGCAAATCTTTATTACTAGAGGTTTATTTTTTTAAGTAGTCAACCATGCTAGCATAAAGAGGTTCACTGAAATAAGTGTAAGCTGTGGTTAATGCTACATGGTTGCCAAAACGAGCACAAATACTTTACCAAAGGGTGTTAGGTCTCATTTTTGCTCACCGCTTTTCTCATTCTGCTAGCATAAAGCCACACAAAGTATGTGGCTAGGTGCCAAAAACAATTCAGCAAACCCTTTTAATTGTTGTAGAGGTCTGTTTTAATGCCTATAAGAAGTTGCTAAGCTAATAAGACACACCGAGACACCAACCAGAAATACAATGGCTAAGGAAATACTAAGATTCTTCCAATTAGTCACGTTAATGTCATAATAACATTTACAAAATGCCTTTATTATTTATAACAATTTATATCAATTATCTAAATGATATATATAAATAATTCCGACATGTATTTTTTATTACTCATTTCAACACTGTTCAATCGTAGGTATACCTTTTTCTTTCCCGACCGTAAAGAAAATCAAAGGCGTAAAACTACCACAGAGGCAAGGCATAAATTACAATGTCAGTACAGTTATTTGATTATGTTTGCTAATTTTGTGACCTTGTCAAACAATTACCTGGCAATCTTACCTTTCTCTTCTGTTACCTGGTTCACTGAGTAAGTAATGGCATTTTAACTTGACCAAATTAAGTATTTTTCCCCCTCAAGTCACTGCCAAGCAATTGATTCAATATGTGCCACAGAACATGCTGCCATTTTCACTTGATAAAAATAACAACCAGTGTTAAAAGAAAGAAGCTTCATGCATGACTTTCCATTCAAGTGATTTACCTCAGTAAGGTTTTATATATGTAGATGTCCACACTTTTGCTAAGTTCATGTTTGACTTCTATCATAGCTTTTTTCTTCTCTCTGACGGATGACTAACAATCATCATTATGGCTGAAATGGTTACCTGTGTGTCAGGTCATAAATCTTGTTAAAATAACCAAAACAGTCTCACTGCTTTATCCCCCTCAGAAGCAACCTGTCTCGAGTGGAGCCCATCTGTACGTAGTTAGCGCCGCACTCACACAGATGGCCGCCAAACGCTTTCAAAGTTGCTCCGTCCGCACGTCTAACCTTACAAAGCAAACTAATTAACAGTAAACGCATCACAGAAGAAGAAGCTGTTTGAACAGGTCTTTTCCTTTTTTTCCCAGAGCTCTAATGAGGAGAACGAGCGAGAAGGATACCCAGGGTGCCCGAGGTTATTCCTGGAGCTCAAGGTTTACAGTCCCCTTAAAGATCCCAAATAAAAAATAGGGGCTACCTATTGCCTGAGCCTCTGCTATGTTTTTAACAACCGCCTTTGAAAGGTACAAGGTGGAGCGGGTGTGACCCCTGGGTGGGGGAGTTAAGGATGTGTAAGCGAGGGTGAAGGCAAAAGTCACAAGCTTAAGCAACTCAGTGGTTGACAAAGTTTTACGCAAACCTTAATAAAATGCCATAATGAAGCAAATGCTACCAAACCTAGACAAAAACAAGAAAACCTAGAAATCAAAATGAAGAAAGAATTATGTAAATCATCCAATCAACATATGATGTGTAGATTTTTATCACTTCTCATATTTAAAAAATCATGTACATTAAAGTTTTTAAATATTTTTTTATTCTTCTATAAAGTAAGTTACCTAGTCCCTAACCCAAAAAAACTTAATTCACAAATCAAATGAAAAAAAAAAAAAAAAAGAATTCACAGGGCTAATTACATGGAACCGTTCATGAGCCAACAGGAAATGTAAAACAAGTGTGCTGCCAAAATTAATAATATTTCCACTATATGTTTAATTATTTATAAATTTGCCCAGACAGAAGTAGAGCTAATCATTGCAATCAGATGGAAAATGATTGTCATTCACATCTTATCAATGACTGGCCTGTGACATTTAATATGCACAAATACAATTACTTTTCAATTCCATCTGGTCATTATTATCACATGGACAGAAAACTCTAGTACAATTTCTGTGTTCTTCATATACAGTGTCACTTTTAATTAGTCTGCCATTCAGATCAATATAAAAATCATTTAGATAAAAAATAAATAAATAAATAAAAATATTGGGCTTATTTAATATATATTTAAGTTGAGATAATATATGTTATTTGTTGAAAAGCTAGGTCAAAAGCTTTAAAGACAGCAATATATATAGTATCTTAGAATTCTAGTATATTATATTCATATTCTTACATATAGAAATATATAACTAGAGTGGTAAAAGAGAACATAACTATAATTTATTACTAAAGATTATAATAAGACCGGCATTTTACCTTATAACAGAAGTGTTATACAAAATTACAGAAATCTTCTCATTTCTTATTGTACTATTATAGTTCTTTGTCATATGGGCATATATCATTTCAAGGTCTTGGTCATAATTTTCTGACAAAAGCCTAGGCCACAAGGAGTGCTGCTTATACTCTTGACATATTATTTTTCTGTTATTATATATTTCCCCCCATTCACCATGGAGAAAATTGAAAACGTATGCTGTTCAACTTTTGTATGCTGTTTCCCTTTTGCCTCTTTCATTGAGGGCCACTTTTCGAAGAGGGAGGTGAAGGAAGGGGGGTGGTATAGAAGGATAGAAAAACAGAAAGAAGCGGTCTCTGCATGTCAGTTTGCCGATTTTACATTGACCATAAGTAAGGCGTTCCTTCCTGTTCACCTCTCAAGAGCGAGAGCCCCGCGGCCATGTGTAAGCAATCATGACAGAGACATTCTTTTAGCGTGTTTCCGTAGCAGCACTATGGAGAGTGGGGCGAGGTAAACGTTAACACGTTGCAGGCTTGGAAATCCTCATGAGCTTGTCTCATTAGCAGCTAATTGGCACGACTTTCCTCTTTCTTTTGTTCCATGTTACATTTGTCTGTCTTTCTTCTTCAGCCCACCACCCCTCCCCTCAGGACGATGGGGAGTTGGGGGGTTTCAAGCACACATTTCAGAGCATGCTAGATGTAGCAAGGGAGTAGAGTCCATATTACTGTAACATAAACACTGCTGTCCCACGATTAACCTCAGAAAGCAACTGAGTGCAAAATTGAGCACTCAACCTGCACGACCAAATTAGTTTGAAGATAGGAGAGAGGGAGAGAGAGAGGGAGAGGCACCTTTCCCCTTCCTGCTCAATCACTGACTTCTCCCAAATGGCTAATACTAGAAAAAGAAAAACATCAACATTGCTAAACGGTGAACCATTAATACAATTTCCCTACCAGTCTGACAGAGAGCACAAATAGCCCACTGAAGCTTCTGCTTGGCCTACTCAGCTGAATACAGTTCATAGCTGTCAGGCTAATGCCTGACCTTCAAGACCTTCAAGAAAATGCATAAATATTATTTAAGTTCATGTGTTGTTGCAAACGTGATACTGGAAGTCTCTTCTGATATTAAAGTCACATTTTCATAAAATCAAGTAGGGAGTCAGTAGGCCTACGGAAACCACTTTAGCTTGTCTGCCACCGTAACCATATAAACATGTATTGGGTTTCTGCTACACCATATTTGTCAAGTGCTGCTCCATATATTCTTTTTGATACCTATTTTTGCTAATATAAAAGCATAGTCAAAACGTATGTTCAGGAAATTCACCATGTATCACAAAATGCTCAAAAACACTGACTCAGACTAATGAATACAACACTAATGCAAAATAGGTGGTGAGGTTATATTACTACTATTACAAATAAAAAGTTCTAGCTATTCACAGCGAATGCTGCTTTTACCAAAGTGCACACATAGCAATTCAGAAGACATAAAGCAAGGTCTGCCACACATTGTAGTGTGCAGCCTACAATAACAGCACAGTGAAAGGGTTATTTTCAATGGGAACATGCTCAAAGAGTGAAATGATGGTTACAATTACCTATGTGCTCTTGAGAAAAACTGTATTATATGAGGAAACATGGAAAAGAAAGGAAGCTGAGGTCAAGAACTCCGACTACAGGGTCTTCTCTGCTTTCAAACACCTGAAACAAGGACCAAACCTGAGCTCAGAGGCCTCGGGTTGTAGAAAAAAAAAACAAGAGGAAAAGAGGTATTACAGTGTCAGTGCCCCACCTTCTGCTTTATCAAAAGGGGTTGCCCACATCTCACTAATCACTTGTGACCAGGAATACATTTTTTGATATATCCAGTGAGCTTAAAAGCCTAGAAACTGTAAGAAGGGCCCTGGGGAGGTAGGGGAAGGTAGAGGCTGCATATGGCCGCAGCTCTAGCTCACCACATCAAGGCTCTGTGCTTAAGTGGTATTGACACTGACTTCTCTGAGGCTTGGCAAGTGTAAACAGCCTTAACAAAATTTCAAAACAGTAAATGTTGTCCTCCACAGATGTGCTAGTATGCTCCAAAAGTAGTTTTAACTTCACACTAATAATATTTACACGTTTAAATGTTGTGAAATTTAGCTGAATGTATATGAATTTGCAATTAAATTATTACAAAAAAATCATGAGATAAGAAACATAAACAAAACCCAATCATACTAGTCGTAAAATTGGTTACATGGCTACATTTTACATTTTAGCATTATACCCAAATGTGTACCTTAAGTACAGCCTTATCATAATGCTCATTTAAAAGAATGGACCCAATCCAAAGTTTGAGGCATACTAACAGACCAATCTTCTTTCACCAGGTGCAATAGGAATCCCATTCAAACCATTTAAAGTCGATGAGAAAAGAATTTCATGGACAGACGCTCAAGACAGGTAAAAACACTGGCCTGACTGTGTTACACAGCCTGTAGGAAAGGCATATGGAGGAACAATGGGTCATATTGTGAAGCATTATAGACTACAACAGCCGCCTGAGGCACAACATATGCATACGTGCAGCACATCTTAACAATACTACATCAGTGTTAGACCAAATATTTCCACTTGCACTATGTTTGTTTGCGCTAAATTACATCATTAGTGTAAACTCACTCAGTCAATCTTACGAATGTCTTGAAATACAATATTATAACTGAAGTATCTTTTATTCATATTTAAATTACAATCAATAATATCATAATATACTTTAATTAGGGCATTGTTAGTCTGTATAAAATTGCATTTGCAACCAAAAAGACACATTCAGACCAAGCTAAACTAAAATTCTTTAAAGAACAAAAGTCTACAGTGATGGTAGATGCTGCATAGTAAGAGCTGATTGGTCCTTTATGCTGTTGTCTTTTATTAGTTGTGTATTTTTACTATTTTTTAAGATTTTTTTTTCTCCTGTCACACATTACATATCCCTAAAAAACATGAATGAGTTTTATGATGTTATATATTTATCAAATTGTCCATCCTTATCTACACCATTGTCAGGCCATTTCCATACACGCAATTCTAATGGCTATAAAGGATCATTTCAATTGAATAAACTCCACAATGATATATGTAAGACTTTCACAGGACATAAAAACAAACAATAGAACAAGGCAATGTCTCCAAAAGTGAGAGTGAAGTGAATGAGGTGTTTGTGTGTGTGTGTGTGTGTGTGTGGATTGTGTCGAGTGTGCAGAGTGCGCGTGAGGAGCCTCATCTGTTCAGCAGCGTCTGCAGGGCTCGAGCCGCTGAGGGCGGACGACAGGGTGTCACAACAGCAGACAGTGATGGATGCACCACATTCCACAAGCAACTCGGCCAATTGGACACATTAACAAGAGGCACCTGCTTTCCTCCCCATACAAATCTATTAAAAGATAACAGCAATGGCGTCTCCCGATGTATTAGTAAATTATAGCACTGCCTACACTGTGAGGAGATGGGGTCTGTTCAACATTGCTGGGCAAACAGTGTCATCTAGTGTTCAAAAATATTCCTGATTCATGACGGATTATTAAAGCTCCCATATTTGATTGAAACTGTATTCCCAGGACAATTGGACATGCATCACATTGTTTCATTCTGCAGAATATTTAAAAAAGGTAATTCATACATTTTCTGTTTGTATTTTCTTTGTTCTATTTGCAATTCTTTGTGAGAATTAAATATGCAATTATATATAATAGCAGGTACATTATGTATACTAGACAAGCAAGTATAAACCTGTCTCATGAGACAAGTATCAGATTGTTAAGATAAAGCCCTCAAGCAGCTTTTAATGATAAGATAGAAAACCATTATCCCTCTGATGGCGATATGACTGGCAAAAGTCATTTTTGGTGGACGTGATATTTTTTCCCCGACAATCTAAAAAAATTAGGCTAATGGGTTTTTTAATGCATTACCTTCTCAGTGTTTTTCTATGGCATTGCATGCTTAAAATGAGGCTCAGCTGTTGCATAGGCTGAATGTTCTAAAATGCAATTTTCTCTTGCAGCAGTCGGTCTAGAAAAATATATAACACACATTCAATGTTAGTAGTAAGGGCTATGGAAAGAAATTGCTTTAGTGATAATGTGATCATTTAGGAGCATTCTCTCAGATGCTATGATGTATAGAACAAAACAGTACAAGTGTAAATGGAAAATGATCATGAATAATCCAAGCTGCTTTTACAATATGTAAACAAATTTAAACATGTTACTTTCATTTGCTAGTTGGCACAATGTCAATAGACGTTAATGACATTCACAGAAACCACAAAAACCATAATACACTTCTTCATTGCCGGTAAACACCAAGCATCTGACATTAACACTGTCCTGTAGAAAGACACTTCCTGATTAATGTGGAGGGTTACATTAACCCCCGCTGAGTTGGCCAGATTTCATTTGCACATTCAGATTAAGCGCATCCACACCCACCTTTCACTCCTTTCCTGAACGCTCTTGAGACGCAGCACACAGACATCTACATGACTTACCGTTCAGAAAAACATCATTTCATACTTTGTTTCATTTCTAGGGTGAATGTTTACTAAGAAAGAACAACATTGTTTCAATCTAACAAAAAGCTACAAAATACATCATGTGACAGGAAATTATGGTACTGTGATATTATATTTTTACACATTCCTACATTTAACAGATTACAGGCTACCCCTCTGTGGGAAGTGTACTGTCCTGTGTTGTCAACACTGTAAAGTTAAATCCTCCTGTGCTCGTTTAAGCTATAGGAGAGTTTGTCATGTAAATAAAAAAACGAACTAAATTCTGACAAAGTCAAAAGGCAAACCTACATTTATTGTTATTATTATTATTATTATTTGCCACATTTCTGATTCTTTCATGTGGTAGTTCCATTATTTTTTCCTGCAGACTATTAATTTGGTTCGGTAAAGATATCAATGACAGACAATGACTTAACAGACAGTAATGAGAGCATAGTACAAACTTAATAAAGACATGTATAACTAAAGGTCTGTCCCAGCTTTCTGTCTATTCTTTTATGCTCTACTGCTGTAAATCTTTCTCACTCTGATGGATATGAAAGGTAAATGATATCAGTGCACCCTCAAATAAAAGAAGTTAATACTCAGCTAAGCCTGCATTTAAGTGAGTCAAACATTCCACTGTCTGAGCACTGGCCAGTTTGGAGGAGGGTGACGGACCCTAGAAGGAGTGGTAAATATCTTCACAGTTGGCAAAGAGCTTAAACGTCCCCTTAATGAAATTTACAGTCACTAGAAAAGTGACAATGCACGAAAGCGGTTTCCTATATTCTAACATCCTTTCCTTGTGGTCCACTAAAATCCAGCAGTAAATCTGCTCTTGTATTACAGTGAATGGCTTATGTTGTCAGATATCATGCAGTGACAACGCTTTTTACCATCATTGTCCTGACAGAAATATGATATGGGGAACTGTGGTGTCACATCACTTAGTGTGATTTACCCCGCATCGCCAGGCGCCATTTTAATCAATCACATTTGTCACTTTTTTTTACTGTAATGATCTTAAGGGACAGGGATCCAGCATTAAGTGGATGAAGAAAGGCTTATCTGCAACTTAATTTATGAATGCCCTCCCAAAATATACTAGAGGCTCAGTCTTCTACCAAGAAACTCTATCAAAGTGGCTAATAAGTAAAGTAGTAAATCCTTCAGACAAAAAAGAAGGAGAGACTCCATGTAATTAATTTAGGGATGCAAAATGTTATTGGAATAATATCCACAAATATTTATATACATAAAAATTACTGGCTTCAGAGAAATGTTTGAAATTGACTGATAGTTGGTGACGTATTTGTTGCACTCCAAAACAACAGAATGTTTAGAGTGATGTGGAGCTACTATGTTTAAATATGTGTTTTTATACACTGGCATGTCATGGAACAACAAACATCTACATAAAAATTAATATCTGCAGCAGCATTCCTGTTGTGATGCATCCCTCTTTATCCTTAAAACATCTGTATATAGTAGTATTTTTAGTAACCCTACATTGTTAATAATAGTTGCTTTGGATGTATACTTTCTACGAAGAACTTTGGAAATAGATTCTTTCAAATTTCACATATTGTGTTTGAAAAATCACCAAATGAAAGTTTGGTCTAGTGGCTCTCTTGTAGTATCCGTACTAACAGTTTGGAAACACTTGGCAAAATTATATAGTTAATTGTTTTTATTAAGATATAGCAAACACAGTAGCTAACCAAACGTAAACAGTTTTGTCAGCACGTCATAAAATGTAGTTAGTTTGTAATTTCAGTGTTTTTTAAACCCAATGTAGATTTTGAGGTTTGTTTTGGATCATTATCATGTTGTCTTTCCAGCTTAAGTGTTTCATCTCATAGTTTAATATTTGCTAACAGGACTTGCTATTACTTTCTCGAATCCATTCTTTACACAACCCCAAAATATGACACCCTCATGATTTCGCAGTTGCTAAGATGTTATTTTATGGCAAAAGAGTTCAATTTTAACTTAATAATTTCACACACTTTTTTTCTGAAACTCATCTGACTTGTTTAAATTTTAAAGTGACTTCACACTTAGTTTTCACACTTAAACGTTTTCCATGAAAAACTTGTGGGCTTTGATTCTTTTCATTTCAGATGTTTAGACAGTCACTTATACAAACCCATGTTTGCTGAGTGTTTGAAAATGCAAGGTGTGAATAAAGCTTAGAAATTGAACCTAATAACAACTGAGACTTTTTAGTGCTTTTGGTGTTAAAATTGTCCACAGGGCACATTGATGATATTTGTATATTTTCTATTTTGTATTTGGTTACTTATTAGCATGATGGTAATTGTAAATGTAAATGTATCCAGAGAATCTGATGTATATCAAAATGCTGGAAAAGACAGTTGACTGGAATTCCTCGTAAAACATGTGATGAATATCACACCCAGTTCATCAATATTTGGTTGTCCTATGTTTATGCCCTCTATACTAATTACAGCTTGACCCAAGAAGCCCTGCTGGCCTCTGCATTCACGTCTCATTCATAGCCAGACAGAGTTATTATGCTTTTATTCCCAGAGAGAGTGCATTGGAATTTTCTAAAAGAGCAAAGCCATAGGTTACCTATTATAGAACTATACACAATCAATAGCTAATTTCTCTGCATTGATTACCACTTGGACATTTAACATGCAGCCCCTGGCCAGTCTGGGTGTGTATGTGTGTGTGTGTGTGTGTGTGTGTGTGTGTGTGTGTGTGATGCTCCCTATTGGTCCCTATAAGTATTACATCCATTGATCTCATGCAGAGGACTAAAAATGTCAAACTGTTCATTAATCTTAATAAAGACGGCTCTTGACCACAGTGAGCTCTATCTATCTTTTTCCTTCGGCAAGGATGTATGAACAAACATGTTTCATCAATGTGCATGTTTTTTTGAATCCAAGACTTTTCAGTTACAACAATGTAAGTCTGTGTGTAATAATTTGGAGGAAATGTTTTGACATTGAACAACAACTTGACCATATGGGTCTACTACATATTTTATGATCAATTGATTAACCTGAAGTCCAGGCGAAATTCAGTCTTGTATATTTATGCCTTCTTGTGTATTTTATGCCTTCTGTATAGACTCATAAACATCACAAATAAGTGCTCTATAAGAAATAATAAAATGACAAACTGATTCTATTGAATTCTGTATGGAAATATTCTAACGTAAAAATAATTCACTTCCCTGTCAGTATATGTGATATCACAAAAAACAACACTTAGCTCTGCCCATTTTTAGGTTAGAAGTGTTCATCCAGAACTACTTTTTAAAGAAAGTATAATACTCTGCAGCCAAATGAACAAGCATGTTACAGCGGCAGTGTCACCATGTCATTTGCACTGTCTAAGTACAGCACCACTAGGGCAGATCTGCAAGCAGATCACAAGCACAGTTACTCCTGTAACAATGAACAAAATAGATAGTCTTACTGGGTTGAATGTGATCTCAATTATAAGCAATAGCACATAATATAATAATCATGAATAATAATAGTAAACAGTATAAGTTTAATTAATTTAAAAAGATATTAACATAAAACATACATATGTGATACGCTTAACCCTTCAGTTAATGGCTTAATTTTGTGGCCAGTATCTGATTGTTTCTACATTTGTTGAAGTTATGTAATAATAGTGGTTTTGAGTCCCGCTCCGGGTGACTCTCTGTGAGGAGTTTGGTGTGGTCTGAACTGGATAAGCGATTTCAGACAATGAATAAATGAATGAATTTTGGGAGTAGGACCTCGCCTCTCAGCCATTTGTATACCCTGTAAACTCACATAACTCACGAACCTCCACCCCATCTCCACCCTTTTCTCGTATTCCTCTATCCAACGGGGGTCTGGCTTCATACACATTCATAAGCCACCCTGAACTCCTCCCAAAAGACTTCTGAGTTCACCTCCCTGTTTCAGCTTTTTCAGGTGTGGTCGGTACTAGCAAAAAGCTGGATATAGTAATGTAATTTAAAATGCATTTTAGAATGTTTGCCCTTTACATCTCAATATCAATCAATAACAATAAAAAATGTAATAAAAAAAAATATATACAGTATTTTTGGCAGTCACAGGACCTCACAGTGGATTCAAGCTTTATATAAAAGTGGTCACGCTTTTACTCACTCTCATTTCAACACATTGTCAGATGGATTTTCAGAAGACAAGAGGTGAGTAAGCACTGCCCTTTGGGGCTCTATTTTTTTAAAGTTATCCTTGGCCAGAGCAAGCAAAAATGAAACATAAAACTACGGCTGGGCAATTAATCAAATTAATCAGAACTTCTAATCCACATTTATTTGTCTATATCGATTATATCAACTATTTTTATTCTGTTATGTCCCCACTGTGTGTTCATGTACTGTCCCTTTAAAATCACACTACCAAGCTGTAGTTACATGATTCGGCCACTCTCTGCCACATGGAAGCAACCTAAACTCAGAGGCCAACCAAGCGACTCAAGCAGCTCGTACCGACATTACGTACCGTATCGTACCGACAGACAGTGCTCAAAAACCAAGAGAAAACCACAAGCCTCTTCACTGAACTATGGGTCAAAAATACAAAAACAAAATAATGGTTCGTTAATCGTAATCTTGGTATAATGTACAATAAATCATGACATTTATTTGTGCTCACATCGCCCAGCACTACAAAAAACACTACACTGTTCAGTTTGAGAGAAAAATGCACTGCAAAAGACCATACAGTACAAAACTAAAACTAAAATATAACCAAAATATTCTCCATTCTTCAAAATTCATCTTACATTAATTCATATTATTGGAAAATGGATGAGAGTCAAGTGCCTCACTCCCAGTGCTTCATTTCCTCATGTAGACCTGAATACTGATGAATGCTAATCATATCCACTTTACAGTGGCTTATTCATATTTGGAATCAGCAACAGAACACTGCTGTAAACATGTAGGGCATGACACCTTGTCCTAACTGCCAGCAACCAAAATAAGCAAGCAATACAGCAGAGCAATATGAAGTGTCATTTGTGTGTCTACGCCACAAGCGTCAGGTAGGAACATTAGCCTACCACTGACTAATCACATAACAGTTCAAGACTCTGACTAAAATGGTGTCCTGACAACTGTACTGATTATAACAGGAGCTGATTATAACTTTGTCGCTTGTGTGGTTTGCAGTTAGGACAGTGTCATTAAATGTGTGTTCATACTTTGAATTTTGATTCAATTTAACTGAACCACACAATTGCTTTGTTAGTGTGGTTTGTTAGGGCAAATGTGAATGTTTCTAACTCTTGGTAAAGCAGGTGCAAAGTTGTCCTGCAAAAAAGCTTCTACGGGCCAGGCAAGAGATCCCAGCAAAAGACAAGCGGGAGAGAGTGAGAAAGCACAGTCTGGTTGGTGGTTACCAGAAAGCTAACTAAAAAAGCTGTAACTATGTAGTAAGACAGGGTTAATACAAAGTAGCGATAATATGAAAACCAGCTCTAACACCATTAGAGAAGGAGTAACATGAAAGTGAGTGATTAACCAAAAGCTTACGTGAAAAGGTAAGTTTTCAATCTAAAATTGGCACGATGGCGCAGCAGGTAGTGTCGCAGTCACACAGCTCCAGGGACCTGGAGGTTGTGGGTTTGATTCCTGCTCCGGGTGATTGTCTGTGAGGAGTTTGGTGTGTTCTCTCAGTGTCCGTGTGGGTTTCCTTTGGGTGCTCCGGTTTCCTTCCACAGTCCAAAAACACACGTTGGTAGGTGGATTGTTGACTCAAACGTGCCCATAGGTGTGAGTGAATGTGTGAGTGTGTGTGTTGCCCTGTGAAGGACTGGCGCCCCCTCCAGGGTGTATTCCCGCCTTGCACCCAGAGATTCCAGGTAGGCTCTGGACACACCGTGACCCTGAACTGGATAAGCTCTTATAGATGATGAATGGATGAATATATGACTTATATGATTCTATTCAAGATATTGTTTTCAGTTCAATTGTTTTTATTTTTACTGTGTGTCCTTTCATTGTATATACCTGTCTTGCCTTCCCTTCCCCTTCCCCCATCCCAGTTGTTAAATATGTGAAAAAGAATAAAAAGTTGATCATTGTTTGGTTTGGACCAAAGAAACAGAACTACAAATATGAACACACCCTGAAAATACTCTGCTAATAAATAACTGTAAATATGTGCTCTAAAGTCTGTCATCCTGGGGTGTACTTAGCTGCAGCTTCATTGCTTCTCTCCTTCATTTCGTAATCCCAGACCAGAAAACAGAGCTTCACTACAGCACTGAAACTGTAAGGATATTTCTTGTTGGATGTTTAAGTAAACACTTTTCCTGCATTGTGTCCAAACATTGGTGTCTAGTTGTATTTCAACACATAAATGACTCGTTCCTGAGGCTCAAATTGTAGTCTGACAAAAGGAAGACTAAATGTAGCAGGATTAGGAAGTGTTTAGTTTTGTTTCAGTCATTTTTCATAGAATTGTTTTTTTTTTCCTTTTCAGGAGGCGAAATCAAAGATGAAGATGCACCAAAAGTTCAAGAAAGAGGAGATGGAAAGACTGATGCAGTTGACACAGAAATGGAAGAAGGATGGATAAAAGAAAAAGATGAGAAGCAGAAACTGAAGGTGGGGAAATAGTTGAAGAAGCAGAGGCAGAAAGAAAGATAATGGAAAAGCTAAACAGGGTAGGGGAGAAAGCTTTGAGAGAAAGTCAAAAGGTGGAAGAAGAGGAAGATCAATGGGGAATAAAAGCCAGAGAGAAAGGCCTGAGAGGTTTTCATTCAAAACCTGAGTGCTGAGGAATAGAAGATAGAGACAGAAACAGGGAAACAAAACAAGATTGGAGGAGGAAAAGCAGAAGCAGCAGAAGAAGAAGTAGAAGAAGAAAAAGAAGAAAAAGGAGAAGGAGGATCGGAAGTATAGGGTGAAGCTGCAGATACAGATTGAGGTGCAGAAAAAAGAGTGAAATTAGAAATGGAGAAGAGTTTTACTTTATGACCTTTATAAAAATAGGTTTTATTTTTGTAAAAGTTGTAAATATAAAACATTTGAACACCAGCAAATTCACATCCACATCTTGTGCCCTGCGTGGACCCCAGTGTCTGAGTGCAGTGATGGGTACACTATGGAATAAACTTCCCTTTGCATGAGACATAAACCAAAAGTCCTGATTTTTTGAGGTCATATAAGAATCCAATTCACATACAAAAATATTAACACTTTACAATAAGGGTACATTAATTAACTTAAGTACTTAAGGCTGTTTTATGTAATAAGAAATTAATAAATATTGGTAAATTATTAAGTAAAGTCACAATTAATCATTAAGTAATAACAGAAACAACAAACATTATTAAAGATTTTATAAAATCCTAAAAAAAATGCTAAATCATGCTAGTTCTTTTTAATTTGCATTACTTAAGGGAATGTCTGTCATTGTGGAGAAATGCAGCTCTAAGTCTGAAACCGTCAATCAAATTCAGGGTAGAGGTGGGTCCAGATCCCTAACCTAGGTCACTGGGCACAAGGTGGGAGCACACCCTAAAGGGCCACCATTCCATCAGAGGGCAACACACATTCATTCATTTACTCACACACTCACACCTATGGACACTTTTGAGTCACCAATCCACATACCAACGTGTGTTTTTTGGACAATGGGAGGAAACCAGAGCACTCTGAGGAAACCCAGATGGACACGGGGAGAACACACCAAACACCTCACAGACAGTCCAAGTTAAAATTTTAATTTGAGCTGAAAGTTAAATATAAGGATGCTAATTGCATGATATTATTATATCAAAGACATGAAGCAGTGATGTTTATATCCAATAGGTAGGTGGTGAATGGTACATGACCACCAGATGGAGACATTGTCTTATCTTTCAGCATCCTTTCAGGCGTTGGGAAATAAACAAGAGCTCTCTTTGCCTTAATTATATATATGTATATGTGTGTGTGTGTGTGTGTGTGTGTGTGTGTGTGTGTGTGTGTGTGTGTGTGTGTGTGTGTGTGTGTGTGTGTTTGTGAGTGTGTGTATAAATAAAACAAAAGGCAAAAAGACACATAAAATAAGACATTATGACCCAGACCTCAGGCCTTGTCAAACCACTTTCCTCCACTACTATTGTTAAACAAAACATAACCTTTGTGGCCAGTAACTTAAATTAATGGTGCCTAAAATCTGAATTGATTTTTAAATGTAGGTTCTAGCTGAAAGAACACCCATGACCAGAGGGCCTACACATTGACCTGCTGTAATAGAAGGGACTGAAACACATCAGCAACACTGAACTTGACATGTTTTTGAGATTCTCCTGTTCAGCTGAAGCTCACTTGAACTAAGGCTGCTTTTTTCTGAGTAAAATGTTCTCAGCACAACTGATCGCAACAGTGCTGACTATGTCCTTCATTGCACAAACAACCTTTTCTTACGACCTGCAGGATACCATTCAGAAACTGAGAGATGAAAACACATACCTCCACCACAGACTGGAAAACCTCACTCTGGCTTTGCGTGAACTCCGGAAAATCATCTTGGATCACTCCAAAGGTGGGTACCTCCAACTCAATAACTCACAAGTTGCTCTGTCAGGAGACTATGATGATGATTCTCCTAAAATTGCACAGTAGAAATTGTGTTAGAAATAAAGGAGACATGAGACATAGGTGAGCTAAATCAGAAATAAAATGTACCTGCAAGTAAAGATGAGAGTAATTAACATTAGCAAAACAGCATAATATTTGACTTTACTGAGATTTCGGTAAAAGATGAGACACATATGAGCAGAGCCAGACCACCCTATATGCTCACTACGCACGCTGCGTAGAGCCCCGCAAATTAACAAAGGCCCCCACATCTCACCCTTGCTTCAAATTAGGGAGTTAGTATATCATCAGAAGATGAAGCAAACTATCCTTCAGAATATGAAATGAAGAAAAAAAGACTCCATGTTACTGAGCTGCAGGAACATCAGTCAGGTAAACCTGTGTTCTTCTCGAATTGTTAATAAATAATAGTCTATGAACATAGCCGCGGGAATATATTTAGAGGTGCTGTGCACTGCACAGCTGCTCTCCACAACCTTAAAAGCCTTGCAGCACCAGTATCATGAACCAAATTTTGAAGGAAAAAAGCATATACTAATGTTTTTACATTGTCTATTGTTTGACTTCCCCAAACACGACGAAGCACTTCTCGATATTCTATGTAAGCTCTAGAAAAACAAAATCCCGAACGTTTGTGAAATTACGCCCGGACATTTTTTTAAGTTTAGGTTTTTTTAAAAAAGAGGACATGTCCGGGTAAAAGAGGACGTCTGGTCACTCTAGTCAAACAAATAAATACAGTGGAATTTGAGTTCCTAGCTTGTGTTTATTGATAGTCAGAAAACATGTTATTTCTTCCTAATTCATAGAATAAGGTTTAAAAGACCGTTGCCCCCCCCCCCCATCTGTACAGTTATCTGTAGCTCATTTCACTGGCGCTTTTCCAACAATATGGGCATGTAAGGAAACCAACGGTCATAACGGTGTTTTACCGCAGCGTCGTTCAGCTGGTCCACCAGTGACGTCACGGTTGCGTTCAAGAATTTCCGTAGCGAGCTCGGATTTTTCCGTCAATTTAATAAAATTGTGTTTTAAAGCAAATTAAGCTGCTATTTTCATTTTAATTCATACTTATATATGTCAGTAACTAAAATAATGTGAAATATTCACGGAGGTCCATTAAGTGGTGCTTAGTCTTTAAGTGTTGTTGTTTTTTTTTTTAATACATTTGGTCTGTTTACTGCTCATTTTGTTCTGTATATGGCTGTTTATGGCAAGTCAAAAAACATAGCCTTGTCATTGGAAGATCTGGAGAAGCTTTTGTGCTTCATATCAATGTTTTGTTTACATGTGTTTTTTTTTATGTGATTGTGTGGAGGGCAGTACTAATAAATGCAGAAATGAAAAAAGGAGCACAATGTTTTGTTCATAATATATTACAACAGCATCAGTGTTTTTCTTGTTCATTTTATTTAAAAATAAATACTAGATGATCTAGCCCCAAAGAACGAAGAATACCAAGTACATTTTGTTGATTTTAAGAATTACTATTTCTTATATATTCAGTGTAACAGGTTAGAGTAAAGCATGTGAATTTAATGTGGCTGTGTGCTGCTATATTGGGTTTATAAATATACTAACACCACAAATGTCTCCCCACAACTTCCCTTTACAATATAACAGGCAAAGAATCATTCACATGAAATAAGACAAATTCAGCAGTCCTCCTCTCTCTGTGAGTTATAATATGTGTGTAAATGTTGCTGAGGTAACTAACGCAGAGCCAAGCACAGCCCAATAAACACACACAAATTGAGCATGTTCCAGTTTTTTTCGTTATTATATGAAATGTTCATATGAAATGTTGTAAATGGCCCTGTCCACCTCCACTGGGCAATAACTGTGTTTGAGGCGCTGAGCTCTTGAGTCAACTGAACCGCAACATGACCACGGACGAAGCCACAGTTCACAATGAAGAACCTGCTCTTCTTTGGTTCCAGCTGGGAACTAATTTTTCTGTTCAAGAACCAGTTTATGTCAGTGGATACACGCCGAAGGAGTGTAGGGTCACTTATCAAAATTTTACTGAGGAATTTTAAAGGAAAGTCTGGATGGGCTCGTGGACTATTGTTCTCCAGAGAAATATCTGAACATACACAGACTAATGCTAATGCACCTCCCCCACTCACCAAAGAGTAATTAATATTGCTTTTTATTTATATTAATGTATTGGTTGTGTAATGAGTAACTTTCTTCACTTTGATAGACCTTGACTGATCCTTTCTGCATCCAATCCCTTCTATCCATTCCCTGCTTCAAAAATGGCCTGTAAATCAGGCTACATGTGGGTATAGGAAATAGATGTATTCTTATTCTGCACCATCTGAATGTTGAGACATTTCAAAGACATGTTAACATTGTAAAAATGTGGGCTATGTAATAATCTCTTTGGTTTTGTTCAATTCAGATCGTGAATTTACAGAAACCAGTGTGGACCACGGAAGTGACCAGCTGCATGCCTGGAATGAATGGATTCGGAATGGTAAAATAATACTTTACTTGACTTGAACTTACTGAAAACTGCACATAATTGATTAGCTGCACATAAACATGTCTTACACATCACATTAAAACCAAAAATAATGGTTCTTATATTAATTTTGGACTGGACATAATGTATCGTCCCAGGAAAAACTAGAGACTCCATCCTTCTAAGAGATCATATTTAAATAATGCATGTTTTTCAAACTATAGAGCACAATTTCCTTTTAGTTGCTAAAACACTGGGGAAAATAAATCATGGTGCCAGCACCTTTACACAGGACACATTATTTTTGTTCTGTCGTTATTCACCATATTCTGTGAACCAAAAATTGTTACTCTAATGCTTTATTTTTAAGTGTGTAAAACCAAACAGTGCAGCATAAACATGTCACTGACAACCTCTGGTAAAATGTTGCTGTTGTTTTTGTAGGTGCCAGTGCTGAGACACACCTTCTGTTAGAGCAGGCCTTCTGCTGGCCTGATCTTCATGCTTCTGCCAGTCTGTGTCTTCCAGCACACTTTCTGTTCCTCCTGTCTTGTGTCATCTTATTTAACAACTTCTTTTAGCTATTTGACAAGTTTGAGAACAGCCTGTCATATTCATAGGCTACGCAACAACTGGCCTATCATCTTCTGATTGGGACATTTAAAAAAATAAAAGAAGATATATTATCACAGTTTGTTAATAGCGATCAACAATTTGAACAGATATACAGGTGCTGGTCATAAAATTAGAATATCGTGAAAAAGTTTCAGTAGATTTCAGTAATTTCAAAACGTGAAACTTGTATATTACACTCATTCATTACACATAGACTGATATATTTCAAGTGTTTATTTCTTTAAATTTGATTATTATAACTGACAACTAATGAAAACCCCAAAATCAGTATCTCAGAAAATTAAAATATTATTTAAGACCAATACAAAAAAAGGATTTTTAGAAATGCTGGACAACTAAAAAGTATGAACATGAAAAGTATGAACATGTACAGGACTCAATACTTAGTTGGGGCTCCTTTTGCCTGAATTTGCAGCAATGCGGCGTGACATGGATTCGGCACTGCTCAGGTATTATGAGAGCCCAGGTTGTTCTGATAGTGGCCTTCAGCTTCTGTATTGTTGGGTCTGGTGTATTGCATCTTCCTCAGGCGAGTTTGCTAGCCAATTAAGAACAGGGATACCATGGTCCTTAAACCAGGTACTGGTAGCTTTGGCACTGTGTGCAGGTGCCAAGTCCTGTTGGAGAATGATATCTGCATCTCCATAAAGTTGGTCAGTAGCAGGAAGCGTGCTCTAAAACTTCCTGGTAGATGGCTGCATTGACCTTGGACCTCAGAAAACACAGTGAACCAACACCAGCAGATGATATGGCAGCCAAAACCATCACTGAATGGGGAAACATTACACTGAACCACAAGCAACGTGGATCCTGTGTCTCTCCTCTCTTTCTCCAGACTCTAAGACCTGGATTTCCAAAGGAAATGCAAAATTTACTTTCATCAGAGAACATAACTTTGGACCACTCAACAGCAGTCCAGTCCTTTTTGTCTTTAGCCCAGGTGAGACGTTTCTGATGTTGTCTCTTGTTCAAGAGTGGCTTGACACAAGGAATGCGACACCTGAAACTCATGTCTTTCATACGTATGTGCGTGGTGGTTCTTGAAGTGCTGACAGTCCAGTCTTAGTGAATCCCCACATTTTTGAATGGGTTTTGTTTCACAGTCCTCTCCAGGATGCGGTTATCCCTATTGCTTGCACACTTTCTTTTTTACCACATTTTTCCTTCCCTTTGCCTCTCTATTAATGTGCTTGGACACAGAGCTCTGTGAACAGCCAGCCTCTTTAGCAATGGCATTATCTTTCCTGATTGTGTAAGGTGTCAGTGGTCATCCTTTGGGCAACTGTCAAGTCAGCAGTCTTCCCCATGATTGTGTAGCCTACAGAATTAGACTGAGAGACCATTTAAGGGCCTTTGCAGGTGTTTTGTGTTAATTGACTGAATAGAGAGTCAATATTAAATCATTTCACAATATTCTAATTTTCTGAGATACTGAATTTGGGGTTTTCATTAGTTGTCAGTTATAATCATCCAATTAAAAGAAATAGAAAAAGAAAAACACTTGAAATATATCAGTCTGTGTTTAATGAATGAGTATAGTATACAAGTTTCGCTTTTTGAATGGAATTACTGAAATAAATATATTTTTCATGATATTCTAAATTTATGACCACCTGTATAGTATTTTTACCAATAAAGTTTTACTTTTAAATTTTTATTGTGATTATTTTGTCTGTATTTTCTCATTGTGTGCTGATATTGGTGTATTTGTTTCTCCACATTGTTGAGTTGTAGTTGTTTCTCAACTATTAAAAATATTCAGAATTAGGTTGAGACCCATTTCTCCGTTTTGCCTAGGGGTGGGGGTCTTAGTCCTTGTTGGGAAATAAAAGCCAAAACATTCTATATTTTATCATTTAAAAACTGATAGCCATTGTAGTTTCTTAGTTTAATGTAGTTTTCGTGTGTTATGATCATTTTCTTCATAACAAGCATTAACATCACTAGTCTGTATTATCGGCCTCTGTAATTAGATTAGACACTCTTTAATTAGACACTAGCAAATTTCACGTTTAGGGTGGGACTGTAAGAATAGGAATAAAATCCTGTGATAAGGTATCAGCCTCTGGAAAAGTCGTGTCTTTTCATAGGGGAAGTATCCACAGTATGAAGTATGTTCAAAGTATGACCCTCTAAAACGGAAAGAACTCCAAAATTTGAAAACCGTGAACCGAAATGATGGGTAATATTAACTTATTTTTGCTGTTCTTATCACTTAAGTTGGAAAAGTCTCCAAACTCGGGAGACGGCTAACTGCATTACGAAAGTGCTACAAAACTAAACAGCCGAGTTTAGTTACCGAGTTACAGATGAGTTTTTGGTAATTCAAACATTTAATAAAAACTTACAGACAAGTTAAACTTCAGCCACGTACACATATATTCGTCATTTTCCCAGAAACATACTGTTCCACCTTAAAAGACGCAGAGCTTAGCGAGTAATGGAGTTTCCCCCACAATCGCGGACGTTCCCTTTAATTATTCAAATTAGACCGGGTTATTTTTTCAACGGTTCATTCAACAGTTGCAACCCAGGATTTGAAAAACACTGTTCTAGGTTTTTTTGTTGTTGTTGTTGTTTTTTGTTTTGTTTTTCTTAGAATGCTTGTATGCAAACTGAAAATATTGGAGATTGTTATAAGGCAGTCAGGACATACCACAGGTTGAAAATATTGTTATATTGTAATTATATTATTATATGTAACTTTCTACGTTTGCTAGCTACTTAACGGGCATTTCTGACTGACAATTAAATAAATAAAAGGTACTCAAAACTGTATGACCTTTTTACGTATTTATATTCTAAAGTATTTTTAAAGTATGTTGTTGAATATAAAACAATGAATTTTAAGTTTTAAGATTCATTATTAAAACGAAACAGCAACAGAGAATTATTGATGACTAGCAGAATACTAGGATAGAAGAGTATGGGACGATCCTAGTCTTGTTAATGTAATATGTTCTGTGGTGTAAACTGTGCAGTATGAGCCATTTACAACACAGTATGTATTAGGAAATAATGACACCACACCATCCTGACTGCGATCACGCCATCTGCACTTCGCGAAAACGCAGTCATGCCATCTACACTAGGATTTTCTGTGCGCGTCTACATTGCGGTTTACGGTAGAACGTGTGGGAGCGAGAGGGGGGACTCGCAGAAAACCGCAGATATTGAAAATTCACAAGAAATGGAATTTAAAACATGATTCCTCATAATTCACTACAATTAATATTAAAAACAGGCCCGATTGGCTAAAAGAACAGTTTGCAACCCTTGAAAAGTCCAGAAAGGTCCATAAAATTGAGGGAATTCAGTTTCCCTCAGATTAAAATTAAAAATCAAATTGTTACCAGAACATCCCACTGTTGTATTGAAAACCATGTCCTCTGGTACACAGGGTATAATATTTATGTGTATTTACTGTAAGAATTAGGAGTAATAGGCTTGAAAAATCTCAGATATTAAATTCCATAAAATGGTTAAATCAAAGTGTTACCAGACCACTCCACTTGCAGTCTTGAAGAGCATGTTCTCAGATACTCAGGGTATAATTTCCATACATTTTTACTGTAAGAATTTGGAGTAATATCATTTCAAACTCAACAATATGATGTTTAATATGAAGAACGTGTTCTAGAGTACCAGAGTAGAGTAGATGGCAAAATATGAACACAACTTCCATACCGTGGAAAAACTACACGTTTAGCTTTCTTCCGTGGATCTTCCGGATGTGTGCTCTGAATTTTTTGTAACTCGTATTTTGGTATGTGAATTTCGTCTACTGAATTTGAGCAACTTAGAAATATATTGTTTGAATTTTTTTCAGCTTGAATTTTTTTTATCTGAATATATTAACAATGAATAATGACAATTGAATAAGAACAATGAAAATGTGTTCTTGAAAATTCATGAGTTCTATTCAAGAGCAATTATATTCAGATGCATAATTCTAGTGCAAAAAAATCAGTTGCATAATTTCAGTGCAAAAAAAAAAAAAAATCAGTGCTACAAATTCAAAGGTAATATTTCAGTCTGATGAGACAGATTTGCTTCCATTCAGGACAAAATCCGCATTGTTCCTCCAAAATCCTAGGTTCGACTATCGGATGGGTTCACCTTTCCAGCACCTTGGCATAGACGTTCTTAGGGAGGCTGAGAAGTGTGATGCCATGATAATTGGCACACTTTCTTCCGTCCACTTTTTGCAAAATGGGAACCACCATCCCCGTTTGCCAATCCAAAGGCACAGTTCCTGAAGTCCACTGCAAGGCCACTGCAAAGCTTTTTCACCACCTAAGTGACTTCAGCTTAGGAAATGAAAATGACACTCCAGACACTTCTGGCCGTACCCCCTGTCTAGGAGGCATGTCTCTTGGGTTTTGAAGTTCCTCAAAGTGCTATGTCCAACACCCAACAATACGCTCAGTCGAGTTCAGAGTTTCACCTTCCTTACTGAGCACAGCTTGGACAGTGTCCCTGCTCCTTCTTCTGAAGTGTTGGAGTGTTTTCCAGAACCTCTTTGTGGCTGCCTGGAAGTCATTTTCATGGCCTCTCCAAACTCTTCCCATGCTCTGGATTTTGCTTCTGCAACTGCCACAGCTGTAGCCTTTTTCGCCTGCCAGTATCCATTTGTTGAATCGGCAGTTCCCTGAGCCAGCCAAGCTTGACGAGCTTCCATCTTCTGCTTGACAGCTTCCCTCACCCCTGGTGTCCGCCAACAGGTTCTTGGGTTGCCACCATAAAAGGCACTGTCACGTTTTTGACCACAGCTACATGCAGCCACTTCTACAATGGAAGTCTGGAACAGGGTCCTCCGGAACATGTGAGAAGTTCTCTCTGAGGTGAGAGTTAAATTGCATCTGGACAGAGACCTCTGCCAGCTTTTTCCAGCACACCCTCACTATACATTTGGGCCTACCAGGTCTGTCTTGCAGCTTTCCCCGCCATCGGACCCAACTCACCACCAGATGGTGATCAGTTGACAGCTCAGCCCGTCTTTACCCAAGTGTCCAAAACATATGGCCTCAGATCAAAGGAAACGACCACAAGGTCGATCATTGACCTTTGGTCCATGGTGCTCTGGTACCAAGTACACTTATGAGACACCTTGTGTTCAAACGTGATGTTCTTTATGGACAAACCATGGCTAGAACAGAAGTCCAATATCACCACACCACTCTGGTTCAGATCAGGCAGGCCGTTCCTCCCAATCACTCTTCTCAAGGTTTCCCGGTCATTGCCAAAGTGAGTATTGAAGTCCCCCATAAAACAATAGAGTCAGTGCATGGAATCCCCTCTAGAACTCCCCTGACTACCTCCAAGAAGGCTGAATATTCTGCACAGCCAGCCAAGGACTTGTAAGTATTCCGACACACGCACGGTGCCTCTCACCATGTACAACTCCTGAGTAGGAGAGAGACCAACCCCTATTGACTAGTTTGGTTCTGGAGCCCAAACTGTGTGTAGAGGTGAGCCCAGCTATATTTAGCTGGTATCTCTCAACCTCCCCAATCAGCTCTGGCTCCTTCCCCACCAATGAGGTTAGGTTCCATATGCCAAAAAACAGATTTTGCTGCCAAGCTCTATGACGCCAGGGGCCCCTTTGCCCAATGGGCATTGCACCACACCCCTACTTTGGATCTTGTGGATGGTGAGCCCACATGATCCTCCAATGTTGCCTATACAGGCTGAGCCCGGCCAAGTCACATGGGCTACCCAGCCACTAGGTGGTTGCTGTCTGACACCACCCCCAGGCTTGGCTCCAGGTTTAGGTCCTGGTATACCTTTCATGGGCAGGGTATGTTACGTTTTAAATGTTCTACTTATAGGTATGCGATTTGGATTTGTCAAGATTGTCATCCAGACCCTACTGGGATCTAACAGCTCCTGAAGACATAGCCCTGGAAGTCATTAGACCACACAAGCCCTTCGGCCATGACAAGGCCCTGATTCAGGAAAGGAATTTATGGAATTGTGTTGTTAATTTTATGAAGTTTGTGAAGCTTTTACACTGCATTCTTACAGTACTCTGTACTGACGTTATCGATTGGTCACCACTTAATTAACTTATTAAGATGGAATTTGGATGTCCATTGACATTTAAAATATGTCCTTGACGGACAGACTACTTTTAGACCTATTTTGAACGTCCAGGGACGTTCCTTGTTTACTGGGTTTGATTTAACCATGTTATGGAATTTAATATCTGAGTTTTTTCAGATATTACTATTACTCCTAATTCTTACAATAACATCTTACAGTTACAATACACATAAATATTATACCCTGTGTACCTGAGGACATGTTTTTCAATACAACAGTGGGATTTTATGGTAACTATTTGATTTTTAATTTTAATATCAGGGAAAATGAATTTCCTCAATTTTATGGAACTTTCTGGACTTTTTAAGGGTTGCAAACTGTTCTTTTAGCCAATTAGGTCTGTTTTTAATATTAACTGTAGTGAATTATGTGGAATTATGTTTTAAATTCCATTTCTTATGAATTTTCAATATCTGCATGTCCCCCCTCTCGCTCCCACACGTTCTACCGTAAATGTAGACGTGCACAGAAAATCCTAGTGCAGATGGCGTGACCACGATCAATCCCGGTACAGAATAAATGTTTTTTATTGTATTTGTATTTAAAATAAAGCACTATTCTATATTGTTTAAACATTCCTAAAACGTATTCATGTATTTATCATGTTTTTTTGGAGCAAGTATTCAGATCTTGTAGATTTTTGTCCCAGAGCAATTTCCCAAATAATGATGATAGTATCAGAATATGGTTGTGGGCTATTTGTCATTTGGTGAGTTTGTGTGTTTGATGTTTCACGCTGCAAATATCACATGAGCCAGCAGAATTGGTCTTTGTTCAGTTAATTAAAACCACCATCTTGCATAGATTAGAAATCAGGCTGTTTGGACATTCATTTACATTTGATTGTGCTGAATTGATACAGGGGGAAAAAGAAGATAATTTACATTTGCAAAGCCTTACTACAGGTGCTAAAAAGTGCTATTACAAACACTCGATACAACAGGAACAAAAGAATATGCTTATTTTTTATTATTGCATTGTTGCACATAGTTTAATAGTTGGCTGAACCACAGCTTTGACCGTTTTGGTGAATCAAGAAATTATATTTCTGTCAACTGAAAGTAAATAATCTATGGGTGTTACACTCTGAGAAAAAAAAGTTGACGGTAGGGGTACATAACTGGTCACTAAAGGTACAAACAGTGTAAATGTATATTTATAGGTACCACTAAATCCAGTGCTGTTCCTTAAGGGTACATTACATTCTCTTCTCCATAAGGAGAGGTGAACATTTGTAATATTTCATTATAGGAGGGTGTAAAGTTAAATAACATAATATAAGTCCTGGTGATAAAACTGAACATATCAACACAATTTTAAAATCTGCAATTATAATAGAATAGAGAATAAAGAACACTTTTTCTGACAGCATCCAGTGCTGATTTTAGGTGTTTTATAGAAAAAGCTGATATACAGGTTAGTTTTAGGCTAGTCAACATGGTTCTGGTATATTTAGAACAGTTTAAGTGATCTGTGATGCTTTTATTACGTAACTGTTACTGCCCCAGACAGAGTCAATAGAGATCAGTACTTACTCTGACAAATACAAGTTCATTAGTGACAAATGCCCCTTCAGTAATGCTGAAACACTACACTGCTTTTGGAAATTTAAATTTTAAGTCTGACTGTACATAATTGTATTTTAACAAAGAAGCATAAAAATATTCAAAATATATCATAAAATTATATATTAAATAAAAAAAATGTAATGGTGTGCAAATTATTTAAATCTTACATCTAATTAAAAACAGTACACATATGTTATTTCATATGTTGAGTGGGGAAGTTTTATAATTTTTAGTTTGTTTCTGTTTTTTTTTTTTTTTTTTTTTTTTGCATTACAATACCCAGCTACAATGTTAGCATATCATTTAATTAAAAACTTCACATCATAATGGTATTTGTAATAATTTCATATGATTACTTTGTATATAATAGGTTTTAGAGGCATTAAACTTTGTAAGGTGTTGTTACTAAACCTATAATTTGTTAAAGTTTTTCCAGAAACATTTTTGGCAATTCTGGCTTGAAAGAAATCATCAGCTGCTCAACAATCTATGGTTGCTGTTGTCTTTTTCATATCCTTCTCCAAAAGTTACATAGTGCAGTTTCTGCAGTTCTGAACTCAGAGTACCAAAAACAGAACTAATATCTCTATTATAAGTCATTTGCGCATCACAACAGGTAAAATACTACCTAGTCTTCCTTTAAAAACTAATTTAACAGAACCTCGTATAAAAAATCAGAGTAATATAAAGCAGAATATATATATGTTCTAGCCAAAACCTTTACTGTAGGTCGCAATGCAAAAGGCCACTTGACATATATATATAGAGAGAGTGACTTATGTATGAAGACCTACAATTCATCATCTGTGTGCATTTATGAAAACATAATTTTCTGTGCAGTGTGGAAATCAGGCCTGAACACATGCAGAGAGCTGCTTTAGTGCATTCATATTGTTCCCAGCCTTTTGAGGCTCTCAAGCCCGTGAGAGACACACATCTCTTATGTGTGTGTGTGTGTGTGTGTGTGTGTGTGTGTGTGTGTGTGTGTGTGTGTGCATGCCCTGTGAGATTAACCTGGTGCACTGGTGATGTGGTGAGCACATGCAGAATGAGTTCACTCACAGAGATGCTGCATAGAAGCTGAATATTTTCTCACTTTCAGGTAAGAATATTGCAGTTATTTATATACTGTAAATACATTTTCTTTCTTTTACTGCATTACCCAGGACATTACAGTTTTCTTTCAGCCATGTTCCACTTTTTTTCATTATTGCATAAATGTAGTTGGAAATTCAATCTAAATATCCCAACTGAAGTACATTCTGTAATATTGTAATATATAATATTCTTTACTGATATAGCTGTGTAGATAATATTCTATTTAAATATCTCATTCCCATTTCATTTTTTTCCTTCATAATTTTAAAACACCAGTACAATATTTGAAATGTAGGTGAAATTAAATGTTCCATTTTGACCAAAAATATTTTACACATCCACATGTTGTGAAGTTTTTCACAGTAATAATATGCTACTGCTTTTTAAAGTAAATAATTTTCAATGGCCAGTTTGGTCATGATGGTAGCCTAATACGAACATGTACATGTCTAATGTCTAATACCAACTGTAAGCAACAATGGGTAAGGAATTATTTTTGAAACTGCACGTAGCTCGTTATTAAGCAGTGTTATATATGCCTTAAAACTGATGTAGCTGAAATGAGGTTAAGGCCCTCAGCTCATATGGACTGTAGTGCACTGATATTGTTCAGGTTTATTGTGTGTTAAAGTGTCTTCCTTTAAAAATGGATAACTTGTCACACTGAAAATGCCTGACTATTGAGGTTTCAATGTGCATTTGGCTGTTTGTGATTATGCACATACAATGCAGTGCTCTACTACAAAGCAACATGCTCATATTACCATTTACAATTAGCCCAATGCTATAAATAGGACCCTATTAAGGGTTTCCATGAATATGATAAGTCTGTCACTATGAAATATTAACCTACAGCAGAGTTGTATTAATGGGGCTACAGCTAGTAGTAATTATATTCAGAATCAAATTACTTTATGTTACTGATCATTTTTGAAAACAAGCTAACAGAGCTAACAATTTAAATTTTACTTTAATAGCAGGGAATTCAATGAAGCATTTTCAGTGCCAATCTAGAAAGAAAGAAATATTTTGATACATAAAGGTATGCTTCCATCTCATTCTCAGTCTCATTCAATTGTGTACAAAGATAATACTGATCTTTCAAGATTGCATGCAGTAGAAATCTTTTTAAAGTAGCTGCATGACTATTAAGCAAAATGCACTGTACAAAATGTCACTGGTATTTTTCTGTGGTTGATATTGTTTGCAATAATTAGAAGTTTTTTGCATTTCTGCAACATCTATCAGGACTTGGTTAAGGTGCTGTTTTAGCTCTAGTTGTCAGACTAGCAAACTTGTAAACAGTGAAATGGTGAACACTTAAAAACCAAATCCCTGTAGTGACGTTAACATTGAAATTAAAACATCCGGGAACTGTCAGTTCACTGAGTACACCATGAGGTATTGCCCAAATAGTGCTGCTTTCTAGGTATTTTGACACATTTGCGTAAAATCCATCATTAAAAATCTACACTTTAGATTATACTAATGTCAAAGGTCAGTGTTTGCAAGGAACACACTTCACCCTCCAAATTATTATAAATGTAGACTGGTCTACAAATTTGCCCCTTTAAAGTGTATCATGTTTGAATATATTGCTATAAAAACCCCATAAACAGGAATATGTATAAGCACCAGTCAATCCTGATTCTTGAATTCAGGGCAATGTTAAATTTGAACCTTGCAAATGTTACATAATGGTAAATACTGATTATACTTGGACTGTCATTGCAGTGATAAAGGACATTTTATTGTTTATTTTCCTAGATACCTCTGCTGTCACTGTAACAAGAATACAAACATCATTGAAGCCATGCATCATATCTTACTATGACTTTGTGTGACTAAGTGTGTGAGAAACAGTGCCCCTTTTGGTGCAATTCATTCATTCAACTGTGAGTGTGTAAGTGCATATATAAAATGTGTGCCATAAGCGACAGAGGGCAAATTCCTATTCATAAAATATTTAGCTGTGGATGCTGAAGGTTATTAAAAATCTTCACCAGTTGTAATATTCACAAGTGGCCTAAACATTGATTTTAAACCCTGTCAAAATGCTCAAAGCCTAGACAATAGCCCTAATGCTGACACAACCAAAATGGCTCATCTTCTCAGGAGGGTTACATTGTTTCCTAGAGAGAGAAATTAATTAATACCATCATGAATTGACAACAGCTTAGTCATTTAATGGGGTGTTGTGAAACCAAAGCAAACACACACCCCCGGCTCCTGGCATTAAGTCCCGTTAGCTCACCCACCCGCTGTCCCTGCCTCATGCCAGATGAGTCATGGCACTGAAGTACTCATTCATCGCTGTGCTGTCAACCATCATCGAGATTAGCACTCACCTGAGAGTGACTGATCAACTGCTAGAAATTCAGTACATTAAAGCTACAGTCTATGATTTTTAAATAACAAAGTGGAGAATAATGGCATTCACTTAGTACTTTTACACATCAGAGTATAACAATTCATTGTGAGTGAAGTCCATGGAAAATCAAATAATCAGGGCTCAGTTTCCCAAAATCCTTTGGGTGTGAATATCATCTTTACAGAGAGAGAGTGTTCAGTGTGATGCTCACACTACACTTAAGAATCTTCTTTGTGTAATGATGCTTTTGGGAAACTCAGCCAAGTTAAGTAGGTCATACACATAAAATATAAGAAAAATCAACATATCTGGCCTCCAAAATAGGTTCTGTGCATTGGTTGAATTCCTGATGATACTCTAGCCAAGACATAAGATTTTAATTGCCATTTTTCTGTCTGGGTGTATAAAGTGGCCCCCTGCAAACACTTGCTAAATCATCACCCTCATCTTCTATATTACCAACATCTTCAGAGATTAGCATATGTTGAAAACAATCTTTTCATTCTTTTGTGATTTATATATTTACATATATCTGTCACTTCAGAATACCAAGGTTCACAATGAAATTATAACGAATAGGTAGAGCTAGATGATAGAGCCAAAATTTATATCAAAACATTTTTACATAATTTCAGTCAATATGGTAATTACAATAGAGATATGAGCAATAAAAAAAAAGCCACAGAAAATCTGCCAAGAACTAAATACATCATGACATCACCATCAAACAACAACCTCTTGGCTTTGTCAATATTAACATTTTTAAACTGACTTTAAAATTGAGTGGAATGAACTGATGGCAGCGCCCTGTGATTAACATTTATTAGTGACAGATGCTGTAAATAATATATACTGAAATATTGAAAATGGGTATAAAAATCATATAATTGTTGTATAAATGAAATATTGTACATTCCGATATATATTGATATTGAATTACAGGTGCTGGACATAAAATTAGAATATCATGAAAAAGTATATCTATTTCAGTAATTCTGTTCAAAAAGTGAAACTTGTATATTACACTCATTCATTACACACACACTGATATATTTCAAGTGTTTATTTCTTTTTTAAATTTGATGATTATAATTACAAACAAATGATAACCCAAAATTCAGTATCTCAGAAAATTTGAATATTAATTAAGACCAATACAAAAAAATTGCGTTGACCTTGGACCTCAGAAAACACAGCAGACCAACACCAGCAGATGACATAGCACCCCAAACCATGACTGACTGTGGAAACTTTACACTGAACCTCAAGCAACATGGATTCTGTGCCTCTCCTCTCTTCCTTCAGACTCTGAGACCTTGATTTCCAAAGGAAATGCAAAATTTACTTTCATCAGAGAACATAACATTGGACCACTCAACAGCAGTACAGTTCTTTTCGTTTTTAGCCCAGGCTACCACATTTAAACCACATTTAAACGTATTAATTTTCAAGTATTGCTTTTAAATAAGTTATCATCATAATCATCCTCATCTTCATCTTCTTTGCCGTTAATCCATTTCAGGGTCACGATTAAAATAAGTTACTTGTTGTTTATTTACTGAAGGTAGTGATTCACATTGAATGTTACTTTGCTTCACATTTCACAGACTATTAATGGTAAAAAAAAAAAATACATAAAGCTATGATTGTTAACTAACTGACTTAAACACATCCTCAAAATTCATGTCCTTGCCAAAAAAAAAAAAGACACTGACTTACGCTGTCTCTTGTTCAAGAGAGGCTTGACACAAGGAATGCGACAGCTGAAACCCATGTCTGTAATATGTCTGTGCATGGTGGTTCTCGAAGCACTGACTCCAGCTGCAGTCCAGTCTTTGTGAATCTCCCCCACATTTTTGAATGGGTTTTGTTTCACAACCCTGTTGCTTGCATGCTTTTTTTTTTTTTTTTTTACCACAACTTTCACTTCCCTTCGCCTCTCTATTAATGTGCTTGGACACAGAGCTCTGTGAACAGCCAGCCTCTTTAGCAATTACCTTTTGTGTCTTTCCCTGATTGTGTAAGGTGTCAGTGGTCGTCTTTTGGACAACTGTCAAGTCAGCAGTCTTCCCCATGATTGTGTAGCCTACAGAACTAGACTGAGAGACAATTTAAAGGCCTTTGCGGGTGTTTTGAGTTAATTAGCAGATTAGAGTGTGGCACCAGGTGTCTTCAATATTGAACCATTTCAAAATATTCTAATTTTCTGAGATACTGGATTTGGGTTTTTCATTAGTTGTCAGTTATAATCATCAATTTAAAAGAAATAAACTGTCTGCGTGTAATGAATGAGGATAATATACAAGTTTCATTTTTTGAATAGAATTACTGAAATAAATCAACATTTTCATGATATTCTCATTTTATGACCAGCACCTGTATTGTCCAGCCCTAGGAGTAGGGATTTCAGGTGTTCACAAAAATCTTCAGTTATTCATTTTAATGCAATGAGTCAAGTCACAGTAAACTTGATTTTATGTTTGTACATCTAAGATAATGCTCTGCTTAATTGTCATATTACATTGCCTTTGAAACTTTGAGGGGAAGATCTTGTCACACTATAGTAGAAAATACATGCTAATGATTCAAAACCTGAAAACTGCAAAAACATCAAAGTATCACTTCTGTCATTTCTGTAATCGTGGCACAATTGTTCTTCTGGTAATAAATCAATTCAGTTTATATATTGTACCATGTTTTGTTCAGGTAATTACTCCTTTTGTCTAATCAGCATTTAAATTAATTTTGTTTGGCTTACATTCACACTTAACACATTTTGGATTAAATATGGTTAAATTCCCTTGTAACTATGAAGGAAGCTTAGAGGCTGCTTTTTGAAACTGAGAACTGAGAAACTGAGAAAATCATTGTATGGCACTTATTCTCAGATTTTACTTCTAGAATCACATGGCTCTTGTGAGGAGTGTTTCATCCTGAAATCTAAGGACACAGAAACAAAACCAGAATATTGTCATTGTTAAAATTAATTTGGATTGATTTTCTTACATAAAACCAGACAAATATTTTTAATTTCCTTGTGCTTAATCTTGTTGATTGAATCTGGGATGGATGACTATGTTGCTTTTTAATCCTCATTGTATATTTATTTTATTCACAGGAGGTCACAAGAAGGACTGCAAAGCATATTAGATATTAATGATAAGCAACAAGGCTTCTCTCATATTTGGTCACTTATTTCAGTAGAGACCTCTTGTACAGTCCAGCACTGGTCAAATTAGGTGTGCATTAAGTGTGTGACCACCTTACATGGACACAGAGCTATGAAAGCTTGTATGATCAGACAGCAAGCGTTTCTTAACAGGCTCGCTAACTGATCCTCTGGGTACAAAGCAGTCCTGTTCTTTTCATGTCACAATCAGCAAGTGGAGGGTGTGCTGCTGAGCGGCATAAAGTGGCCAGTCCATTGAAGCGACTAAAGAGGCTTGTAGTGTACAAAGCATGGGTTGTGATAATGGTGCCAGTAAAACACAACCAAAATAGGGATATGGAGCAAGGCAGAAAAGGAAAGATGAACTGCATATAATGGTTCCCTCTTTTTTTTTTTGGCAAGGACATGTATTTTGAGGATGTGTTTAAGTCAGTTAGTTAACAATCATAGCTTTATGTTTATTTTTGTTGTTTTTTTTTAGCTTTAATAGTCTGTGAAATGTGAAGCAAAGTAACATTCAATGTGACACACTACCTTCAGTAAATAAACAACAAGTAACTTATATTAATCGTGACCCTGAAATGGATTAACTGCAAAGAAGATGAAGATGAGGATGATTATGATGATAACTTACTTAAAAGCAATTCTTGAAAAATAATACATTTAAATGTGGTTTAAATTTTCAGACATTGGAAGGGTTAACACTTTATTTGAGCATACTTCATATAGACGTGGAATGCAATAGGAACTTTGGAGAAATTAATATTTAAAACATTTAAAAACAATATTATGTCTTAACATTCATTGTCTGTAAGTGCTTATCAAGTTTAGTGTCGTAGTGGGTCCGGAGCCTACCTGAAATCATTGGGCGCAAGGTAGGAACACACCCTGGAGGGGGCACCAGTCCTTCACAGGGCGATACACACACACACACACACACTCATGAGTTGCCAATTCACCTACCAATGTGAGTTTTTGGACCATGGGAGGAAACCAGAGCACCTGGAGGAAACCCACATGAACACAGGGAGAACACACCAAACTCCTCACAGACAGTCACCCGGAGTGGGACTTGAACCCACAACCTCCAGGTTCCTGGAGCTGTTTGACTGTGACACTACCTGCTGCACCACCGTGCTGCCAATTTATTAACATATTCTGTCAATATATTTTATTAAAATAAAGGACCAGCTATTCATTGCACTAATAACACTGTTAGGAAGGTTAATCTTGAAATAATAGTTATGAATAATGAATTTTACTTGGCAGAGGCCTAATTTCATCTTGCAAATAAAAATCCATAAATAAACAGGTATTTATTTGTATTATTCAATGTTTATATTTTATATGAAGCGTTTTGCATGTAGCATTCTAATGTTAGACATAAAAATACAGTACTTACTTGATCTAAATACATACATCATGTGAACATAATTTCCATGCCTTACTGTTTACTTAGTTAAAAAAATATTTCAGTTTAAATTATAATGCTTCTTAGTCAATATAGTGCATCATTTTTCATTGTATTACGCTTACCAATAAACCATGCTAATGTGATTGTTCTTTCAGGGATCAAATGTTGCTGGCCAGATGAGGAGCCATGCTATGGACCAGTGTATTCATGTGAAAGGCAGACACGAAGAGGGCTAGCATGGTGTCTCCTTGCTGGATTTCTGCCCAGATGCCCTGTCCAGTCTGGCTGCTCATTTTCTCCTATTCTATCAGGATTACATCCTCTCAATCTGAACTAGGTGTGTTTGATAGAATGAAAAAAAAATGCAGTTTACAAAATAGATGTACCACAGGCCAGCGTTGTTACCTGTTTATTTGTTGACAAAATCTAGAGGTATAATTATGTTTGTGACATTAGCAATATTCTAGTAATACCTCCATCTTATTGCAGATTCTACATAGTTTAATTCTGAAGTTTTCTCACATTATACATAGAAGCAAAGCAGCTTCTTATCTAAAGAACTTCGTCTGTACTGAGTGATAAATGAATGTGCCATATGCTAATGCCCCATTCACTTGCATAATTTGACAGGGGGCTTGCCAAAACATTGTGCTGCTCCACCTGTAACCTAGCAACAGTGGACTTCAAACTCCCTGTTTCCTCAAAGTGTGATGTCTGCCAAAACCCTCAGATTTCACTTTGAGGAAAAAATACAAACTAGAAAATTTTTAGATTTCTAACAGAAACTGTTGCAATTTAATTAATTTACATATTTTTTTTTTCTTATTTATACATGTATATAAATCTTTATGTCATGCAGAAAGTGTTGTTTTGTATGTTCCAACTGGCTGTGTTGTTTATTACTAAAATGTGAATTTATAATCATTTTTACCTAAAACTAAAAATGTACAAATAATTCAGCAGATTTAAATATGTAAAACATTTTATTGTACTATTATATAATGTGGGTGGCACGGTGGCGCAGCAGGTAGTGTCGCAGTCATACAGCTCCAGGGACACAGATCCAGTGGGTTTGATTCCTGCTCCGGGTGACTGTCTGTGAGGAGTGGGTGTGTTGTCCGCGTGGGTTTCCGCCGGGTGCTCCGGTTTCCACCCACAGTCCAAAAACACACGTTGGTAGGTGGATTGGTGACTCAAAAGTGTCCGTAGGTGTGAGTGAATGTGTGTGTGTGTGAGTGAATGTGTGTGTGTCTGTGTTGCCCCCTCCAGGGTGTATTCCTGCCTTGCGCCCAATGATTCCAGGTAGGCTCTGGACCCACCGCGACCCTGAACTACTTACATCTTACAGATAATGAATGAATGAATTATATAATGTAATCCTGTTAAATGATAAATATTACACATATACCACACTTCCCCTTCATTCTAAAATCAGACAATCATAAAAAAAAGGATTTTTGTACCTATTAGCATCATGCTAATAGTTTGCCTCAACTCTAGGTATACACGCAATTGTTTTGGAATAATATGAATATAATTATTTCCTCATGTATTTTCATTTCCCCTAGTGTTCTCTACTCTGCCCAAGGATGGTGTTGGTGTTCTGCAAAGTCCGCTGATGTTGCACTGTGCAGTTTATGACTCAAGCCCTCAGAAAGTCCTGCCAGTGAAGTGGGAGAAAGACAGTGGTAACCTGGGTGCTGGAGTTCATCAAATGGCCAATGGCACACTGTTCTTTCCCAAGCTGCAGGAGGAAGACCTCGGGGAATATGTTTGCAGTGCTAAGAAAGGAAGCAAACAGATCAGAACCATTGTTACTGTCAGCAAAGCATGTACATAACTTTTCATATGCATTGCATTCAAGTTTGTGATACTACAATTTAAAAAAGAAAGAAACTAAAATTTAGTTGTTTGAGGCTTGCATGAGAGGAAATCTCAGCTGTGATACATGATGGGATTTATTAACCTGACTTCAGCATTATGATCTCACTCTCTTTACTTACTGGACCTGAATTATTACTCTGTTCTTTTCCTTCCTGAGTAATGGCCACAAATTTATTTCCTTGTGCATTATTATTTATATACTATGAGTTAATTACCAAGGTTTTAATAAGCTGTGGCACATTATTCCTTTATAAAGAATATGTGTCCACTAGGGCTCCACTCAATGTTTTTTTTTTTTCCAGTTTCTTTGAAATTCACTTTCTCCAGTCATATTTCAGCATGTAAAGCAAGCTTTAAATTACAAACCATTGCCTGAACATGATGCACATTGAATGTTTTAGCAAATACAGCATTTAAGGGTGTTTTCTCTGTGTATTTGTGCAGATTTGGAGAATATCTTTTTTAGTCCTCAGTCTCAGAGTGTAAATGAGGGTCAGGATGTGTTTTTCCAGTGTGTGTCTGGGGATAGCTCTCCACCAGCACACATCTCATGGCTGAGGAATGGCAGAGCTTTCACCAAAGGAACTCAGATTCAGGTACAGTTTAGAATTTTTAGACACATACTAAATACATAAGTGTGACCGGAGCAGATATTTTTGTACATGTATTTATGTTTAAATACATAGCTTCACCATATGATTTTTGGAAAAAAAAAAAAAAAAAAAAAAAAAAAAAGAGCGCATGCGTTATTCTAACCCAATGTAGTAGATTCTAATATTTCAACACATTTTATTTGTGTGGGACTATTATTTAAGAATTTGTGTCCAAACTTGCAACATATTTGGTATCCACTAGATGTCACTCTTTGCCCTCTTTAAAATTAATTCCTGGCTTTTCGAATAGATGCATTATATCCATAAAAAAATCCAAACCTCTAGTACCCATTTTAGTCTTTAAACTAGTTATCTAGGATCGACCTTCTATGTTAGAAATGGGATGTTTGATAGGGAAGTAGACTCTCTGGCAGGAAATGAGCACAAGAAAAAATGTGTGTGTGTGAGTGTGTGTGTAAGAGAGAGAGTAAACTGAGGTACCCTGTTGAGAAAAAAGGTTTGTTCTGTTCTTTGTTATTTCCGCTACAGCTAAACTGAGGCACCAGTTTGTTTTTTTTAACAAAAGACAGAAGTACTGTAAAATTTTGTTTGTGTGTTTTTTTTGGCCAGGGTCAGTATGGAGGAGGCAGCCAAAAAAAGACCTCAGGCACTTTGCACCTGGCCAGCAGTACCAAAGCTGACCAAGGCCTTTATGTCTGTGTTACTCACAATCCTTTACTGAACGCAAGCAAAGTGAGCGGGGCGGCCAGGCTAACTGTCCGCGGTATGTAGATCAAGTCTGTAGTATGTAAATTCTAAGTGAAGACACCAAACTATTGCTTCTCCTTTTTTGATGGTTGAGGTTTCTCACTGAACGTTTCTGTTGAATTGCAGGCTTCCTTGAAGGTTTAGAAATCATTCAGAGCCCTCAGAACCTCACAGTTCCTGCAGAAACACATGCCACTTTGCACTGCATTGTACAAGGCTTCCCCCCTCCTGCTGTGCAGTGGTTCAAAGACGAACAAATCTTATCCAACAATTCTCGATGGGATCTACAAGACGATGGACAACTGCTTGTTTTTGGGTGAGAAAGTCAATGTTCAGAGTTAGGAGAGTAACTGTCTTTTTACAGGCTCTTCGGGCAATGTATGAAGACTATGCTTAAAAAGATCAATGCCCAGACTGAAATCACTGAAATTAAACAAATTTTTAACCACAAACATTTTTAAAACACTAAGGACCAACATGTGACTTTACTATCCAGGAATATATACTGTGTTAAACAGGACAAGGCCAACACAGGAGGAAGCATAACAAAAAGGGATGGGAAACACTGTGATGGTGACACCCCAAAACACAAATGCCAGAGTCCATATTTTCAAATGACTCAACAAACATCAATACACAACACTGAATAAAAAAAAAAAAAAAAAAAACAGCAGCATGTCTCTCACTGGGGGGCAATGGCATGCAGGAGCTGTCATTTAACCCAGATCCCTGTGCTCTCCACCTTCATGTAGCAGGTAGTGTTTCAGTCACACAGCTCCAGGGACCTGGAGGTTGTGGGTTCGATTCCCGCTCCGGGTGACTGTCTGTGAGGAGTTGGTGTGTTCTCCCTGTGTCCGCATGGGTTTCCTCCGGGTGCTCCGGTTTCCTCCCACAGTCCAAAAACACACGTTGGTATGTGGATTGGCGACTTAAAAGTGTCCGTAGGTGTGAGTGAGTGTGTGTTGCCCTGTGAAGGACTGGCGCCCCCTCCAGTGTGTATTCCCGCCCTGCGCCCAAAAGTCTAGCTTTTTATACAACTTTTAGTCCTTCATTTAATGTTCCAGCATGTACCTGGTACACCATTAAAATTTTATTTAAAAAAAAAGGCATCCTTAGCTTTGTGTTACATGCACTGTACTGAAAGCTTACTAACATTTAACGTTCCATGGTTTCTGAGTTTGCCGTTCCACCATAAATAAATGTGAATTTGTTGTCATTTATCTACACATATTCTTTATTGACTGCTAAAACGGTGCGGTTCTGTTCAACAGCTCTTAATGTAACATTCAGAACTGAGCTAGCACAAATATCAGTGTCTGATTCTAATAAGCCATGCAAAAGCTAAGTTAACCATCTAAACCTATTAAAATGATATAATTAAAAAACTATATTTATGATGATCACCTATGTCCCAAATGCTCTTTAGGAGAGTTTTGCCAGAAGATGAGGGTTTCTATCACTGTGAGGCAAGCAATGAAAAAGAGAGTCTGAGATCACAGTCAGCATACCTCCTTCCTGCAGGTACATTTGTGTACATTTTCCGAAATTAAAAACAAAAACAATTAAATGTGAATCAGTATTATTAGCAACATATTTTTATATGTTATAGTTTTGTCTGTCTCTTACTCATAGTGATGGACTGGACGTTTGCTCTCCAGCCTGTCAACAAGACTTTAAGGAAAGGGGAATCAATGATCTTGTCCTGCAGACCCCCACACAGTAGACCCCCTGCCCAGGTGTCTTGGTTTAAAAACAATCGACTACTCCGGCCCAAGCTTGACATCAGCATGAAGTCCAATGGAGATCTACTCTTCCACAGGTGTGTAAACATTTAATCTTGTTTTAAATTTTCCTTTCTTAGAGAACATTTTACACAGTAGACCTTATCTTTTGCAGTGTACAAGAGACAGACAGAGGATTTTATTTTTGCCGAGCATCTAATTCTTATCTACAAAGGGCTGTGACGTCTAGAAAAATATTCCTGGAAGTTCTAGGTACGTTATCTTTACATCAAATTATGGTTCAATAGTAGAGCTCTATAAAGTACATTGACATATTTGCTGACAGTTATTTGGTGAATCATGTACTGTGTATTTTGGACTTATTATTTAACCAGTCATCTTAAAATTTAAATAACTTTACAAAATTAGTACTCAAAGTAAAGCTGTACCATGATATCACTTTTGGCTCATTGTATCTGGTTCTGGTTTCTTGGATCTGACAGCTCCCCCATCTGTGACTATCTGGCCCGTGGAAGTGATGTCAACTGTGGGAGCAGAAGTGGTGATCCAGTGTCAGGTGTCAGGACACCCTGTTCCCTCCATAGAGTGGACAAAACAGGGTCGCTCACTCAGAACAGGAGGCAAAGTTTCCATAGGGTAATCATCCTATAGCTATAATATAAATCAGATGTAAACATATGGAGTAGGGATTGACAGCATGCCAATTTGAAATATTACTGTGGTTTTCATTTGCATTCAGGATATGCAAATGGCCCTTTACAGTATGCAAATGAGACCTCTTACAAAATAGTTGTTTATGACATGAACTGAGCATCCATGTCAGATGTTCCAGATGAACATCTGAGGTTGGTTGAATGAGTTATGGCTTTTATGTCATTCAAAAAAATCCATTACTTTGAATCCAAATAATGCAGACCCATCTTTAGCCACGTCAAGAATTTTACAAATTGCAAGGAATATCATGATTGCAATATAATTGCAATATATTGTTCCGGCTGCACATCCTTATACATGATGGTAACTCCTCTGTTCACAGGGTACAAAATGCAACTCTTTACATCTCCTCAGTAAGAACATATGATGAAGGATTTTATACATGTGCAGCCTCCAATTCTGTGGGACAGGACAAGAAAACCACTAGCCTGCGTATAGCTGGTAAAAGACTAGATACAGTGTCATGTAAATTTGGCATTTGTTTCAGGAAAAATTAGCAGAATTACTGAGTCTTTCTTTCTGACTACAGCAAAGCCAGTCATCGTATCATTTGTGGGGTCAGTGAATGTGTCAGAGGGAGCCACTGTCATACTGCCTTGCCGAGCTGTGGGAACCCCACCGTTGAAGACCACCTGGAGCAGAACTGCTTTTCATTCTCCTCTCACACTTACATCACGATTGTATATTGACGGTGAGTCTAAAATTAGACAAGGACCAAATGAGGATCGAATAAATGCCTGAAAAGGAGTCTTCAACCAAATATATTAATATCCTGATATTTGATATCACTCTGCTAAATTTCAGAATGCTTTTCATCTGTGAATCTGTTAGAACTGGCAGAAGTCAAGATTATTTGTAAAATTTCCTCACATAGGTAATGGAACACTACACATCTTCAATTCCCATCAGTCAGATGCAGGAGATTATTACTGCACTGCTGAAAATAACATGGGCCAAGTTAGCAGTAAAGCTTTCATAACAGTGCAGTCTGGTAAGTGAAATTTGTTATGGAACATCTTTTTGTTTGCTAAATCTAGATAGACAATCTACTGACCTTAATTTGTTGTAGTGAAATTTAATTTGAATTCATTATTTGAATCCTTTAACCTGAAGCTGATCCTGGAGAGGAAGCATTATCTGCAGTGAGTAGCACATGAATGTCAGTGTTGTACACCAGTCATAGTCGGTCATTGCTGCTTTTAAATTATTTCAGCTGCTGTTCTTCTTTGTAAACAATGTGCATATATCATCATGCATACTTAACATTTTTCAGATCAGCTTTCACTGGTTCTGTGTCATTGAGATAGTATTTAGTTTTTCATACAGTGCATAATGACCTGTTTTTTATTAATTAATTAATTGATTTATTTATTTATATTCACATATCTTCTAGGTCTCAGGAATAAAGCCAGAAGGACCTACAAGTTCTACCATGTACAATAATTCAGTGCTTTCTGAAGAGAAAGAGAATCCCATTCATCATTGGTCAAGCATTTCAGGTGCATATCCAGCATCTTCATGAAAACATTGAGTTACATGTGAAAACATAATACTGTCATACTATTGGGTTAATTCTTTCTATTCTTTTCTCTCTCACAGCTGTAAATATTTATGGGAAGGATTCACAAACACCTTCCATCAGTTCTCCTACTCCAAATATTGCATTTGCAGTTGTCACTGATCATGTTTTGAAAACAGAAAAAGAGAACCCCAAATATAGTCCGTACAAACCTATAAGGCCTTACTCCAAGCTCCTAGAAACAAATACACAACACAAACAGTTACGTAATACTCCTAATTATCCAGTGACACAGCATCCAGATCAGCCAATCTTGGAATCAAGCCTAAAAGCACAGCCACAGTCTGCCTACACCCATATTTCTGAGGCAATAAGTCAACTTCTAGAAGAACAACCTAATTCAAATCAGGGTAATTTATCTCTCAGCTCAGTGGCTCAGGCATTTAATGGTCTTATCCACACTCCTAAATTCCCAGGTCAAGATATAAAGAATATAACTAAAACAGTTTCTATGGGGGTACAGCAGAACTGGAGTTCAGCCACTGAACAATTCAGTGCCACTAAGGCATCTCAGACAAATAACACTGAATTAGTTGAAACATTTAAGAAAAATACATCTAAGGCTCCAATGAGGACCACTGACAACAATTCAAGGTAGTGTATTATGCATCATTATTTTTTCTTTTAATGTTTATTCATACTATGAATTGCAGTATTGTGAGTTTCTTAACACATGCCATTATGGAACGGTTTAGGAAGTTATAATAATAATTAGTAATGGTCCCCGTGACTTGCCTTTTATCTTGATGCTTAAAATTCTTAAAATTTTCAGGGAAAAGGAGAAATCGCAAAGTTGGTTGCCTGTGCTTGAAAAACATGATATCCCCATTGTGGTGGGAGTGGGAGTATCCTTGGCATTTATTTTCATTACAATGGCTTTCTATTCTTTGTTTCGGAAAAATGATCCAGGTGCCAAACCTACTGGGCGAGCAGGTGAGACTGATAAAATTCAAGAACTTGAACTTGTGTGTATTTTCTTCTGTGTGAGGAATTGCAGTTGTTGCTGCAAGATGTTGATAAACTCTGTTTTACAGCTCTAAGGAGCCTTGGTGGACCATGCAGGCATGGTGAACGTCTTGTAATTGACAGAACATATGACAACAAGTGGGTTCTGATGATGCTACATACAACATATAGAAACGTAATCCTTCGTAAATAGAATTATAAAGAATAACATTATATTCTAACATTGTTCATATCTTAAGGGCTTTTGAAGATGACAATATGGTTGCAGTAATTGAGCAAAGTCCAAACACCTCTGAGACAAGAGCCCATCCTCCAGCTTCCAGTCTATCGACCTTGTTAATGGAACCATCTTATGATGACGTTCAAGAGGACTTGCAGCCTATCCAGGACTTGCCAGTTATAGTGGAGACACACCCCGAGCCTTCTGAAGAGGAGCAGGTGAGAGAAGTTGTTTCATTTTCATTTGTTGTGTTATGTTTTGTTGTAACTGAATAGTTAATTGACAACTGGAAATGCTTCTAAATTATTTGGAACCTTTTTTTGATGTGCAGAGTTTATTTCCCTGTAGATTATATATAAAATCAACAAAACATGTCATTTGACCAGGAGTGTACTTTTTATACAGTCTTTATGCAGAGAAGTATACCAGTACTTGAATTTCAGATCTCCAGCATTCATTTATTTATTTCACTTTTATTGCATATTCACTCTAAGTTTTTATTGGAACAAATGCCATCATTTTGCCAAAGCTTCAAAAGTGTAATCTGTGCTTTTACCTCACTGTCTCAGTTGGAGACTTCATTTGAGGAATGCAAGGTCACCCCTTCCCCCCAGTCTGACATTCAGCTCCAATGCATGGAGGACTGGAAAAGCCGAGAGTTTGGACAATGCCAGGATGCCCCTTCTCCGCCCACACCTAACCCCCCAGCCCCTCAGGACGAGGGGCTTCGCTCTTCACTGACCCTGCAGACAAGTGAGCCCTCTGCAACACCAGTCCATCACAGCATCAGCATCTCCCATGCCTCCTCCCCTCTCCTTCTGTCCCACTGTGTGTCCCTGGGCATGACCTCTGTGGCTGTGGATGTCCACTTCTACCCCTCAGCATCCACCTCTGGGGGTCCCACCATCAGCTCTGTTTTTGGGCCTCCTGGGCCTCACACCAGTTCCAGGATTGAACATGACCAAATGGTTTCTTCTGCTCACCATGGGAAATGAAAGAAATTTTTGGGAGGCACGTTGATGGTGCATTAGAATGCTGTTTTAAAAGAAAATAGTTCATTTTTTAAATGTTTCAAAACATGCTAGCTCTGTGGAGTAGAGTTTTACAGCCTGAGAGGATGTGCTAAAATAAAGTCGTTTTTTAACCCACTGAAGCCATCTACGGACATTTTATGACTAATTCACCTGCAGAAATGGTCCAAATGATAAAATCTGGTAACAGTTGAAGTAATGTTTTTGGAAACATTTTACTAGTTTATAAGGCACATATATAAGCCCTGCTGAAACATGCCTTTATAGATGCCTACACTGTAAAAAAAAAAATCAGTATAATTTACAGTAAAATACTGGAAGCTGTGGTTACCAGAATTTCACTGTAAAATATATGGTAACATTTTTGGCAATCATACATTTTACAGTTAAGGACTGTTTTGTTTAAAGTACTTTTCTGTTAAAAAACAGATATAATTTATATATACAGATATACAGTTTTCCACCGTAAAATTCACAGACATTTTTTACAGTGTATATATGACTTTGTCAATTGTTGTGAAAGGCATATGTAGGTGTAATATAACCTTATAAATGATCACCTGTAGTAAAGTGTTACCATCCTCTCGTCTAATCAACAATTGTAAATGCTAAGTTTTGTTTGACAAAATCAGTACTTATTACTAGATAATTCGATTGGGATGGCTTGTGCTAATATTTTGTTTTCCTCCTAAGAACTGGTGCTGTGGCCCCATTAGAGTAACTAAAATATTTCCAGAAAATACAAAAATTTTAAGTGCTTCCCAAGTAGGGGGTTCAGAGGCATGTTTCAGCACTGCTAGAATTTGTGTCGGAGAGGAGGCTCAAAAAATATTCTTAGCTACAAAAGGGAACACTACAGAAATGTTTGGGAACCACTGTTTTATATATACTAGTCTATAATAATGTTCTCACTAACAATAACATGACTGTTATATTTACATTTACCAAAGGTTGTGCTATGTCACTGTTTTGAATCCTCTGATATCTTTTTTATCAACATTACACATCATTATATTTATACACTGTAATAAATGTCAGCACCAGACAGCTATTGTGTTTATCTGAAATACAGAAAAACAGGTAATAAATGTCGTGCTGACATTTTATTTATTTTTTTACTTCATTCCTGGAAGCATTTAATTTTAACCAGATATCACAAAATGATAGCGAATATTTTGCCTAGAAAATAGGCTGCACTGAAGCCTGAGGGTTATTTAAATGTGTTAACCTGTATTAAACAGACTGAAAAATATAGAGAATGTTTAAAAAAACTTTCTTTATTTTCTTCATGTTGATACATCTTTTTTGTTTAATAACTGTCCACAAAATTATTTCCTCTCGAATTACTGGAACTACTTAAGTATTTGAACTGGTAACTGTCAAGAAGATATTAATGTGAAGAAATAGCAACAGAAATATACTCAAATGTGCAAACAAATAAAAAAGAAATAAAACAGTCATCAAAAGATGATACAATCTAGAAATTTAATGTATAGAATCTATGTTCTCAGCTTAAATCCAGTTATCAAAAGTAGCACTTTGGCTTTGACAGGCAGTTGCAGACTACTTGTAAAGTAACATGAATTGTTCAGTGCATCATCTAAACATAGTGGCAGCTATCACATACTAAAAATCTACATTTAATATAACACATATTAATACTTTTAGATTCACTGAAGAGCAATGCTTAACTGGAAGGAATACTGTGACAACTAATAAAAATATTGCAATGGCAACTGCATCATAGTAGAAAACTACATGATTAAAAATGGACGTGGCTCCAAAAGCCTAACCTCATTAATAGATGTTTAACATTATCAGACATGGAAATGGCATCACTTTAAAAAAACAAGGAGTGCTTTCAATTTTTTCTTCCCTACATACCCTTTAAAACATTTTAAAGGGTAAAATATATGGACTAGTTTTGCAAAAGCTTTGAAGATTTGACCATAGCTGATACAGAAAACAAAGGACAGGCCCAGGCCAGATCTTAACATGACTTAATGAGTTTGGATTCTGATCTTTCTTGGATTGTGAGATGCAGAAAATGCATTCAACTTCTATGAACAGATTCAGGGGATGGAATAATTGCCCTTGAGAGTTCTTAGAAAAAAATAAGAAACGGAAAGAGGAACACTAAATACTGAAATTTGTAATTACATATACAGTCATGGCCAAAGGTTTGAGATACAAATTGTGGTTTTATGCTTGGTCTGTGTGGTTTGCTGCTTCTGTTTTTAAAATGGCGATTTGCATTAACTATTTTGTGAACAGTGATCACATGAACTCTTAATTAATTGCAAAGCTATTCCTTTCCTTGAAAATGTACAAAACCCAATTTCCACAGCATTTCAGCCCTGCCATATAATGACCTAGTAACATAGTTTCAGTGATCTATTTGTTAGCTCAGGAGAAAGTGTTTACCTTCACAGAATTCATGTTAGGTATCATATTGTTTCTCATGAAAATGGCTTCAGAGTCAAGGACATTGCTTCTCGTGAGGTTGCATCTAAATCAACTATTTACTGGATCATCAAGAACTTCAAGGAGAGAGGTTCCATTGATGTGAAGAAGGCTTCGGCACACAAAGGCAAACCAGTGCCAGGACCGACTACAAAAGAGATTCTGATATAGGATTGGGTCACCACCAGTGCAGCTTGCTCAGAATGGCAGCAGGCAGATGCAAATGCATCTGCAAGCCCAGTAAGGCAAAAGCATTAGGAGGATGGCCTGGTGCCTAGGACAGCAAAGAAGCCAATTCTCTCCAAGAAAAACATTAAGGACAGACTGACATGCAGGATGTACAGGGATTGGACTGCAGACGACTCGGGTAGTTATTTTCTCTGTAGTCTGAGCCACAGATGCTCTGCCCACAAGCTGATGGCGAGTCTGATTCTTTCAGTGAGTTAAGTTGGCATCACTGTAAGGGTTCTGCCAGTTTCATTCTGATTGGCTATCTGCCTCTTTCTACACGTCATGCCAAAATAGCATACTTGTGGTTGGTTTTTTTGAGTGTCAGTCAAATTTCTTTTGCTGAGGTAGTTGGCGGTTCTTGGCCACGTTAAGTGACGAAAAGTACTCTCTCTGTAGAGTCTCCCTAGAGAGTCTGGCAGTGCAAAACTATTTGATGAAGCTCCTTTTAGAATGTTTGGGACATCTGGAAAAAATTATTGTCTGGAAAAGAAAAGGTGAGCACTACCATGATTCCTGTGTCTTGCTAATAGTACAGCATCCTGAGACCCTTAATATTTGGGGAATCTTCACATCCAGAGGAGTGGGCTTACTCACAGTTTTAACTAACACTACCATGAATAAAGAATAGTATCAAAACATCCTCCAAGAGCAACTTTTTCCAACAATCCAGAAGCAATTTGGTGACACACAATGCTTTTTCCAGCATGATGGAGCAACATGTCATAAGGCAAAAGTGATAACTAAGTGGATCACTGAACAAAACACAGAAATTGTGGGTCCATGGCCAGGACACTCCCCAGATCTCAATCCCATTGAGAGCCTGTGGCTAATCCTCAATGGGTTGGTTAACAAAAACACAGAAATTGTGATAAATGGGTTGTCATCAGTCAGTATTTGGCCTAGAAGCTGAAATCTAGCATACTACAGTGAATTGCAGAAGTCTTGAAAAAGCAGGGTCAACACTATAAATATTGAGTCTTTGCATACACTTTATGTATTTTTTAATAAAACTTAAAATACTTATTCATTCCTATAGTTGTACTGCAGTATGCCATAAAAACATCTCACAAAAATATCTAAAAAAAAAAAAAAAAAGCAGCAAAAAGAAAACCAAAATTTGTCTTAGTCTCAAAACTTTTGGCCATTACTCTATATAGTTGTTGAGGTTTTGTAAATATATGTAAATGTTTTTTCTTTTCTGTTTTCCTGAGGCTGAATAATGACTACATTTTACTTGGTAACTGATGGTATTAAGTAAATAAAGGAATGTGGGTCTTTGACTCTTGAAATGTAATGGAAATAGGTATCAACATTAACTCTTATGTTCTTTGATGGCACTGCTATTTAAAGTTTCTTCCAATTAAGGCAATCACACTGCTATAGTGCATAGGGGACACTGGTCCCAAGACTGGCCAATTTTATTTACTCATTACATTCATCACTGTTTAATTTACACTCATTTACTACTTACTGGATATATCAGTAAACTTGCAGAATATGACTAAATTATTGCATCAGTGAATTCGGTCTGCAGACTGTGTAAACATTTGGTATTTGTCTCTACAGAGCATTTCCGACGGCATTTTTCTAACAACTCACAGTTCTTTTAATGAATCTTTCTTTTGGCTACAATTCAGAACGAGATTCAATTGTTTTCCCTTGTTGGTGAGAGTCTGACGGAGGAAGATAGAAGGCCACATAGGGACACCATTTAGTATTGAGGCAAACCAGTTTCTCCAGTGTAGCAGAGTTGACAATATCAAAGCCAATTTGACCCCCGAATGTACTGGGCTTCCAGTACTCCGGTGAACATATAGGATTTCCCAGAAGGCCTTTCAGAGAAAATGGTGCCCCCATTTCCACCATGCTCTCTCCAAATATGTTACCAGGTCGGGTTTTCTCCAGCAACAGCGCTGGATAGAACTCCAGAGCATCAATATCCCCATAGAGCTCCTCCAACTCACGTGCGATTTTTTTCTCACCTAAAAAAAAGAAAAGGGTAGAAGTATGTGTAGGAGCAAAATATGACAACAATTATTTTGTATTCTGGATACTTTCTGAAATATTCTGAAAGCATAGATCTGAATGTTTGGGAACTTTAAGACCACTGTAGTGGAAAAATTCAACTATAAACTTGTGAAATCATCTGAACTCTTTAAGGTTAACTGTTCTTCATTCCCGTTTATGGACCTTTTTTTAAGTTCTAGAAACCATAATATTATGAGACCTGTAGAGATCTGTAAAACTTATTAGATCTGTAAACCCTATTCTTACATTTGAATTAATGGTTATGGCTCTCTCACTCAGAGTGCTGCCATGCAGGAAGGGATCAGATTAGCACACGCTTTCTCTAATAAGTGTGAACTTAGCCAGCATATCTTTTCTAACTGAAAAACTGTCAGTAGAGAGAGGGTGAGGTCAGTTGTACCACTTTGGCTCCCGTACATGGAATGCTATGATATCAAACTCATAATCAGATGGAAAGACCAATTCTTACATGGAAGCCACTACTATTTTTTATTTTTATCTTTTACATTTTTTTATGTTTTTAATATAATATTTCATTTTAAACAAAAACTGTGATGTAATGCAGATTTTTTCTTTGTGAGATTAGTTCCACTAAGATAATTGTTTGTATCCAGTACCGTCCATTTGTATTAATTACTGTTATTCCTGCTGTTTGCAATCCTACATGTAATAACAAATGTACGTGTATATGAGTCATTCAGAAGCACTACTGTATATAAATATGGATTATCATGATATTTACCAGGCTTTCAGTAATAAAATAATTCTGTTTTTCATACTCTAGAACATTATTAATTATCAACTAATATAAGATACTATAGAACTATAGTGAAATCATATGACAACAGCTACAGCTTTATGAGGTAGTTACATTAGCTTATCATGTACAAGTCTTGACCATCTAATCTGATATATGATTATTTATGTAAATAAATACCTGTAAATTCAGAGAACGATGTATATGGTTTTAAGTTGAATCTCTTGCGATACTCATTGAATGGCCTTAGGCGAAGTTCTCTGGATTCTTTAATAACTCCTTCTGCTACTCTGGTCACTACCTGATGCATATTATGACCTCCTCCAACCTGTGAGGAAAAGAAAACAAAAACAGTATTATTTTGATGAACCAGTAACCAGGGGGAAGTGTGTGTGTGTGTGTGTGTGTGTGTGTGTGTGTGTGTGTGTGTGTATGTGTGTTTGCAGATGCAAACAAACTTGGAAATTAAGAATCACAAAAGGCAAAGACAGAATTTGGATCATTTTTACAGAAAACCTTTTTTTTCAGTGGCAGTGGGCATCAGGAGCTTAGTGTTGGTGCACTAAAAGAATGTTCTAAGCATGGGTGGACATTTTTTAAATTGCTGTTGAGTTCTTGGTGTAAATTGCCAGAGGAGTTTAGTATAAGCTGGCTTTGAGGTGGTTTTGCTTAGGTTTAGATTTAATCATATTCTTACTAACAGTCGTCAACGTACATTACCACAAACGCTACTCCTCTAATGAGAACTGCACTGCAGAGGTTAAATATTTCTCAGAGCACTACTCCACATTTCCAAACATGATACACAGTAAATTCACCACTATTAGTGTTAAATTAACACTGTTAGTGTAATAACCTAACACTCTCAGTGAACTCTCAGTGAACTTACTGTGTACAAGTTCCTGAGAAATTAATATCATACCTCTCCCACTGGAACCCACCTTAGGTCTCTGGTAAAGTCATTAGAATGTTTAAACAGTTTTAAGCGACCACTCCAATAATAGGAAAAGTTAATAATATTGGACACTGAGATAAAATTATTGATTCTTTAAGTTCAACATAAAACCATACTGACTTGTAACCACACTGAAACACTCAAGGGTTCTACAAAGAAATATTTTAAAATGTATATGATTCTTTGAGATTTTATTGCTCTATACAGTATAGAAATATCTTTACTAAAACCTATGAAGATTGTAAAAGATGTAAAAGGACCTCTACCTGTCCTGCTGCTTGGGTTGAGAAAGCTTGGACCAGTTTCTCTATACCATAGTGTGTAAGGAGGGATGTGTTGTATATGAACTGCGAATAAGGAATTTCATCTCCGTCAATAAAGAAGCTGTCAGGCATCAGAGGGTGCCAGTGGTACAGTTGGTTAAACTCCACAGCGATGCGATTCTGGTACTGAAACTGTGAGCGGAAGAGCAGGGTCGGGTCAAATTTCAACTTCAGATAGTAGCCACTCAGGTGCTGAACATATTCCTCTATCACAATCCGAATAGTTTCACCTGCAAAATATTCCAAATTAAGATTCAGAACATTAGAATATAAACCCACTGAAATTTCATATAACCTGTGTCATATAATAACTTTTTTAGCACATTTCTCTAGCACAACTTACATAAGTTCTTTGTCATCTGCTCAAAGAATGCATCCTAACCAGTACAAATAGGTGACTCCAAACACCATTGAAACAAATGCAGTCAGCTTCTAGGTAGTACTACAAGGTTAGGCTCCTAATAGCATTGAACTAAATGCAGCTCGCTACAGGGGTCTTTCATATTTATTTTTGAAAACAGTGAAAGACATAAATGTTTCTGTATAAGTTGTCCACCATGGCTCACAGTTTCAATGCTGGTGCACCCTTATCTTCCAACATTTTTATGTTTTCAAATAATTTACATAATTTTATACATTAGATAAACTACAACCAAGAAGGTACAAGCTACAAATGCTAAACAAGATACAAGTTATAGAGTGTATGGCTATATCCTATTACCTATAATAATCAGTCTGGTCGTCTGAAACAGCTGCTCATCTCCCCAGGTAGGATGCTCTTTTTTCAGAATATCACAAACACGGTTGTGTTCACGCAGCCACAAGGTGGCATACATGCTTAAGCCAGGCAGCAGGCCAAACACTTCCTGACCTATGGCCATCTGCCCTTCTGGAGGGACTGATTTAGGGTAACTCATGTTCACATTTGTCTCTGTCACTGTAGGTGGGTACATCTCTCCCTTTATGATCTGTGTAAGTAGAGAAAGGGTTAAGATAAAGTAGTGAAATCCACAAAGCAGATTCCCTTATCAGAAAAATGTTAAGAATTCTTACAAAAAAAAATTCATCCCATACCAGAAAGTGATTCAAGGAAATTACAGAAAAATCATGATGTCATTTTACAACACCTTCACAGGCTCTAGCTACACCTACATTATAGTTGATATGCATCATAAATATAAATACATATGCCCAGGCTTTTTTTATGGGAAATAAATTACTGTAGTCAAAAATGTAAAGAAAGAATTAATTTCATGTTGTGCACCAACAGTATGTATTAGTGCTGAGGTCATCTATACAAATTCTGAGGCATGATAAGCTTTACACTGTTGATGATTTTTAGAGCATATCAGGCATTTCACACTAGTTACCATACCTGATACTTCAGCTTCCCATCTCTGTGAAGTCTAAGATCCAGCTGTCGGTCTAAATTATCTCCATAGACATGACCAGCATCCACCTGTGCATTAAATCCATAAAACATCGGAATGTGTTAAAATGTATTAAACGTCTACTGCATGTGCCTCATTTCAATGAGTGTGGATATAAAATGTTCTCTATCAATGTCTCATTATTATACAGAGTCCACTCCCTGTGCAAACTAATCACAGAGCATGTAAAATACGATAGCTACACACATCCAGAAAAACCACAAAGTTAAGTGTTAAGTAAAATATTAAATGGCCTTGTTTTACTATCCGTATTACAATGGGATTACAATCCTTTCCCCATTAATATCTGGGCCAAGACACAAGTACAACACAAGTTCTAATGATCACATCTCTGATCTATTTCAAAGGTCTCCCCTGCTGTTTTCCAAACGTCTTATGAAGGAGCTTACCCCATGGCCCAGGGCTTTAGTGAAGCCCAGCCCCACCCGATTGTGTGTCTTGAAGAACTGGTGGGTGAAATGCTGAGCAAAAAATGCAAACATCAGATTTGTTCCCTGAGGATCCGGCCTGAATTTCCGCCTCAGCATGAACTTCTCCACCAGCAGCTTGGGGTCTGGAAGCTGTATTTTCCCTGCAGAGAAATGGAATCCAGTTAACAACAGCTGACCTGGCAATAAGACTGAGGCAGCTGAGACAGGATATTTTCATACCAAAAAATATTGCAAAGAAATTACAAAGAGCCTACCTTTGGTCCCCATAGGTGTCGGGCAGTCCAGTGGCACTGGGGGCAGAAGTCGGGTGTAGTAGGTGATATTAGAATAGGACTCCCAGTTTATATAGTCATACTTAGAGTTGTAGGTAGGGGGGCTTGGGATTAGGTTGGATCTCACTGTAATAGAACAGAGGTTTATAAACAAGGAATCACAATAATGTTTAGACATGACATTCACAGAAAAAAAATATTTGATGTTTTATGTAAATGTAAAGAATACCATTACAAAATAATTATGCAGAAGTTAAAAACCTACCCCATTAATTAATTACATTCTATATACCTCATGTCTACAGCCTGACCAATAAAATCGTAAGATAGGACAATGTTAAGGTCCAATGGATTTATAAGTCACAAAAGCACATCTACTGTGTCTGTAGTCTGGCTTGTAAGTCTTCTTAGTTTCCTTCTCATTTTTCCAGACAAACAAACACAGTATCTGCCCAATCCCTGGGTACACACTAATCCAGACGAGCAGGACACGGAGGTAAGCACTTATTCCCAAGGGCACATTAAAATGTAATACAATACTATTAGTTATGTGATTCCTTAAAATCTAGCCACTCAGTCACATGAATAAAAACAAATACACATACAATAGCAACAATATAATACACAAGAAAGATTTCATAATACATAACAACTACAGCTTTACATTTTTAGAGATCAAATACGATTTTCTATAACCTACTAGACAGTAACAACTGATATTTATCATATCATATGCATTTGCGTAAATCCAAAGGACTAACTTTGCTCTGTCTAATATTTTGACACGAATGGGTGCGGTAGCCTTGTGCTCAACGCATGTCCTGTGAAAGGGGTCTACCCTTGCTAAACAAATATATCACCTAAAAGCTCATTTCCTTTTGTCAGTCTAATAATTTACTGCTATAACATACAGAAGCACTGAATTTTCTCTGTCTATGTTAACCCTTTGGGCTTTCATTTCTGTACACAAGGATTTTTTGATTTTTCTTATTTCTTGGCCTCACTGAGTTGTAGGTCTTTTGTAAGGAGATAGTTTGTCAAATATTGCATATACAAAAATTGAGCAGGGCACTTACTATATGACTTCAGCAGCAAATTACACATTACAAAATGGCTAATATGTACAGCTTCTAAATGGGCTATTATGTCACTGTGCTAAGTTTACATCTTGTGCACGGTTCTGCAGGGTTAACCAGTGAGATAGCAGAAAGCCCTCCAGCACCACAAATCAATGGCAGCAGTAAAGAGATGTGAGGAATTTGAAGGCTTGCTGCAGAGTAAACGAAAACCCATTCCAAGGAGGGGCCCAACTGACACAAGAGAGAACGTAGCCCCATAAAAAAATAAAAAATATGACAAAGCAACTCATCCTTGATATGAAGACCAGTGGTGGACAAAGTAAACAGATCATGTACATCAGTAAAAGTACAAATACTCAAGGTAAAATATTACTCCAGTAAAAATAAATGTCCTCGGTTTAGATTCTCAAAATACAAAACTATTCATTTTATAAGAAGGCTCTTGATTAATCAACTAATTTTAGGTAAAAATACTTCAGAGTCATTCTTGTTTCACCAATATTTCAATACTCAAAATTAATGCTCATTAATTATTCTGACACTGATATCCATTAAAAGTATTATAAAGCATAAAACACTGAAGGCAAATTCTGTCCATTAGGTAGAACCCAGCTGCTGTGAAATTACATTTTGGTTTAAGAATTAGGGGCATCTTAGTTTCAAGTTTCGTGCTTAATAATAAAATAAAACTTCAGCATTTTAGGCTTTGGGGTGCCAGAGCTGCTGTAACAGGTTGAGGTTTTCCTCCATTCTTTTGGCATACAAACTTCTGCTGGCACTCAACGCTACTGCACTGACACTGGAGCTCTGTCCAGGCCAACCCACTTTAACAAATTACACGCTGTAACTTGATAAGTGAGATTACACACTTTTTCTTTTTTAAATTACATTTTTAAATGCAAGTATTTTCTCATAATGTAGTGGAGTAATACGTAAGATATTTGACTTTGTGTCAAATTAGTGAAGTTAAAGTAAAATCCTGCCCAAAATAAAAATAATCCTGTAAATTACAGATACAGAAAAAAACTTCTTAGGTACATTAACAAATTACATTTACTTTGTTACTATCCACTGTTGAACACAAACTAGGTCATAGTATGTGGGGCATTAATAATATGGAGAACTCTTACAAAAGGATTAAAGAGGAGGAAAGAGAACTCTTTTTCACAGAATTATGGGAGGAAGTGATAAAGTAATAAATCAACACTCACTCTGGGCCACAACCCAAGACAGAGTCTGGGTAAATATGGGCAGGATGTTTTGTTAGTGGAGGGTCTTACCGCCATTACAGGGTACAAGTAAACACTAATATCTATCTTAGTGGTAATGGCACACAGAACATAGGATAACTACTAACATAAAAGAGTCGATACTAGCTTCTTCATCTACGCTCTCAGACATATGTGCTGGTACCTTAAAGGGTACATGTTCTTTCACATTAGTTAGGGAACGTAATTGTACCATATTATATATAAAGTAAAGTTTTTAGGTTGATTTGATTTCATAGACTCAATTTCACCTCCAGGACATTTATTTTATTATTTTATTTTGCACAGTTCTCTAATAAAAGCTTACAAATATTCACCTCTCCCTCTAGGGAAAAAATGTAATGTACCTTTAGGAAACTAAACTGGATTTTAAAACCACTCTTGTACTTTTAAAGATACATATGCACTGTTTTCTATATTTAGTCAACAATAACATACCTTTCTCTGACATTGTATATTATGCCTGGGTCTAGAGGCACATTAGGTAAATGCTATGCTGTTTGGAATTAAAGTAAACCAAGAGAATGTTACAGATAATTAAAAGATATTTGTTTTTACTGCTATCAAATGACCTCCATAAATACAGATCAGTTCCAAACTGATAAGCAGCTTTCATTTCTTCAGTGCACATGTGGTTTTCTGTTTTGAATAAGATGATACATCCTCAGCAGGGACTGTTTAGATGAAGTTAAGATTAAGTTAGCTCTGAAAGTTAATAGTTAAAAGTTAAAGTTAACAGCCCTTTAATTAATAGTATTACAGATACTGTTATTTGGCAGCTTGGTAACATTAACATCAGGGCACGAGACACAAGCATGTCTTTCTCATAGCTTTATGGATCCCCTACGGCTTTAGAATTTCAGATTGTGTTAGATTGTGTACACAGAGCCATCTACAGCTGCATTTGAAAATGAGCCAACACACTACACTCGCATTAGATCACCATGTCTTCTGCCTCCACTTCTTTTCAAAGGAAACCACTGCTGATATGATTAGCTGTTAAACATTTCTATGTGTGTTTTTCAGTTCAAGCTAACTAAGCTAACTATCACTGTTGCAAAAGTCTGACCGAGCCCTAGAATGAGCTTTAAATTTAGTAACATGAGAAACATTATAGGGTTACCATCAAGCAGTTTAGCCCTGTAGCTAACCGTGTAACCATGGACCACAAAGCAAATTATACATGTCAGGCTGTCCAATATATTTTGAATTCATTAAAATAGCGAGTTGTTTACCTACTCTTGTCATGTCCAAAAAAAAAACATGCTCTATAAACATGCCACACTTCCCACTTGTGTACAACATTAACATATATATTTACATTAGATAATCTATTTATATCACAATAATTATATGTCTTGCCGACATGCCTCTGGCCAGATAAGTGTAAGATACACATATGGCAGTGTACACAACTGCAATTGCCTTCAAATGCAGAGTGAATAAGCAGGGGCTTAAGTTTAGTCAGGTCTGGAATTTAGATAATAAACAGTTTATTTTACTTATCAAACGACTTTTGTTATTACAACATTCTGATAAGCTTAAAAATGTGGTAAACCTCAAAGGCTTCAAAGAGTTCATAACTAGTGCGATGCAATGCTTCTTGACTCAGCTTTTATATCTCTTTCATCCACATCCTGGATATAGACCCCATCTAAATACATGGAGCATATCTTTTTGATTTACACAAAGTGTTTCAGTGAAGCAAGAGATGATGACTAAATCCCAAACCAATGTGCACTTTGCAAATATTTATCTTGGAATCTGTGCTGAAACCTAGACTGATGTCTATCAGCTGTTAGAGGTCCATTTGCAGGTTGTTAATGTGAAGTTTGATGATGTATATTGCCTACAGTTTATTTCACAGGATAAGCTACTACACTGAGGGCAAGATGTATGTAAGAAAGTGTGAGACTTAGCATTCAGTTTGGCTAAGGCTGTGGCTTATAACACTTACTAAGGCTGTAACCACCTACAGAGTAAATTCACAGGTGTTAAATTAACACTGTTTGTGTAATAATTTAACACTCTCAGTGTTAAGTTAACTCTTATATTGTTGATTTAACACTGGTGAATTTACTGTGTACTAACTGTGCTATGCTTGGGTGTAAATAGTGCAGTGAGACAGAGCTTAAATGATGTTATTCCCCATAGAACTTTGTATAAAACAAAATTACAGCCCTCTGTTCCCTGCACTGTTTCTGTCCCTCTTTTGTATTGTGTCTTTGGTTGTTAACCTGCATTTATTTTTGCCATTCTCCTATGTCTCAGTCTAGTCACCTATAATCCATATCTCTCTTTTCTATTAGTTCTTAAGTTACTCTTGCTCTGTTCTCTATGTTGGTCCTTAGTCCTATTTATTAATTTTTTTGGCCTTATTTTTAGCCCAGTGCCTTTAGGTTTTCTCCCTCTGTTTGTTCATATTTTAATGTGTCTGTCATTTTCTGTTTATTATTTGTCACTTGTAGATATTGTCTAGTTTTTGTCAGTACAGTTTCTGTTCATTAAAGTACATCATATATCTCCCTTCTTCATTTCCGTACACCATACCATGCAAATGTATTGTTATCATGATATTCGGATGAAGAAAAAAAAAAAAAAAAAAATAAAAAAAAAAATATATATATATATATATATATAAAGGAAATTGGTGTTTGGTAGATAGTCTCTTAGTTTTAACAATGCTTCTTGGTCCAACAATACTGTTGGAAAGCCTGTCAATTCCCCTTTTAACTGGTGTCCGTTTTTTAAGGAACATGCATGTGTGGGATGAGCAGTAGAGCTGAGTATGTGGGTTGAACCATACACAGCCACAACAGCCTGGCACTTCTTCCTCATTCTGGTCAACAGCCTGGTCACACACTGCTGTGGGATGGCATCCCATTCCTCAACCAGCATTTGTCGCAAGTCAGTCAACGTGGTTGTTTTGGTCAATGTGACATTAACAGCACGCCCAAGCTGATCCCACAAGTGTTCTATGGGGTTCAGGTCAGAACCATTCCATCCTCTCCACTCCCAAATTCTGGAGGTAGTCTCTGATAAACCCTGCTCTGTGTGGGTGAGCGCTGTCATCTTGAGGGATAGAGTTCTGTCCCAGACTGTGGAGATTTGGGATTGCCACTGGTTGCAAAATTTCATCTTGAAATTTCTCTGCATTGAAATTGCCTCCAATGATGACAAGCCTTGTTCTTCCAGTGAGGGAGACGCCACCTCACAACATCACGCACTGCCTCCACCAAAAGATGTTAACCTATCGGTGCAGCAATCAGCATAGCATTCTCCACATCTTCTCTACACATTGACCCTACGATCCAACTGCCATAGGCAGAATCTGGACTCAGGTTCCAGTGCATGTGCAACCTTGACTGCAAATCTATAGAACACGGTACGTGAGTGCTGACAGGGTTCTTGGGACACCAGCTTCTTGGGACACCAGCTTCTTGGGATCTTCTTGGGACACCAGCTTCGCAGCCTGTCTCTGACATTCCCTGTTTATGGATCTTGGACTACAATTTGGAAATGGAACTAGGGCTCACTCCAAATAATGCAAGAAATTGTTTTTGTGGAACACCAGCTTAAAGTTGCCCTATCGCAAGGGCCCTAACCAGATCAGTCAAACATGGCTTGCCGATACTTGGAGCAGACACTTACTGACCACTGTAGCAGGGCCCATGCTCAAAGGTGATTGGCAACACCTGGGGGTACCAGAAGCTCAAAACAAATGCCAATAGCAACAGCAGAGAAGATTTGCCAAATTTTCATAGGTGCAATCCACATACTCAGCTCTACTGCTCATCCCACAAATGCATGTTCCCTCCAAATGTGGCACCATTTTAAAAGGGAAATTAACAGGCTTCCCAACAGTAAAAGATTCATTTCCAAGAAGCATTGTTACAACAAAGAAATAATCTACCAAACACATATTTCCTAACTTTTTGTGGTAAATTTATATAATCATTAGATAATAAATGGCATGCAAATATGAATAAATTTACAGATAGTTAACTTTAAACATACTTTAAACAATACAATTACAACATTCCTCCTGCTCCTGGTAATGCATTCATCCATGTCTTCAAGTCTCTACAGTTTATTCCACTGGTTCAAAATGCCTTTGCCATCCTTAAACATGTCAAAAGCCAAGATAATGTGGTTTAGTCAGAAAAATTATTTGACTTCCCCCTCTTTAAATTCACCACAAATAAGGGAGCTATGCTGGAACAAGTCACATCATATAAATATGAAGGTATCTGGTTAGACAGTGTTCTATACTTCTCTAGCCATAACTGATAAACTACAATCAAAGTTTAAGGCCAAGCTTGGGTTTTATGTAGAAATGCTTATTCTTCCACCCACGCTGCCAGAATCCCTCTGGTTCAAATCACTGTTTGTCCTCTACTTAATCGTGGTTATAAAGTTTACAGACTGACGTAAACATGCACTTCAGAAACTAGATGCTCTTTATCAATCTGCTTTCCATTTTCTTACAAATGCCCCATTTAGGACATTTCACTGTTCTCTTTGCTTTCTGGTAAATTGTTCTTTACACAGCTTTTGCAATATACAGTGGTTTATGTTCATTTATAAGGCCCTTCTAGGACAGAAACTACAAAGTCCAATACAGCCAGTACCTGCTAACTATATAGGTCCTCCCTTTACATCACACTTAAAGTCCCTAAAACAGTGTAGTGTAGTGTAGTGTAGTGTAGACGTTTTTCCTCTCAGCTTTTTATATTTCCCTTTCCTTGGCATCTACTGCTTGCTAGGCTACCACTGAAAATAAGAATTTGTCCTTAACGACTTACCTGAATGAATGAACGAATGAACGAATGAATGAATGAACGAACAAACAAAAAAACTTGCAAACAAATAAAACAAGGGCCCTTAGGTGAAAATGACTACATTGCCATTACTGTTTAACTGGTGTTGATAATGGTGTACAACATATTAATATGTAAGCTGCTGCAGCAAACTTTTCCTGTAACTCATGTCAACGCAAGGAAAATTAGAAAAGAAACATCAAATGACGTGTTTTCTACAAAACAGTTGCATGGACCACTGACCTGTAAGAACCATACGCATAAGAAAATCTCTCAGGAAGGTTTTATTGATGAGGTCCCATAGCCAGCGGAAGTGAGTAAGAATATAATGGACGGAGTTAGGGCTCGGCCTCAGGAACTCAAAGACTCCAGACCAAAACTCAGCTATGAACAAGAGAAGAGGAAAAAAAAAAGTGATTCTCATGAAACTACTGTTTTACAGTTAGTATTTTTCTGTATTTTAAGGGTCTAAATATAACATTAAACAATACAATACAATTCTATTTACAACTAAGTCAATGAAAAAGGTTAAACATTCACTGTGACCTTGTTTGGTGAGTTAGTGTAAACTTAAATTTCATTTCACAATGAGTTCTGCAATATCTTGTACAACACTCAGATGTATAAAGAAAGTGAAAGAGTTTTGTCAGTTTAAACATTTCAAGCTTAAATTTCAATAATTCCATCAATTTTGGCATGCTCCACCAAAGCTATTCACTATGTGCCCTAATTCATGAAGGCTGAAACACTGCCTGGAATTTAGTCATTGCATTGTAATGCCATGTAATGCTATTTGGAAAAAAAGTGAAATGAAGTAGCCAAGACTAAATGGTCCAAAAAGCAAATGTGGGCTGTTTCCTGAAAACATAGGCTTCCTGACCTAGGAGTACTATACCCCTTGTTTTATAAGCAACATGCTAGAATAGCACATCCCACAGACACGTGCAATTAGGTTTTGTAGAAGTAAAAATGCCCTGATCAATTAAAATAAGCTTTAACAACCTCTCCTTAGCAACAGGAATTTGGAACCTATGTTTGAAAACACAAGATCTGACTGAGAAACAGTTCTCCAGGAAAAAAACTGAGTAAACAGAAGCTGATGTTGAATTGCAAGACTCAATTATAGGATTGCATACTTCTGGAAGTATGGTAGTTTTGAAATCCATACATGCTGTGCATAGAGAAATAATATCCTAGGTCAAAGAATTGGTAATATCTTTTAGGAATGCATTCTTTTCATAACATATGAGTGATACTAAAGTTGTATGTCAGAGCAGCTTCCAAGCTCACATTATATGTGTTTGAATAAGTAAAAAATATAGAACATAAAAAACTCAACCCACTATTAGCAGGCTTTATCCTCAGTATGGGATGGGTGATATGGCATAAATATATTATCATGATACTTCAAGCGTTTACAAACAGTGAATGAAAGAATGAATGGATGATTATAATTGTTGTATATATCCTGAAGAAACTAAAGAAGTAAACAAAAGTAAAGCACAATATTTGTACAACAACTATACTTAATCATTTGAAAGATTTTTATCACTTCCATCATGAAGGTGTTCAGCATTTTTAGCTTATTATTTTTACTAGGGGCAGAGTCACTGTGGTACCCAGAGAGGTCTGCCAGGTATGTGCAATCTTTTGTAATGCCAAAAAATGTGTGCAAATGCTCCCTCCTGGCTTATTAACATTATATTTTTGCTGAGTCTGAGACATTGTTACAGACATCTGCTGTCTAAATACTATTTTTATAAATGTATACATTAAGCATACATTCACCAGTTTACATTTGGTATTAAACAATCAGTTACTTTACTTTCATTAATATAGGAAATAATGAGAAAGAGGTGACTTTTGTAATGCCTGTCAAAATTGAGTTTTAAAACATTTAAGCAAATTATATTAATAGCCAAGCTCCATAAAACACTGGTGGGCTCTAGATTTATTCTCTGAAAAGAGCATGCTTCAACATGGTACTCATATTTCTTACTTGATGTATCATGCACTGAAATTCTTAAAGAATATTTCTGCTAAAATGTTCTTGCTGTTAAACATTTTGGCAACAATCCAAATAAACAGAAAAACAATGTTTATCAGTTAACAGTGTTCATAATAGAACAAGAGAAAAGGTAAGCAAACTTTAACTTACGAATAGTGCAATTTTCTCCATAGTATCCAGTTCTAGTGCAGTCACATTCATATCTATCCAACCCAAATCTAACACAAACACCCCAGTGCTGACAAGGGTAATAGCAACAAGGATTCACTAGAAACAAGACATAAAAGAAATTATCATTTTAACAATAAAGCATATACTTCAAAAGGCATTCTGATTCATGCTTCAGTACATATGATTTATTTATAGCATAATGAACTCTAAAATCAACCTTCAATAACTGACAAGTGAGTCTCAAACTTTGTTGGTATTAGAAGTGTTAAAAAAAGTGTTAACAAAAACTATAGCCTAGTGCATGGCAGTCTGTTACGTGACAGATATGTCTGCCTTTCAGTGTTTCATGGCTTCCTCTTTTGGGGCATCACCCTAAAATAGTACAACTTCTAAATAAAATGTGTCTGGCTGCATTACTTTGGAGATAACCAGACTCTCCAACTATTCTTCAATAATAGTTCCTGTTAAAACTCGTTCTATATCAGAAGGGCATAAGAAACCCAGAAAAAAGCAACAAGGAATGTGAAGTATATCTTACTCCACTAGCAACAAGTAAAACATGTGTTAATCACACATGAGCCATGTTCCCTGGCTTTAGGGTTAAATCGTAACTGTGCCTTTAGCTACGTGCAGTTGAAAGAAAAACATCCAGTACACTGTAGACCTACAATATCACATCTCTTTAGAATATTTATGAATGTATTGGAAAGTTTTCTGCAAAAATAAGATAGAGGATGAGATTTTACAAACTATTACAAATATTTCAAATATGTATTGCACTCCAGAAGAGCGTAATAAAAATTATTTATATCCACTTTATCTGTAACCCTGCAGCTATGAATTATATTCTTCTATGCAATGTTTATTTAGGTTAAATTAGATATAATTTCACATTTCATAAATGTTGATTCAGTATATTTATTGACAGATATGTGAACAAATATATATATGTTATCCTTGTCTCACAGTAACAATATCAATGCATCCCCAGTTCCAAACACAGTATAAACATAAATGTGTATGAAATATATTTTGTATTAAGTGCAACATTTTAAGATAAATATAACTCTATCTACAAACTGGAATTAAACTTTGAATTAAAAAAATTAATGAATGAAAAAATGAATGCAGCTAATGTACCAAGTGCATTGCTAGTATTTTATTATTAAGTTTTAATGTACAAGAAAACTTTGTGCACATGCATTGCCAATGTTACTTCTTTAAACTTAATGCAAAACATTAAGGTTTACACCTTTGTCATTTATCTGGCATGAATGCAGGTGGCCCATACTTAGAAAAGACATAGATCCTGATAACGTAGACCCTATTCCGTCATGTCTAGACATGCTCTTCACTCCTCACACATACCTTCTGGGCTAGACTAACTGGGATGAGAATGATATCCTTATTGCATCTTTTCTTTGGAATGGAAAGTTGTAAGGTACATTTGACTTCAATTTAGCCATTAAGACCACAGATAAAGCAAAGTATTCCTGTCTCCTGCAAATGTGAAAACTGCAAAAGGCCTCTACCACAATGGAGACTTGTGGAGCAAATATTTCAGCATTAACTACAGAGAATCTAGGCCCTGGCTGCCAAAAATAAAACGTTGAAATAAACGTGCATACTGATTGACTATTTACCATTATCACCAGGTTCTGAGTTGTCCTCTTCACTAAGGGTTAATGGGCATTCCTGCAGGAGGATGCATGCCCAAATGAGAAGAACAGAGTTCACTGCGGGGGGAAAGAAATGCCGAGGTTATGCAAAGTTGTGATATAGTTATATAAAAGACACCTGGTTAAAAGAAATATCATATTAATTAGAGGCACATTTCCAGTGTTTACCTTTCATTGTCAGATAAGAAATTTGAAACTCCAGAAATCAGTAGAATCTGTAGATTTAAGCGCAGATGCAGACGAACTTACTCGAAACGAATCCGTATAGAACAAAGCAAGAAACCACCCACCGCATAAGTCCAGGTCAGATCTATTTGTCTTGGGGAGTCAGAGGATTCCGACATCTGCACTTCGCGAAAACGCAGTCACGGCATTTATACTTAGACCCTCTTATGTGAGTCTACATCGTGGTTTACGGTAGAACAAGTTCGAGCGTCCGGGGGCGGCGTCAGGGGGCGTCTTTCGCAGAAACGCGCAGAATGAAAAACCAAAAGAAATTGATTTAAAACATTATTCCAAGGGTTTAGGTATAGGTTTATTAACAAAAACAAATCTGACTGCCTAAAAGAACGTCTTATATTCAACAGGCCAAAAAAAATCCATAAAATGGAGGAAATTCACAGGATGCCTAGTCATTAAGATTTAAAATCAACATTTGAAACAATTCGGAGTAATAACATATACAGGAGGTCCTCGGGTTACGTCAGTACTGAGTTACGATGTTTCGTGGTTACGACACATCTCCCATTTTCTTTATAAAGCCTTGTTTCGACTTAAGTGGTTTTGCGTCGTAACGCGAACTTCGTGTTTGATGTGCGCGGCGGAAGAATACGCGGCACGGGACGGAGGTGTTTTTTATAATTACTGTGTTAGGATAGGATAAGTGCTTACAGTATGTTATTTACGTACAGTATGTACGTATGTTCCGACTTACACCGAAAATCCGTTTACGACGCGACGTAGAAACGAATCAACATCGTAAGTCGAATACCCGCTGTATTTAAAAAGACCGTGCATGGCCTCAGGTACAAATGTTATAGTTTTCATGTGTATAAATGAGGAATGAGGAAGAAAAAAATAATTTTGATGTCTAAAAACGTACAAGTTATACTAGAAATGTTTTTTCAATATATGGTTGTGTGTATAACAGCATTTATACATTCATTTTCATCATGCCCTTCATTCTGCCATATGCAATTAGAACCTGACATTTATTACATTTAGTATAGCTATTAATTCCTACAGAATTAATACAGAAATTATAATATTTGTACCCGGTTCTGGTAACCTTTTGATTGGTTAACCTCTTTTCTTATTAAACCTAGTGATTCATGTTTTAGAATCAATTTCTTACAGTTAAACCGTAAACCGCAGTCTAGACGCGCAATGGAAATCTCCGCGGAGTGAGTGCAGATGGCGAGACCTAAGTAAATTCGACGAAAAAAAGAACTGTAATTGCTTAACTCCCTTCTTCGGGGGATATGAATGAATCCTCCGCCCGTGACCTGAGTGCACGGGAGTTTTACTACTGCATCTTTTTACTAGTTTTACTACTACTTTTACCGCCGGCTCCGATTGCAAGGGAGGTCTGAGTCAGAATTGATACAAGACCAAAAGATCCCACCTTCACCACGTAGCGCCACAATGCTCTTGATATATGTCCCTGTACTCCCTGTGTTCACAATGTCTCTGCAATCAGTTGCATTAAACATTGTTAACACTGCACTTTTTAAAACACCGACCCCTGCTCTTCTCTATATTTTGTAACCCATAGTACAGAAATGTCCCAATAAGAAGGACAGCTGAGATATGAGATCCTGAAGCACCCCCTGCTGGATATTTCTACAAGTGCAATATCCAAAGTTTCTAACTGTACAAAATATAACATGATTTACTAATAAGTGGTTGATGGCTGAAGTGCAGTCCTCGCCCTGCAGTTACTTTGGAAATCAAAAAAGGCTTTAATAAGAATGAATGGGGCTATTGTTCGAAATTTGGAGTCTGTACCAAATTCAAAATGGGCAAATATTTTTTAAAAGAAAAACTTTCTAAATGTCAACAATGAAAATGTTGTCGTTGTGCTATTATAAATTAAATACAGGGTTAACATTATTTTCAGATTGAAACATTTTAGGAAATGGGTTGTTAACAGTTCATATACATCCAATACATCCTTTAAACATCTTAAATAATTAAGACCTTTAATAAAAGCAATCACAGACCTCTACATACGTTTTGCAGTTTTCAGCTACATATGTTTGGCAAGATGTAAGTTTCCTTGGATGGCCTCAGTCCCTTTTGATGGACAGCTGAAATTGACACCCTCACTCCATCCTCACCGGACCACTTTGAGTCATTACTAATTGCAGGGAGCAGGGAGGGTTTTTTTAGTTTGGATGATGTAAGATAATTATTTTCAAGGGTTCAAGAGTTAATCGATTCCAGTCCAGTCATAATTAGGGCCTGCTGCTGTAGCTGTGCAGTTTTCTCATTGTTAGAAGTCTATAAAACAGGACAGGCATAAGGTGAGGCCATAGAGCACCTAGCTGCTGCAGTGGCCATTCCCCTCAGAAATGGTGAGTTTAAACTGAACAACTATCTGTCTTGTTATTTTAAAATCAGGTCCACATAAATGTAAGCATTTAAAAAAAAATAAATGTATTTAGGGATTTAAAGATGATAGAACAAAAATGGTTACAAAACTTTAATAATTTAAACAAACATACGAGATCAATGACTGAATGGGTGTTATAGTTTATGTCATCTGTAAATAAATGAAATGTAACTCATGGAAAAACATTTTATCTCTATATTTTATGTTTAGCCCTTGTTGAATGGAACAGATGAAAGTCTGAAGAGTGAGCCATCACTAGTATCTTCACTTAATGCACATTCTCAGACCTGTGCTCGATGCACACAAGAAATTCATGATAGATACTTATTAAAGGTGATTATGAATGTCTAATAATAATAATAATAATAATTGTTGTTGTTGTTGTTGTTGTGAGGTATAATATGAGGTAAGACATACTGTTAATTTCATTTGTTGTGCTGCTGTTTCTGCAGATTCATTAATAGTGAGGTTGGTTATATTACAGTCTGGTGTGATCTTATCATTGATTAAATACAATAAATTGTTTTTGCAACAGAAGACACATTAAAACATTTTTTCTTCAGGTGAATGATTTACATTGGCATCTAAAATGTCTGGAGTGTTCCGTGTGCAGAACATCTTTGCATCAACACAGCAGCTGCTACATCAGGAATCAGGAGATTTTCTGTAAACTGGATTATAACAGGTTAGCATTTTCTGAGATTCTGATTAAAAAGGTTTCTGTTTTTCTGAAACAAATGCATTGATTAAAAAGCATCTCTTAGAAAACTGCTTGTTTCCTGAAAAGCACTGAGGTGTTTCACGACGTATCAGCCCTGAAAATTAAGGTTTTTTTTAGACCTCAGGGGTGAACCAACAAGGACATCCTTATATAATATTTAAGATTAAAGAGATGGCTTAAAGTAATGAATGTGTTTCTGTTTGTTTGAGTTAAAATAATGTGTTTTTTTAATATAAAATATAATCATGTACTTCACAGAATACACAGCTGAGTTTTATTTTTTCTTCTAGTACCTTTGGTATAAAATGTGCTTGGTGTGGTCACCAAGTCAACGCTACTGACTGGGTCCGCAGAGCTAAAAACTACATTTATCACCTTGCCTGCTTTGCCTGCTTCTCCTGCAAAAGACAACTCTCCACAGGAGAGGAGTTTGGCTTGGTGGACAGTAGGGTTCTGTGTCGTGTTCACTATGACACAGTGGTGGAAAGAATGGTGGCACAGCATGGTCAGTATAACATTTAAAACATTGGGGGAATAATCTATCATTTTAATTGAATGTGTTTTAACTGTACAACATTATATAACTTTATTACATAACATAATGAAAATGTATTATGTACGGAACCATATCAAATTTATTTTATTTTCTTGTGAAGGGTTAGGTCTAGAAGGAGCTTTGCCGTCAGGCTGTCTTTCCAAACCTTCCAAGAGAGCTCGCACCTCCTTCACTTCCAAGCAGCTACAGGTATCACAGCTGTTCCACATTCAAGAGAAAAAGATTATGCTTCACAACAAGTTTAAAACCTGCAACCTGTATGGTCATGCTTCTGATTTTACTCAGGTCATGCAGAAACAGTTCAGCCTGGATAACAACCCTGATGTCCAGACACTGCAGAAACTGGCAGACATGACTGGACTGAGCCGAAGAGTTATACAGGTAAACCAACACCATGCTTTGCTGTGGAAAACATTAGTGCATGTTGTGGCTTGGCCGTTGTAGGGAAAATATTTAATACTTTGTTCACTTTACTTCCTTTTTCCATTATTGTATTGAAATCTATCATTTTTTTTCTAGAATGGTCCACGTCACACTCCGTCCTGAATAACTTATTACATTGTTTAAAGTGTACAAAATGTTTAAATATGGGTGGAATTCCCCTGTAACATTAAAAATGACTGAGTCTGAATACTGCTCTCTGAACACACTGATAAATCGACTCTGTGTTGTCATAAGCCAGGCTCAGCCTTAAAGTATTATAAATGAAAATATGGTCAGAGTGAAAGGAATTAAAATGTGACATTTTCACAGGTTTGGTTTCAAAACTGCCGCGCAAGGCACAAGAAGAGCCATGGAATGAAGTTGGATGAACTGCACTACCCACCTTTTAACAAGCTTGAAGCGGCACAGATGGTACCCCTACATCAGTACATCAGTGGTGAGGTCATTAATATACATTAGATTCACTATGTGGTTTATACAGCATCACATTGTTCAGTTACATTTAATGCCAGCATCCTACAGACAAATTATTCAAAATGACAAAGTAAGTCATGTTTCATTAACGTTCATTATATAAGAGCAAATGTTCCTCTTAAAATGATGTATCTTTTTATATGTTACAGAAATATTTTTGCTGCACTTTTTAGATTTCTATTTAACATTAGTCTTTTTTTCTTTCATAGATGAGTCAGTCTCTTTGACAGCCACTCAGACATTTGCCATGATATTATCTCAGTCCACCTTCAGTTACCAGCAAGATAGCTGGTGTGTTGGAGCAACAGTACAAAGGAAGCAACAGGATTATTAACATGATGTTAATATTTGGTATTGTGCTTTATATGTAGCTGAGATACAAATATCTTGTGGTAAATGTTTATAATCAGAAAAAATTGTACATGTAGAGAACAATAAATGAATATGTACTGTACCTTTAAATAGTCAGAGAATACACTTCAATTCTGTTATATCCAGCAAAAATAAACATTACAATTTATTTAACATAAAATTAAAGAGGTTTTCACTTTTTGCCCCAGTGTTATGACTGCTCTTTAGAGATTTACTCTTACATTAACTCTTTTCTTTAGAAAGTAAATTTCTTAAAACTGTCCCTTGTGCAAGTTTCTTCTAAATAATTCCTAATAAATAATTTAAATGGTTTGTATGTGATATTGCACACTATTGTATGTTTAAGCTGATGTATTTAATAAGGTCCTGTTCTGAGTTTACAATTCGTGTCTGAACAACCCCAGATTTCAATATGCTTAACCCTTTAACGTCCTTATACAATTTTAAATAAGATATAACTAAAGTGTGCAGAGCAGAAAGTTCGGGGGTGGGTTAAAGGCCTATGCTTATGAGGCAAAATGCATGCATACATATGAAAGTATGTTATAAAATAATGAAGGTTGGACATAGATGCTCATACAACACTGCTCAATATGCCCCAGATCATTCCCAAGTCACTGCAATATTCTTTGGAATGTAATGATTGTGCTCTAGGTTGAAGGTCTTTAATTTCAGCTTTGTGTGTTTAATAGATACCACAGTTCACCCAATGGGCAATCTAGCCATGACCATTATACAATTCACTCATTGAGCAATTTAATGGCGACCATAACAGGCACTGAACTCAGTCTGTCTTATTGATTACTTACCGATCTGACCATTCTTAAGGCCATTTTATGAAAAATTCTCAAATTGTTCTATTGATTAGACTGCACTTAGACCTGCTGAGAAATTGCCGCTTTGTAAAAAGAAAAGGCTATTCAGAAATGACCAGAAAATTATACAGAAATTATCACATTATACAACGTTTGTGAACCCTGTTTCTGCCACAAGGACGAACACACAATGCTGAACAGAATAACTAACAGTATGAAATATAAAGGGTTGTGAATATCACATGCAGTATGAAGATCTTGAGGAAAGTTATTTTGTCATTCAAAGTACATTTATATTTAATACATTTATTATTATACATTTGCATCAACTCAAATCTGAAATTTCTCCCCCCTTCACAGACTACACCATTGTCAATTATTTGCTGTAAAGAGCACTTTTTATTCTATTCTACCTTTTATCCTATTTCTATTTACATCTACAGTCTTCATCAAAATACAGTACAACAGCACAAACACACAAGGGTGGTATTGTTGAAGTATCACTTAAAATGAAAAGTGATAGGGGATACATGACCCGTACAAGACATAAATGTGTACACGTATAGTTATCTGAGTGTAAAACAAACAACACTGGAAATAGAGATGTTAATTCTGTACTTGCATGTTTCTTCCAGATGATGGCGCATATAGTTCTAGCTGCAAATGAAGCTTGTGTGACGGATTTAGACTGATTTATCTAGTTTAGATTGATTCAGAGTGAAATAATCAGAGGATTTAGCTTCACGTGGACCAGTTATATATTTCATCATCATTACTGTGATATAAATATGCTTTTCCACAAAAAATCCCATCAGATTAAAGATAGAAATTCTTTAAGAAACTCATTTCAGTTCTCTCTCAGCACCCTGCATTTATCTTTATGCCAAATTTTAAACCAAAATATTTTCACCATACTTATACAACAATCAGCATTAGGGAATTTAATCATAATAATTTTCTTATATATATATATATATATATAAACTTATGGATGGGTTAAATGTAAAAGTAAAATTTCATTAAGTAAAATATTGTTGACTTTTCTCTGGAGATCATACAAACTCCATATATAACATTGGACACTTCAATGGGAGTGTCTCTAAACTTCAGATATTACAAAACAACATGTTTGTTTATTTAGGAACAGTATATTAATAAATCGTGATGGTATTCTTTTTGTTAAATATCGCCCCCTGTAAGTAAACAGCAGATTACTGTAACTCCCTGAAGTGCCACAGACAGACACTGGGGACAATAGAGGCTGGGATTAAGGACCATGACCTGATATGGGTGAGTCAGGTGATCAGCCCTTCACCCACATTGCACCAGTTTCTCAGGGGTTTTGCCTTTCTACACTTTTTGACTGTCCATTGTTTACACTTCCTCCTGGCTAGTGTGGTCTGTGAGGGCTTGTCCCAATGTGGAGCACAGTTCTCTGGTTTCAGGATAATGCAGACTGTGTGTGGGACAGGCCAGTTCCTCTAGAACCAAATCGAAACTCCCTGAGTGTTAAACAGGTTCTGCAAGACTCAGAAAATATGGCTCCTCTAATTATAAGACACCCAAAACATAACTGACCACACATGTTTATGGTTTATAGTCTATGCCATGATGAGTTACTGAACTTTATGATGTAAATATGTTTTATACTTTGAGCTGATCACTTCTGATATAAGGGTGAGGGGAGTATATTATGGAGTTTATTTTACATTTCAAATATTTACTATATATAAAATGTGCTACTTTACATTTTACTATAAGTAAATATATACTTTATAGGGGTAGTTTCAACCAGTTTATATCCAGGGAGTGAAAAGGTGAATTAATATTTGTACAACAAATGAATGCTTATCAAAAAATTATTAAACATATGTGGAACAAAGAGAAATATGCTTAAAATAACCATTTAATGGGGGGTTTGCACATTTGAAATAGCTGAGAAGAATGAAATATATTAAATATGAACCTCATAAAACTAAGTGGTGTTTTGGTTTACCAAATAATGTAATATGGTTTGAGTTCCAGAGCTAAGAAAGCTGGCTATTTTTTATCTGGTGTTTTTGGTGATGGTGAATGTGTTCTAGGAATTCTAGGAAACTGGAAAAGAAAAATGCATGCAGGCTATCCTTACTGGCTGGAATAATCTGATTGGCCACTCATGAACAGTTACAACCAATCAAATTCAGGAGTGGCCTCAAACCAGCCTAGGTGTATAAATGACACCGGAGTTAAGTTAATCTGAGCCAAACCCAGACAGTGACCATTTGGAAAGCATCAGTGTAAGTACTTCATATAAAATCCTTTCCCGATCTTCCCCTTAACACCCCCCCCCCTTTGTTTATTGTGCATATAATAGTATTTGTATCTCAGCTGTGTGCTTTAAGTTGATTAGATTCAATGTTTTGAAGTAGTGTTTTGTTATTTTCTGTGTATTATTTTATTATGTATCTATTATTCGTGTATACGTATTTTTAAAACTGTTTTCATAACATAGAACCTGATGGCCAAATCATAGAAATGGAACAAACCGAGAGATATCAGACCATTCGAAATTCTTATCCATAAAATACTTTCATGATAAGTTTTCAAAAACATAGATAAACAGCTATGCATCTTAAACTGTATAGTACTGCATTATTATCAAGCAAAAAGTAATCATTGCTGCTTTATCAAGAAAATAAATGGCATATTTGGGGATGTAGATAAGTGTATACACTTTTCAGTTAGTGTCTTTCTAATATAAATATTTAACCAAAAAAGTCAGTTGTGGCCTTTTTAATTGCTTCATCTAACTGAGTTTTATTATGACATCTGTAGTCTGTGTTTGACATCTGTAGTCTGTGTCGTCATCTGATTTTGTGAGAGAGAGGCTGTATGATGTTCGGACACCCACTAATTGCATTCTCTTTACTTCTTTCCACAGTCAGCCCTCATACACTGTGGTAATTCTTTTTCGTAACACCGCCAACATGAACTCCAGCCTGTCCATGCGTACGTATTCATTGGGTCGCCAGCCTTCTTTCTCAAGCGTGTCTCTGCGAGATGGGGGCAGTCGTGGCCGCTCTAAAGCCCCAGTGTCTCTATCGTCTGCCAGCACGCTGTCTTTGTCACGTTCTGTCTCTGTGGGTAATGGCCTTAACATACTGAGTAACCTCTCTCTGAACGGCCTGGCTGCGGGAGCCAGTGAGAAGGAGACCATGCAGGGGTTAAATGACCGACTGGCCAGTTATCTCAACAAGGTGCGGTCACTTGAGAAGTCCAACACTGACCTGGAGATGAAGATCAAGCAGCTGATGCTGGAGAGAGCTCCCAAAGGTCATGACATTGAGAGTATGATTGCTCAGGCTCATGCTATTGGGCAGGAGGTTTGTACATGGATCTTACTTTCTTACATCTCCTGAAATTTAAGAAATTATTTTGGTCAAATTGTTGGAAATATGGGATTTGTGATAATATTGGAATTCTTTTGGCTTAAATATTATTGGCACCAGACTTATTTTTTAGACTGGAGTAATACATTTTAAACCAACGTATTTATCACAATCTGAAAGAACAGGATGACATGATGAAGCTGTAAACTTTGCTTCAATTTTTAAATCATTTAGTTGCACTGATAAACCTCTATAAGTAATAAAACATCAATAAGCTTATTTCTTTAATGCTGATCCAGGTAACTCTACATAGTTCAAGTTTAAACTATGTACAAGTATACTGTAAGCATAAGCAGAAGTATACATGAAAATAATGATGATATTAATGCAAAAATTAAATTAGATCATGGCAGTATGTATAATAGCAAGAGTGTGATTTATTTTTTGTATTTGTTTTATTTTATTTTATTTTATATATTTTTGTAAAATGTAAGGGTTTAAGATGTATAAATACAATTAAATTGTTCAATCTCATCTTTACAACTTATAATATATACTAAATAATGAGATGGTGCTCAGTTGGTTTAACTGAATTTGGTAAAAGGAAGTCACTGATAACTGTGCTCTTTAGGTCAGGAAAAAGACCCTGGAGAATGCCCGCATTATGCTGGAAATCGACAATGCAAAGCTTGCTGCTGATGACTTCAGGATTAAGTGAGTCTCTTCCAGGGAAAGTGTGACTAATGTTTTTGTTTAGGTTTACATGATGTATCTGTACTGTTTTTTGTTTATAGGTGGGAGGCAGAAGCTGCTCTTTGTCAGTCTGTGGAGAGAGACTGCGTTGCTTTACGCAGAGCCAAATCAGACCATGATCAAATTATCACTACTCTCAGAGGAGACCTGGACAGTCTGAAAGAGGAACTATATTTCCTAAAGAAGAACCACGATGAGGTAATGTTTATGAACAAAAATGTCTATCAGGATATTATATTAAAGCAGGGTTTCCTGGACTACACAGTATTCAAAAATATTCTTCACTGATTAATCCAAGAATAAGCTTAGCCCCTGTCTAAGAATACCATATGCTTTATTTGATTATGCTAAAAATTAATGTAACTACAGTATAATAAACCTAGTACAATGTGCTCTAAAAAATATTTTCTTAGACCCATATGTCAAAGCAGAGAACATCTATCAACAGGCTTTATCAGTATGTGAAGGGGATGCTCAATTTATATGACAGCTGACAGCTGCAAAGCTAATAATATGTATTGTAAATGGAAACACCCAGTCCATCTCTTTCCCACAGTTAGTACATACACACACACACACAAATGTAGGGGACAAAAGTCAGAACCTAAAGGATGGGTGTGTTTAGACAGCCAGGTGTGGTTCTCATATTATGTACACATGACAGCAATCCTCACAGAGCACTGGGAATATTAGAATACTATACAAAAAGCCTGCCAGGATGTTTGCTAGTTTTATTATTGTATGTAAAATGTATGACATGTAATTGCTATCTATTAGGAATTGGTGTGGGGTATATGTAAGATCTACAGAGAAAGAGAGAGAGAGAGAGAAAGAGAGAGAGAGAGAGAGAAACAGAGAGAGTACAGAAACAACGCTTCTCTGCTGTACATTAACATTACAACCTCTACTGTGCTCAGTGTGTTAAAATGCTTGTGAAAATGTAAACCAACTGGTCAAACTGACGTAAAAAAAAAGTGAATTAGAAACAAACAGCCACTTGTGATGCTCAACTTTATACATGACTCCATTAAAAAAGTGTTTAATCGACAGTTACCAAGTTTTCTGGTTTATCATAAAAATTTGCTTTAACTGCAGCGCCATTTAAGGTTGGGAGGAAACGGTGACAGAAACGGGACAATTAAATTATTTTCCAATTTTCTGTTCCACTTTAAACTGTGCTGCTGTAACGTGGGTGCACTGGCACCAAAACATAAAGCTATGCACTAAGGTAGAACCAGAAATAACAGAAAGAAGATAAGTCTTCAGCCACCCAGTGTTTAATTAAAGCCTTGTCCAATGAGTGTGCCACTGGCCCCTGATTGACAGGTGAGGAAGCCATGGAAATGTAAGTTATGTAATTGCAAAGCAGAGAAGCCATGTTTCCCCTTTAACATTTGAATTTTACCCTCTTTTTTGTGTGGTGGTGAGTTTGAACAGTATATTTCAAACTCATTGTTACTGTGGGCAAATACATATTATATATAATGCATAGGTAAAGAATATTTTATCATTTTGACATTGTTATTGCATCATGTTGATTTAAATTGAAAAACACTTTTAAATTTAAATAAAGATATTCATAGCATTTAAATCAATGTAAAATGAAATACTAATAGATGTCTACCAAATTGTACATGTAAATTGAATCTGAAAATGAATTTTGAGGTCAAACTTGCATGTATGAGCGGAGCATTTACATTCAAACTTAGGAATGCATTGCCATTTTGTGTACAACATTGTCAATACTAATATGCTTCTATATTGTTGAGTTAAACTGGAAATATTGATTTGTACAGGGTTAGAGTTAACCATATTTTATATCATACAGTACATACTTGTATATAACTGAAACTAAAATATAAATCTGAAACCAAAATATACAGTGGACATCTGAAAAATAAAACTAAGCTTATGATACTCTGCAGGAAATTAAAACACTGAAAACCCGTTTGGCCAATGAACAAGTGAATGTGGAAGTAGATGCAGCCCAGGGGCCAGACCTTGGAGCTATCATGGCTGAACTGAGAGCTCAGTACGAGGGAATAGCTCGCAAAAACAAAGAGGAAGCTGAGATGTGGTACCTGAAGAAGGTCAGTAGGTGAAAAAAACAGCTCTTATTTTAACCCATCATTGGCTATACAGATAAACTGTTTCGTTTTTTATTTCATTATTGAAATTCTTACACATTGGAAACGGAATCTGCATGGCTTTATACTGCTATATTTTTGCTATATTTTATTATATAAATTAGTGTTGGCTAATTTTTTTTTACCTTATCTGTATCTGACACGTCTTTACTCAATGATTTATTAACACATACAATTTTGTGTTTATCTGTACTTAACAAAACATGTTGTATTTAAAACTGTATGTTACATGATTACAGTTTAAATGATAGTCTTTTTGCAGTTGGAGGCAGTGCAGTCAGAGGTGAAGGAGAGTAATGAAGCTTTACGGTGTGCTCAGAGTGAGCTCAGTGAGAGACGTCGTTTTCTACAGAGTCTTGAAGTGGAGCTGGACAGTCTCCGGAAACAGGTAAACCTAAGTACTTCTGTCCTTTGATTAAGAAAGAGATTCAAAAACAGTTGCATCACTGTTGAATAGCCATTTTCCTTTCAAGTTTCCAAATGTTTAATTTCCATGAACCCAATTTTCTAACAAATGTAGTCCTAGCACTCACTTTCTCTACCATTTACCCAATGCTATAATATTACCAATCTATAAAGATAAAGGCCAAGATTTGCTTCCTCCAACACTTGTAAATTCTGCTACTGCATCTATTCACATTGCTGTTAACACAGTGCCAAAAGTGCCAACACACTCAGAGGAGAACATTAATTTTAAAATACTGTTATGTCACAGAACAGATGCCCGTGTTACCTAGCAATGTGAATAGTGATTATAAACACACTTTAATTTAGTATATTTGCCTCAGCTTGATGGATACTATCATTTATAATATGAATTGGGGCAGCCGTGGCCTAATGGTTAGAAAAGAGGACTTAGGACTGAAAGGTCGTTGATTTGATTCTAATGACCGGCAGGAAAATCGGGGGCAGTGGGAGTGAAAGAACAGCACTTTCCTCCTCCCTCAATCCACAGCTGAGGTGCCCTTGAGCAAGGTACTGAACCCACAACTGCTCCCCAGGGATGACTGCTAGCCACTCTGTGTGTATGTGCACAGCCAGTGCACTAGTGTGTGTGAGTGTATGTGTTTTCACTGCCAGAGCTGGGTTAAATGCAGACGACACATTTTGTTGTATGTTGTACAATGACAAAGGAATGCACTTTTTAATAAAATGGGACACTGACACAATATTAATGTTTTCCCAGTAAACAAGGGACGTCCCTGGACGTTCAAAATAGGTCTAAAAGTAGTCTGTCGGTCAAGGACAAGGACATATTTTAATAGTCAATGGACGTCCAAATTCCATCTTAATAAGTTAGTTAAGTGGTGACCAATCGATAACGTCAGTGGACGTCCAAAATGCGTTTTATACAAGTAATTTATTTCGGGACCAATTAATAACGTCAATGGACGTCCAAAATACGTCTAATAGTCGTCTTTTCATTGTCTGTGTTTAGACATATATTCAACTTTCATTTTCAACCTTAAGAGAATGTTGACTAGACGGCAGTCATTACGTTATTTCAACGTTGAATCAACGGCTAAATGTTTACTGGGTTAGAAGGGATACAGATTTCTAAACCATTATACTCTTCTGTGTAATATATATTGTATGTGTCCTAGCTTTAAGAAGATTGTCCTTAGAAATAGCAGAACTTACTAGTAAAATTGTAGTCTATTATTTGTCAACATCAGCAATATACTTGATAATAACAATATGGTAAACATTTGCTAGAGCACATATTACCTTATTGTTGGATAGTGCTGTTAAAAGCTAACAGGTTAATTCTTGAATATTTGTAGATATTTGCTATTTTATAAGTATAAAGAGATTATTTTTAATACATGTAATTATATTTTTTTGTGTGTGTATATATACATATATATTATTACACATAGATAGGTGGGATACTTCACTGCTATTTATTCACATTGTTCTAATCTATCCAGGTTGGTGTTCTAGAGGGGAACCTTGGGGAAACTAACCATAAATATGCCATGGAAATGGAGAACATGCAGGGCACACTGACACAGCTTGAGGATGAACTCTCACAGCTACGTCTGGACATGCAGCGCAACAAAACTGACTACGAACAGCTACTTCGAGTCAAACAAAACCTAGAGCTGGAGATCGCCACCTACAGGAGGCTACTGGAGGGAGAGGAGGTGTAAGTACTGAACACATTGAACGAAAGTAAATCATTTTGTTTGAAGTGTGCAGCTGAGAAAACATTTGTTATTAATATTATAATAATTATTATTATTTATTTATTTGTTTGTTTGTTTGTTTGTTTGTTTGTTTTGTTTTTTAGGGTTAAGGAAATTGCAGTTCCTAAAAGTAAGTTGTTGATCTGGAGAATTGTTAAAAACATAAAGAGCCCAAAATCTATAGATTCATCATAAACTAGAACCTATATAATTTGCTTTTGCAACTTTTTTGAGACTTTAACAGTTTTTAGAGTACAGTAAACATATTTATCATATGGGCCCTTAATTTACACAGATCCATAAATTCCTGTCTTCCAATATATACATTTTTTAAATTCATTCATTTATTTTATAAATATTATGTTTTACATGTTATGTTCTGCTCATTTGTAGAAGAGCCTGAGGTAAGAACACGGAAGATTGTTAAGGTTGTCACCCAGACTATGGTCAATGGCAAAGTGGTGGACGAATCCAGTGAGGTGGAACAGATTGAGGAGCGCAAGAAGTGAGTTCTGCGCTCCATCATTACTTCAGCCATCATGTCTGTCACCCAGTCACATCTAAATGGAAAAACATATCATAATAGGCATCAGCCATCTTGATATTTCAAGGCATTCAACACAGATCTTTCCCAGAATCAGCTCAAATCATGACCAATAACAATACTAACAAATTACTAGCCCGTTGTTACCTGTGGAATTTATTTACTGTTTGAATGTGAAAGAAATAAAAGTAACTGTTTGAGATTGCTGTGTCAGATGTCTCATTGTCCTGTACAGATACGTTTTAATCAGAGGAGAAAGACTTTAAGAAATGATTAATTTTTACTAATATGGAAACAGGTAACTACTTCAAGGTTCTAGTGTATATTTCTTTTCTTTTTCAGGTTTGATCCATCACTGAATTTAATACTAGAGAGAGTCATATGAAAGCAGAAAGCCACAATATACAGGAGAGAAACACAAACTGTCCTGTACCATGTGGTATTATATTGCTTTACCATGTAGTAGTGTTAGAATGTAAAGAACCAGTCTGGTCAGAGCCTACAGTGTAGTGATGGTAGAACCTGAGCAGAGATACAAAACCCCAGCAACTCTGTGAGAAAAGAGAGAGTAAACCAGCCTTGGCACGTAATCACAGTGGTTTCAAATGTCTGTCCTTTTGTGATGTCTGTGAATGAAAGGCTTTCCCGTGCCATTCCCCCTCATATGTTGTTGCACTGAAGCTTTTTCCTTTGTAGATACAGTAGTAATTTTACTGATTAGCAGAGTTCTAACAGTAGGTCTAATTCTTACTTTTCACCCAGAAGGGCAGTGTAATAGAACAAATCTCAAACATTCCTGTGTAAATTTCAGGGTGAAATTATTATTCGGGTAAGTTCAAGTACCACATACTCGTAGTAGGTTATAAAGCATGGTGTGATCTGAGGAGAAGTTACAAGATAATCCATTAGATAACAGGAACAATAGAACAATTGTTTCCAGAATTAGAGTTCAGAATGTTATTAAATGTTATGGGAACTCAAAACAATCATGCAAGTAGATACCATAATCAAGTTTTTAAAATCTTTCATCTTTTTTTGTTGTTATTACTGGGAAATGAAATGGAGAAATTTATACAAAGGGCTGCACGATGGTGCTGCAGGTAGAGTCGCTGTCACACAGCTCCAGGGTCCTGGGCTTGTGGGTGTGAGCTCAGCTCTGGGAGACAGTCTGTGAGGAGTTCTCCCTGTGACTGTGTGGATTTCCTCTGGGTGCTCTGGTTTCCTCCCATGGTGAAAATACACACGTTGGTACCAGGTCTGGTTCTGTAGTGATTCTGAGTTGGCACCGGACCCACTGCAGTTACAGACAATGAATGAATGAATAAATGAAAAATTATATAAAGTTTGAAATTTACTCAAAGAATTTGCTGCGGTTTGCTGCATGGTGTTTTTTGAAACATGAACGGTGTGCACGAGAGGCCAGATCTCAAAATTAATCAGTAACAATCACTGAATGTTTGGGATTCACTTAAAATCACTCATGACTTCATATTTGTTTGTTCTTTTTTTCTCTTTCTATGTTTTTCCCTTTTCCCTACTTCTTTCTTCTTCTGTGCTCTGTTATGTTCTATCTTTTTCATTTTCTTTCTTTCTTTCTTTCTTTCTTTCTTTCTTTCTTTCATTGTTCCATTCTTTATTTCTTATTCATTCTTCCAGATGTGTGAAAACAGTTTATTGTTATTTTGTTTGGAAATTAAGTGATGCATGGTCAGTTTTTGCACAGTAAAAGAAACAAGAGAAGAAATATATTTTGAAAACATTTCTTTGAATTTCATGAGAATTTACAGTTATGAGCTGACACATGAAATTCATACAAATAACCACAGTGAACAGCTTGGAGTAATCTGAGCTTGTCATGAGGGAGAATAACCTACTTATGGGAGATTCATGTTTTGATATGTTGTCTGACACTATTTATTATCTTCTATAGATGATATGATGATATGGTTATGATAAACTGGGGTGTGTATTTAAAAAGATCGGAATGATACAGACCTCCCTGAGGTAATAGTTGTATAGAGCTGAGGTAAATTCAATACCTTCTTTCACCCTGTCAAAGAATAGCTCACAACTAACAGCTTTTACACTATCAGTCAATCTATAAAAAATGTATATGTAATTAATATTAGGGATATAATATTGTTGTACCGCTTTTCTCTCTAAATAGAAGTGTGTGGACACATGTTCATCCAACCTGTCTATTTACTTGAAGAATATAAAATGGTGTTGATGATAAACTCCAGAATACACATGCACATATCCAGAATATAAAAATCCTTCCCAAAATTTTATTTCAACACCCTTGACAGATCTACATCTGATTTAAGATTAGCATAGATGCCAAACACCTGGAATAAATCCTAGACTATTTTAAGTTTTTTCCACCATTTGTAATATGACGTTTGTACCCCATTTGCTTTAAGATCTACTGCAAAGGATTAAAACTACATGTTAGTACAATTCTGAAGTGATTTGATCGCATTCAGCCAGGTTGAGGGACTCTTTGGATGACTGCCCCCTGGTGGAGGCCAGGATTATAACTGTCAATAATTACATTAAAGATATTTTGCATAAATATTTGCATACATTTGCCATAAATAAATAAATCGAATTAAAAATATTATTTTGTTTGTTTGTTTTTAGTTTGAGCTGTATCTCTTATGATGCAGAACATTGCACTGCATAGGTCACAAACAGAGTAGAACATGGTGAGGCTTTTAATTTGTATTGGGCCAAGTATACATTCATTCATTATCTGTATCTGTATTCATTCACTTATCCAAGTCAGGGTCGCGGTGGGTCCAGAGCCTACCTGGAATCATTGGGCGTAAGGCGGGAATACACCCTGGAGGGGGCGCCAGTCCTTCACAGGGCAACACAGACACACACACATTCACACCTACGGACACTTTGGAGTCGCCAATCCCAAGTATACATCCTCTTTTAAAATATCCATCCAACATCAATATTACACATAAACATTTCAAGTATATTGGCATGTGCAGCGAGATGGATTTTGAAACACAGCCATACTGCCAACAAACAAACTACCATTACCAAATGTGCCATAACTAAAAGCAAATAAACACAGTAGTATTTGGGCATGGGTCTGGAAGAACTTAATTCACTGCCAGACAAATCTCCCTGACAGTGAATAGTACTCTGCACATATAAGTTCTCATGCACCTAAAACAAACACACATACATACCTAAATATATATAAAAGCCCTCCCTGTTATTAACACTGAACAACGACCTTCATTGACTGTAACCACTTATCCCATTCAGTGTTGTGGTGGGTCTGGAGCCTACTCGGATTCGATGAATGCAAGTAAGAACACCCAAAAATAACCCCAAAATGTTGAACAGGGGAAGCTGTTGGTGGTGGGACCTCCCCATGATTCGTAGCCCTGCCCAGTGTCTTGAAGCCAATACACAGCGTCCCAAAGGACAAAAAGCACCCACAGAAGTCTTATCAATCATTTTACAGTTCCACAGGCAACTCAGAGCATGCATTTCACATCCTGGTTGTCCCAGGAACATAATCTCTTCCCCTCTAGGCACTCATAGTAAAGAAGGTACACAGTAGCATAGGGTGGTAGAACAGGGTGTTGCTCTGCAAGCATCTGGAGCAGTGTTAAATCTTGGAATACTTCCTCAGCACTGTACTCCACCTCAGGCCCCTTGTGCTGCAAAAACCATGAGAGCAAAGCATGGTCGCTATCATAAAAGGGACACCAATAGAGATGAAATTTGAATAGCCCTGCCATCACACCTCAATTTATGAGGAAGTATCTATGCTCCAGTCTGTGATCATTCACTGAGCTTCTCTCTGTCTGCTAGCAATCACAGCTCTGGCCTTGATCCTTAATGTCCTCAGCACTATAGGGCCATTGTAAGCATTAGCCCAGTTGTTAACTCCAGGTATCTTGCTAGCATTAAGAGCAGATAGAAGAGACAGAGGCACAGTGTCATTTATTTTCTGCAGCCACTGCACATGCTTTTTGCCTGTGTGACTCTCTGCCTGTGTGACTTATATCTCTAGGGAATGCTCTGGCCCCATGTGCTGGAGCTCTGCTCTCCTAATCCAACATTGGGTGCCGTGAAAATATTAACACATTTCTTCCCGGAATTACCATTTGTTTATTTATGTTTATTTAACAGTGCCTCAGTCGCTTCCAAGAAATCCTCACCAATAATGCATTCATCCTGTTCAGGAGTTAACCAAAACTGTTGCACACACTCAAAACTTTATACAGCAACTGATTTTATTCCATTCAGGTCAATGTGGACTTTGGTAACGGACATAAGCTGGAACACTGCTGACTCCCAGTCATCTGTGTGCCACTATTAGTGTTGGGATGTACTCTAGTTTCCGCAGCAAAACCAAACCACCGTATCAATGAGCATGTTGATCCATTTTCCACTTATGCAGCACCCGAGCCACATTCCTTGCAGAAGCAGCATTAACAATGAAGGTAATTCTTGTCTCCCCACTAGTCTTGGCATACAGAACCAACAAGCCCTCACTTTTTGCATTGCCAGCAAATAATCCCTTTTCTGGTATATATTGATAGGCTTTTCTGCATGGCATAGCACCTCACACTGTACTGGTCACTGCAGGATGAATTCTGCTTGCTCAACCTCATCAATGGCTGCACTTAGGCTGGAGCACCACTAACAAATTGTGCTGCCTTAAGTCCTCTGATGTTAATGTGTTGAGAAATTTTTCAAGAGCCAGTTTGCAGAAAGTCGCCACCTCCATTGCACTGCTCTCCCAGCAGGCCCTGGAGTTTTGCAGCTGTATCCACTGCTGGGCAACATCATCACCATTCAATTGAATGCTTTCATCCTGCTCACAGAGTTGGTAACCTTTGGTCTTCTGACATCACTGTATGCTTCAAACGCTGTTGCTTCCAATGTGTCAGCTGTTTCTCCCCTGTAGTCCTCTGTTGTTGCTTTTCCAGGTGCTATTGACTACCTAACACTGCTGCAGCTGTTAATTGTACTGTCTTATGTAATTATTGGAAATGGTAACATATTACTGCACAGGTGCATTTTATGTTGTATTTTGTAGTTTGTTGTTCTATGAAAGCACAATCATCCTGGAGGAACGTTTCCCTGTGTAGTGTGCACCACTGTATATGGTTGAAATGACAATAAAAACCACTTGACTCAACTTGACTTGAAACAAATATAAATAATCGTAACAATTAAACTCTATTTGGAAAACAAATACGTGATATATATATATATAATGTAAGGATCTGTGCTCCTTCACTTTTACAGCAGGGGTTACTGTCCTCCAAAAGTTACACAGTTCAGATGCTGCAGTTCTAAGCCTAGAATAAAAATGACAACCTCTGTTGGTTATTTTAAAGTAACAAAAAAAACTCTTTATTTTGAATCTACATGGATGGTGAATTAACGAGTGTACTAGACTATTAGCACAGTAACAAGGATGAACACTGCTATTATATTGAGGGAGATTACTGCATCAAGGCACAGGACAGTATTCTCGTAGGGAATATAGTGGTATTTGAGACAGGGCCGTGCTTATTCCGGTGTTGGCTCCGCCCCTTCCTCCGTTGGGAGCTGGTGATGAAAGAAGATTCTGCCTGTTTCTCGAATACACGGTAAGTCTTTAACTTATTTTTATAATGGGGAAAACGGTTTTGGAGTTTGCTGTTTCTCTATGGGTTGGGCATTACGACAGGACCACATCTGGCTTTTATTTATCTAGGAGAATATTCGCAATGGCTTGCTTTCCAGCTAACTGGCTAAAGGCCAACTTCATGTACTGTAAGACGGACTTTCTTGTGTGTTTTCTGAATCGTGTATGATGGGTATGTGTTTGAGTATTTATGTATGTGCACATGCGTGTATTTATATGTGTATGTAAATAGGAGATCAGCAAAATGAGCTTCTTCTTTGCTACCCTCTTTGTGCAATTTATGAACTCCACTTAACAGTTATCTACCGTGTATCTGCATCTTGTAACTACCACTACATACCTGCATATTTGATCCACCTTTTAGATGCAGAAACAAAAACAATTCCTCGTCTGTCTAGGCAAACTTTGTTATTTAGTTTTATTTGGGATGTGATACAGCAACCTTATCCTACATAAATAATTGTAAAAGAGTTCTTGGAAGACTATGGGAAAAATATGATCAAAATGTAAACAGTAATTTACATATCGTCGTTATTTACATTTGAACACAGCAGCTCTCCTTCACACTGTGAACATTTCGTGATGAATTGACTTATAGTGACATCCACTGAAAGTTAGAGTCAGTTATTCCTTCTCCTGTAAAGTTTCTTTTTTGACAAATACATGTTTTTAATTGGACAGCAACGATATATTATTATATATTCATTACATTATTAGTACAAGCACTAATTACTTAACTACTTAGATGAAACATAAGTCTGCAGTCTTGCAATATCCCAAACTGACATTAAAAAGACTTACAGGGTCGTTCTAGACTAAATGTAAAATGTAATTCTTGCATACTGTATGTACAAGAGGGACATATTTACAATTTAAAGACTACAAGAACCCCTCCTCATGATACGTTGGTACACATAGCCATTTAACCATTAAAAGGCAAAATTTCACATCGGTATCTATTAACTTAGGATAAATGATCAATAAGTGCATTCTTTATTCCTCGGGGAAAATCCTAGTGGTTGTTTTTCAGAGGTGGCTAAATTAAAAATTTGTTTAATTTAATTACCTGGCAGCTTTAATCAGCTCAGAACAGCATTTGAGGTGTCAGGGCATTTAAAACAACATTTTTGGAAGGGCTTTAATCTTGTGGACCTGAATTTGCCACCTGTTTTATGACACACAGTCGTTAGAAAGCACTGATGAACATAAAACACAATGCAAAAATTAACTTTAAATAATTACTTCAAACCAATGAAATTAAGGAGATAGCTGCACTAAATGATAATATGTGAAAAACAAAAAACAGCTTCCTAAGATTAAATTGAAAGATTACAAGGCAATATAACTTCACAAAATAGAAATGCTCTTTAATGTAGTGTGTATATATTTATATATATATATAAAAATGTCACTATGTAAAATTTGCTTGTAATAATTACTATATAGTTTTTTTTTAAATTCTGAAATATTATACAGTACAAAGTAATTATACTTGGACTTTTCAACACCGTAAAAATGATAAAAGCCTAATTTCAAAATAAAATGCAGAACACATTCTAATCATATAAAAGTAAATATATAAATGTGTCTTTTATAATTTAACTGATTAATGGCTCTGCTAATTTTCAGGTAAACCATGGCTCAGGATGGTGTTATTCTGCAGTTCAGCTTTGCTACATTTGGGGACTCCATGTTACAGAAGATGGATGTACTCAGAAGAGACAGACGCTTCTGTGATGTAATTGTCCGCATCAATGACTTGGAGATTCCTGGGCACAAAGTCGTGTTTGCTGCTGGCTCTCCATTTCTCAGAGACCAGTTTTTTCTACAGGACTCACATGAGGTGGAGATATCCACACTGCAGGATGCAGAGGTTGGGCGGAGACTGCTTCTTTCCTGCTATACAGGGACACTTGAGTTCCCTGAGCTGGAACTGGTACATTATCTGACGGTTGCCAGTTTCCTACAGATGGGTCATATTGTGGAGCAATGCACACAAGCCCTGAATAAGTTTATTAAGCCTCATAAAGTCGATGGTAGCCATCACTGTCATCAGCCTTCCAATGTTAACACACAGCAGAGGGACCCACCGCTTATTGAGACAGTATATGATGATGAAGATGTGGACAATGTTATTGAAGATGACAATGACGATGATGTGATTATTGAACCAAGGTCTCCTCCTTTGTTTAGCAATACCCAAACTAAGGGCCAAGGAGAAGAAAGCACCATCAATATTATTAAAGTAGAATCTGTTGAAGATCGAATGCAGGAGATGTCTGAAAGCTACCAAAGTCGTCCCCCTCGCTCCCCCACATTACGATCTCCAGAGCCCCAGCATTCCCTCATTAACTCAACTGTAGAGACACGTCCAACTGAGATGGCAACAAATCCTGGGCTTGAATATCCACTTTCATCTCCTGGTCCCAGTGGCTCAGGGAAAGAAAATGTATGGAGCGGTTCAAGAAATTCCGAAAAAAGCCTTCAGTGGTACCACCAGTGTCCGAAATGTGCTCGTGTCTTTCGTCAGCTAGAGAATTACGCAAATCACCTGAAGATGCATAAGCTTTTTATGTGCCTGCTCTGTGGTAAGACTTTTACACAGAAAGGAAACCTGCACCGCCACATGCGAGTCCATGCCGGCATCAAGCCATTTCAGTGCAAGATTTGTGGAAAGACTTTCACACAGAAGTGCTCACTGCTGGACCACCTGAACCTGCACAGTGGAGATAAACCACATCGCTGTAATTATTGTGACATGGTCTTTGCACATAAACCTGTTCTTCGCAAACATCTGAAGCAAATCCATGGAAAGAATAGTTTTGACAATGCCAATGAAGGTAACATGCTTGAAGGGTTTTAAATCTGCAATGGCTTTGCATGTCCTAAAGAGATCTGTAAAGACTTTCATGGGCAAAAGACTTGGAAACCATCTTGTACAAATATCATAGGCCAGTGGTTTTCAATCCTGGTCCTGCAAGTAACATTATTCTTCACGTTTTGGAGTTTCTGCTACTTGCAAAAATTCTGTTGTGTCGGTGAAAACATGCTAGGCAGTGGTACTCCAGGACCAGGGCTAAGAACCACTTTCATAGGCCATGTATGCACACTAACAGTTAATATGTTCTGTAATATTAATTACACTAGGCTGTGTAGATGTCCTTTTGATAAATGTAATTTATTCAAATGCAAATGTGTTTTTATAGACATTCAAGAGTAAGGGTTTCCCGTTTGGGCAGGTTAAGTCCTTATATGGTGGAGTGTTAAAATGAAATAATGGATCTTTGTGATTCTAGTCTTGTCCAAACAATGTCAGCATCATTTCATGGACTGTAAAGACTTAAACCTGTTTTAGGCAGCTGTACACTCTATTTAAGCTGTAAACTGTAGGAACAAACCCACTGACACATTGGTAAATATATTAAATCCTATGGGAATTTTTGCGCTTTTCTTTTCTTATGTCAGTAGCATGTACTTGAACCATGATTAGTACTGGCTTAAAGTGTATGTTGCCAATTATTTAAAATTCTAATAGAAAGAAATGCCCTCTACAAGTTGATGCCTATGTTTTAATACTAGTATCAATGACCCCTTACGTTCACTAAAGAAAATTTATTGATATCTTTTTCGTCTACAAAATATTGATGTAATGTTTCTACTTGGAAAACAGCAGGAAAGGCTACAGATTATGCATGGATTGGTGACAATGGTAAAATGGAAATCCCATCTTTATAAGCTTCTATAAGTTACTCAGAGAGTACTTTTATCCTGTGAATCGGTCTTTAGCATGTCGTAACATTGCTTTAGATAATGGAACCATGTCTGGATTGTACTAAAACAGAGATTTCAGCTGACTTTGTATCCTTATCAGATTTTTTTGTCCAAAAAAAAAAAAAACGCACGAAATCTGAATCATCACTAGTGTACAATTGTCTTTGTCATCAGGTGTGACTGTAAATTCAAGCATTATTGTTTTATTTCAACAGTAAGGAAGCTTAAGTTGTCATTCATTGATAAACTTACATTTGAATTAATAAATGGATTTTATAAACACTTAAATATGTTTATATATGTTTTATAAACCGTTTGCCAGATATCAGGAAATGGAAGCCTGCATAATATTAAATACTGTATAGATTGTGTTTGTGGGACACAGAAAAGAAAAACAAGTTATAGTAGTCTTTTGGTAGATGAATATGTGAATCTAAGAAACTAAAAATCCTTGGATAAAAACTGAAAAATGTAGTCATTATCATTCACTTGGAACAATTTGTTTATTCATTCATTGCCATTTATGACTGTATTTGGGGTGACTGTGTGCTAGCGCGGGCACATAGCATGACGGCCTCCATCTACTGGGAGATTCACTGCTGTAATGAAGGTTGCAGCGTCTGATGCCAGAAACGCAATAGCATGAGCAACTTCCTCCACTTCACCTGGTCGGCCAAGGGCATGAGTGACCTTGCACTTCTCAAGAAACTTGTGCAAAAAAGTCACAAAGAGAAAACAAAAACAAAACAGAAAATAATGATTAATTAACATTGTTAAGGAAAAAAGGACTGTACTGTGCTTTAAAAACAAATAATCTGATATGAGTTCTCATCTTTTGTATTTATTGATCTAAAGAAGCTGAATATTTGTAGATATTTTTTGTTGTTGTTTATATCACAAACAAATTTTGAAAAGGGAAACCGAACTGCACTTAAAAGAGGGCAATGTTCAATATTTTAGAGTGGGTTTGCATTAAAAAAAAAAAAAAAGCAGTGATATGCAAATCATTAAATGCTACATTTTATGTTCAGTAATGCGTCTTTAAATGGAGGAGAAAAACACATTGCCAAAGTTTCTAGGTCTTAAGATGAAGGGGTCTTAGCATGAAATACAAAAATCACCAAAGAGAAAAGCTAGAATAAAAATGTGTATCAGTTCTTACTTGTTTGTACTGTTCTTCATCCAGACCTGCACGTTTATGGACCTCTGTGACAATAACACCAGGGCTGTAACAGAAAGACCATGTTACATCATTAACTTTCCAGTTTCCAGTCACATCTTGTCATGTCTGACTGACATCGCCACTTTGAATGACAGCTCACCACCTGAAGCTTAATCCTAAAAAGACTGAACCGCTTTTCATCCCTGGAACGGCCAGTCTTCACCAAGGTCTTGCTATCTCATTTGAGAACTCCTCCGTTGTTCCATCTGGAGATGCAAGGAGCCGTGGTGTGATTCTGGATGGCCAGCTTTCATTCGCAACCCATACTGCAAACCTGACTCAGTCATGCAGATTTCTACTGTACAACAACCGGGGAATCCGTCCCTTTCTTTCTCAGGAAGCTGCTCAGATACTAGTCCAGTCTCTAGTCATTTCAAGGCTTGACTACTGCAAGTCACTCTTGGCTGGTCTTCCACTGTGTGTCATTTGGCCTCTTCAGCTGATCCAGAATGCAGCTGCACAGCTTGTCTTGAATTTTGAAGTTCACACACGTCACTCCACAGCTGCGCTCTCTTCACTGGCTTCCTGTAGCTTCCCGCATCAGGTTTAAAACTCTCATGTTTGCCTATAGAGCCAAGAACGAACCAGCCCCTCCCTACCTTATGGCAATGGTCAAGAGTCAGACTGAACCTTGAGCCCTTCGAGGTTCAAGTACAGCTCGACTTGACCTGCCACCCTTAAAGTCCTTAAAAGGAGGACTAGTGTCAAGACTCTTCTCTGTCCTGAAGCCAAGAGGGAGGAACGAACTTCCACTGGCTGTCTGAACAGCAGACTCTCTTACGGTCTTCAAATGCAAACTGAAGACCCATCTCTTTGTGACCCACTTAGGTGAGCACTAATCTAAGTGCCAGCCATAACAGACTGTTATTGCATTTATACTGCACTTAACTCCTTTCCTTCTGTGTATGAGCACTGACTAGTTTTTCCTTCTATGTTGGCGCACTGACAAGATTTTATTGTGCATTGCACATACTACATTTTGTTCCCTGGATAAGAGCTTCTGATAAATGCTGTAAATGAAAATGTCACTCATGTAGCTTTAATAAATATAAAAAGCTATTTGAACTTACCCAACAGAGTTGACCCGCACCTGCTTGGATGCCAGCTCTGAAAGATACAGTGAAAGAACAAAAAAATGGTCTAACAGAACTACAAATTCTATACAATCTTGCAGAATGTATTTAGTTAATGTATCTAGTCGTATGTAGTTGATGTTTTTCTTACCAAGCGCCACACATCGTGTAAACTGGTCAATGGCAGACTTGGACATGCAGTAAGCAAGTACTCCAGGAAACTTTAGTATAGAAAGAGGAAAATGTTAGAAGGACTGCATAACGTTGCTTCTAATTAAAATAATTTTATATCCAGTGTAGGAAATTAACTCACTGATCTTTGTCCATTTACACTGGACACATTTACAATAGCGCCCTTTGTTTTAATGAGATGTGGCACACATAAGTGAGTCAGGTGATAAACAGACCTAAAATCCATAAACAAATGTAGGGTTTAGTCAGGATGTAACCCCTTTGGTATAAAAGGTCCAAGGTAAAACAAATGAAATGCAAATGTTAAATGCTTACCTCACATTGACATTCATCACCTTATCATACTGTTCCATGTCTGTTGTCTCTATGGAGCCCATGGCCAGGATTCCTGCACTGTTGATGAGTACATCGAGTCTTCCAAAGTGAGCAATGGTTTGTTCAACAGTCTTCTTTACTGTGTCCTCATCTGTCAAGTCTCCTGGCACCAAGAGTGGCTGCCAATATATTAAGTGTGCATTAACCTACTGAAACTCATCTGTTTTGGATGAAATATCGAGCTTGGGGTAATTCACTTACAAGGTTTAATTACAAATAATGTCTTTTGAGTTTAAAGCAGCACTGCCTAGCAATTTTACTATGAAATTACAAAATAAAACAAGTTTAACAGGGAGAAGTGGGGATTATAGCTAAATAGAAATTGTTTTATAATTGTATATAAACTATGTTAGTGCAAAATCTGTTGCACTACTGTATGACAACTGTGCACAACATTGGGTTTAGGTAGACATTTGAGCTTCAGCCAGAGAGAGTGACTGAGCAAAAGACTGGACATGAGTAAATATTTGACTGGCTTTTACTTCTTGTCATGAGTTTAAAAAGAGAAATGAATGCAAGACATGTTGAGCTGGCCTTTTTCTTGTTGGACTTGATTTTGTGCTTTGTCTAATTTAGTGAACATGAGTGAAGTCAGTTTTTTTTTAGGCTCATTGAGTTTATCAAAACATTGTTTTTGCAACAAATCTCATATTGAACATTTTGATCAGTCTTTGTCAATGCCACTGAATATGCCATGATTAATGTTGTGATTATTTGCCTCTGTAAACATCTTCTTACATCTGCAGTTAAAATTCTTGGAAAATCCCTGCGCTGCATAATTTATAAATCTATAAATCATGTGAGAGAACCAAGAGACAATAGCAGTGGCGAATGGCGAAACATATTGTAGGTGGGGCTGTTTTTGTCACATTGTCCATTTCAACAACTGTCCCAATTCAACTAGTGCATTGTATTCTATAGGCAGCTGCCTGAGTATGCATTTTACTGGCATATGTGCGCTCCTGAGAAAAGCACTGTCCCATTCGGAAGGCAGCATAACGTGCCTTACAAGGCAGGATCCTTATTTTGGCTGAATTCTGGATTTCCAGTGTATTAATTATTATTATTTTTTATTATTATTTTAAGTGGTAAAGTAAGAAAAAAGCTATTACTTCGAGATCCATTATGTCTCTGAGGTAAATCACTGGTACAAACTGAGGTAATCAAAGTGGTTTGCTTGAATGACAGTAAACAGAAAACAAAGGAAATAGGACTGTGTGTGTGTTGCATTAAATTTTACATTTACTTTCCAAAAATTAGTTAATGATTATAGAATTTTATAAAGTAAAAAATATCTCTTTCCATCATAAAACATGGCACTCTGGCGTCCTCTATTGACCAGCCGACAAAACAACTCCTAATAAACCACAATCCTGAAATCCACAGTGCAAATCTCATTTGTACAAAATAAAAGTCACAGGCTGAATACATAAACATGTTAAGGCCTTACATCTGAAAACATACAAACGGCAGCTTTAGTACTGTTTTCTGTTAAATAGGCAATGAATATAGATTTTAAGTAAGTGTAAATAAAGAACAAAACAGAGATGTCAGTTTATTCTGAAGCAGGAGTAACAACAAATATTGGTAGGTCTACCTTGGAAGTACCAAATTCCTCGCACTCTTTGGCAACTTGGTTGAGGTTCTCCAAATTGCGACCATTCAGTGCCAACTGAGCACCAAGTTTAGCAAAGAGCACTGCTGTGCCAGCTCCAATCCCAGAACTTGCACCAGTAATTAATGTGACTTTATCCTTCAGAGAGTTTACCTAAACATTTAAAACATACAAAGTTAATGGTTATCCAGCACGCAGATTATCACTACATAAACAAGCCACACTGACTGCGCCAGCTGATATATAAACTGTCTCAAAAAAAGTCATTCTCGCACTTGAAACAGCCAAATACACATCTTTTTCCTTTTTATTTAATGCTTTAACACCAAACATGGGAGCTTATAGGTCTGTTACTAAATGGAGTCAAGCTGTTACATGTAAGCCAAATTTGAAGCAGTATGGGAATTTTCATAATTCTAAATATTAATTCTGACTAACAACTTTTTTAGTATTTGCTCAAAACTAATCACCAATCATTATTTTAGAAAGAATTCACGAGGTATTCAGTGTGCTTTTCTTCCATCAATACTTCGAGCAACAGCTCTATATTATTACGCTGTAGTTTATTTTAATTTTATTGTACTCGAGAAGGACTAACTCAGCACTAACGTTAGGTTCCCTTCCTCGGCCCCGACCACAGGACTCCAGCTTCTTTCCACTCCAACTGAACTTACTTTAAAGGATTCCGCCGCTGCCATTTGAAACTGAGTGGTTTACAAAGGAAACGATGGCCTGAAGGCAACGTATAGACTATATAACTAATATTTTATTGATGTCAATGTTTAGGTCCACACACTGATAAATAAATATAAAAAAACGCATGGTGAGGCATTCCAGGTATGTCAAAATAAAAGTCTGGGAAGTAGTGAAGTTGTGCTGGATCGAGGCTTAAAAAAATATCTGTCTATAACTTTGACGACAAATTGAAGTCACTTTTCTATGGAGAGCTTTGATAATGTATATGGTTTTGTACGGCTGTTTCAAATGACTTATAAATTGTATAAAATCTCCATACCCACAAAATACTGCTCAATGACTGACACAGCTTTAATTAACCATCCATTTCTTTTTTGTGTTGAATTTGTGTTGTACATTAAGATTTATTAGTAGCATTAACTAGAGTGACCAGACGTCCTCTTTTATCCGGACACGTCCTCTTTTTTTAGACTTAAAAATTTGTCCAGGCGGAATTTCACAAACGTCCGGGATTTTGTTTTTCTAGAGCTTACATAGAACTTCGAGAAGCGTTTCTTTCACGAACTAGTCCCGCCCTCCCCTACTCCGATTGGTTCGCTTGAGTGAGAAAGGGGCGTGAAGTAGCATAAATTGGCCTACCGTTATTGGTCGATAACCTTCTCTGTAAACATTTAATTGGTCAGTCTCCACGTCAGTAGTCCTTTTTACGTCAGGCAAAGCTCAGGTACCTACCCTCATCTCGAGCAGCTATGCCGAAACATAAATGTAAGTTCTCGGATAAATTAAAAAAGAAATTCCCATGTTTTGTGTAGCAAATAAAGGTGTAACGGACCTAAAAGCACACATAGGTTCAGCTAAGCATACAACGGCAGGAAGGGGCAAGAGCTCACCCCCGCCCCCCTGAGACGTGTCCTCTTTTTCACCATCTCAGATCTGGTCACCCTACATTAATTACAAATTAAAATATGTATTACTATTACACAGTACACAGAGCACCGTGATATATCCTACTTACAGAGCCTTATTCCCATGACCACAAGCCTCAAACACACAAAACTGTCTGAAAAGGTTCAACAATACATGAAGCTTCTTCTCACCATCGCTACAGAAACATTTACAAAATTTAAAATAAAAACGAAACCCAATCGTTCCAGTACAAATCATACAAGACCACGTGAAAGACTTTTACAGTAAGATCAGGTGAGAACATCAACATTTGCAGAAACCAGACAGATAATCTAAATATATATTTTTATTCATTATAGATTGATTACAATAATCATGGAGTAAAAGATAATGTAAAAAAAAACGTTATACAAATATTTGTCATCATCACAAGAACATGAAGCAAGGCTATTAATATTATAATTAATAAAACAACCCCAAAGACTATACATTTGAACGCATTTAACCTGCAAATGGATTTGCATGAATTGTAAAATCCTTGATATGGACATCATTCATAGGTCGAAAGGTCTTTTCATTCACAGGGAGCTTCTCCAATTCATCCAGGGCTTCCCAGCCATCTATTATTCTAAGCAAGCAAAACATGTTTGATTAGATTTTCCCCAATTTACGTTATCTTAATTAATGATATTTTTGATCAAATCTATGTTAAAAAGTTTTTGTTGAGAAAAAAATCTTGCAAAATCCTGAAACATTCTCTCTGCATAAATAGACATTGATATACAATACATAAATAAGTAAATAAATAAACAAATAATACAAAAAAGCCCACAATGACATACTTTCCAAACACGGTGTATTTCATGTCCAAATGAGGCTGCTTGGCGTAGGTGAAGTAGAACTGAGATGCATTGGTGTTTGGTCCATTGTTTGCCATTGCAACCACACCCCGGACGTTGTGCTGATCAAAAACATAATGAATGTTTTTACATATATTACGATTAAAAATTGTGGTCTTATGCATATTTCAGTGATAACTTACCTTTAAGTGTTCACTAAATTCATCTTCAAACTTCCGTCCCCATATGCTTGTTCCACCTTTTCCTGTACCTGTGACATTAAAATAAATAAAGTTTGGATAATGTGTCACTGACACAGATGTCAAGTTTGTTTGATGCATTTAGACTTTTAAATCAGATGCACTTAGACATTTTAAGAAGCTTATAATAGGCTGCAGATGGATGAGATTTCCCATTACAATCTGTAGTTTATTAATTTCTCAGCATAAATATATTAGCCCTGTAGCAACATGTACAGGGCAAGACCCCGACAGGAGCACCATTAGGAAGACATTATGTGGGTGGAGGATCTCAGCAGTTACAGTAACGGTCATGACTTCCTTGTTTAAGTTAAAATAAAAACAACTCCAATCAATTAGACACACAGTAAGTTCATTTTTAGTCATCCTAGTGTTCTTTATTATTTGTCTGTGTCTGGCCACGGGACAGTCAGTTTTCTGGAAATTTAGTCTTTAAACACTTAACAAACATTGCTTTGTGTGATCCAGCTGTGCATATATATATATATATATATAATATAGGCGTCACGGTGGCGCAGCAGGTAGTGTCGCAGTCACACAGCTCCAGAGGCCTGGAGGTTGTGGGTTCGATTCCCGCTCCGGGTGACTGTCTGTGAGGAGTTGGTGTGTTCTCCCCGTGTCTGCGTGGGTTTCCTCTGGGTGCTCCGGTTTCCTCCCACAGTCCAAAAACACACGTTGGTAGGTGAATTGGCGACTTAAAGTGTCCGTAGGTGTGAATGTGTGTGTGTGTGTCTGTGTTGCCCTGTGAAGGACTGGCGCCCCCTCTAGGGTGTATTCCCGCCTTGCGCCCAATGATTCCAGGTAGGACCCACTGCAACCATGAACTGGATAAGCTGTTACAGATAATGAATGAATGAATGAATATATAATATAAAGTTTAATGTTTTTTTTGGTAACACTTTACAATACTGGTGCACAAATAAGTATACATATCAATACATCATTATTGACCTCCTCATAGTGAATTAATACATACATTGATGCTTAATATATCAGGAAATAATAAAGGATATACATTAACGACCATGTTAGTCATACATAAATAGCCATTAACATTACGTATAAACATCTTGTTAATTCAGTCTGCTATTTGGATACTGTGTGTTACATATCTTTGTGCATTGATGTAGGCAAAATGATAGGCAGGGACATAAGCAGTGATTAGGATTATTATGAGTTTATTAAGAGATAGGTGTGTAAAATAGTTACCAGATTAAGTCACAATAATACACATACTATATTAACCACGAGGGTTAATATTTGAGATATTTTTGTTAAACAGAAACAAAAACCTGTGGCTAATTTCCTTATGGTCTTTTTTCTGCCACTTTAATTTGTGTGTAAGGGTGTTAAGCAAATTAATTAATTAATGTGGCCAATAACAACCCTAAAGTCAAAAGTGACCGTATGAAAGTAGTTAAAAAAACTCTTAAAAAACTCTTAATAATAATCTTAATCACGGCTTATGTCCCTGCCTATAATTTTGCCTACATCAATGCACAATGTAACACACACACACACACACACATATATATATATATATATATAAGAACAGTAAACAGGAGTGGTGAACGTACCTGTGGGGTCTCCTGTCTGGACCATAAACCCTTTAATGTTTCTATGAAAGATGCAGCCATTGTAAAAACCACCAGCACAAAGTGCAAGAAAATTCTGTATAAAGACAAGATTTTGTGTTTATTCTCTTATTAAAAGAAGATTTAACAAATTCACATCTTTGAAACACAAACATATTGTCAGAAAAAATAGCCAAAACCCATATGAATTTCCACTTTTTACATTTTTTATATAATGAATCTTTACTGAAAACTGGAAAATTTTCCCGAAAAATACTTGAATTTCAATTTTTTTCTTTTTACTCTTTTCCGTTGCCGTTTTGGGGGAAAAATCTTACACAGAGATAAAAAAGTTCTCTAATATTAAAATTGAGAACTAATGATTTTTACCTCACAGGATTTTGGAGCTCGTTCACAGAACAGTTCTATCTTTATGTCCCCGATGTCTGTATGAAGAGTGACAGACTGGAAATAGAGACAAATACACCTCATTAAATAAACCATGGTAGACACATTTAGAGCAACAATAGCCTTAGTGCATCACAATTGATAACTATTCTGACAATATTAGAAATTAAACAACCCATAAGCATCAGGCTGGATCAGTTTTTTACTGTGAACAAGAAACGGCCGTTATGAGGACACACCGAGGCTGTCTTTACCATTGTAACAGCAAACAGTAAACAGCTGAAGTTGCTGAAATGTTTAGGCTCGGCGTTCACTACAAAATTGAAAGCTCGTGCTCCTCTGCTAATGCTCGAATACTTGGTTCCATTTCTTTTTCGTTAGCGTTTAAAATTCCCTGCTGCTCATTACCGCCACCAAGTGTCCAAGAGCCGTGACTGAAAACCATGTATTCCAATTGCTCAAAAAACATGGCAGAATTTCTTATTTAGAAAGATAACTTAAAGAGTGATATTGCACCTAATCCTTTTTTGACAGTTGAAACTGATGGCTCTATAATAATAAAATATAAAAGGCATTTTTTTTAAATTCCTGATAATAATCCAGAGCAGAAGTCCAGGGCTGAATGTATTGCCCGGTCCAGCCCTTAAACCTGCTACGCCACACCCATTATATTGTGGCCACAGAATACTATTGTGTTTATTAGTTGTATTGTAATACACTGTATTAGTTTGTGGCCATAATGTGTTATTCTGTGCCTCCAATGTATTATTTCATGGCCACAGCATATTATTGTGTGACCACAATATATTTTTGTCAGCACACGTACATCTGTTATTAAAATGAATAAATGTATTTGACACCCAAATAGCTCTGCAGTGCATTAGCATAAAATTCCTACATTCAAGCTGTTGCTATATATTTGTATAAAATTAAATTTTTAAAAAGTAATAAAAAATGTCTTTGTAAATAGCTCCTATAAATTCCACTTAGTGCAGCACTGCAGTCGAGTAGTAAAAATAGAACAAACAAAATGAGTAAATTAATCACAATGCAGCTTTGAAGACTGGCTGAATTTGTTTTGCCCTGGTTGTACGATGTGTTAAAATAAGGTTGACCAATTAGAGCTCCACTGTCCTGGCAACAGATCAAACAAATGAACATCAACCCGGCAGCAGTACACCTTGTCTTGTTAGTAGCAGAACAAAAAGCTTGTAGAACAACATGCTAACTATAAAAATGCAGAGGGTAATGAAAATATAATCATTATTAATGACAGAAGCGACATGCAGAAGCAGAACCTCAAATTCCCCACTGACTTATGGTAATACACTCGGAAAAGCTCAACTTTAGATATTGAATGATGTGCTGAACTCAGTGGGTTGTTCTGTTGAATTCAGTGTGTGCATCCTTTAGTTGCAGCATTTAAAATAAAATTATAAATTCATCATTGTTCTTGCTCAAAGAATGAATTCCCTCTTACTGTTCTAGTGCCTTACTGCAATTTTAGAGTGTTTCAGCAAAAACATTAAAAACTGCATATTGTACTCTGTGTTAATAGGAACCTAACCTTATCAGTTTGACACCAGAAAGCATGACAAAAAAAAACAAAAAAAACAAAAAAAAAAAAACAGAAAACCAATTGATATAATAAACTGTAGGTGATGTGAAGGTAAAACATAAGTAGTGAAGTTGTGAATGAGTATGTGCTCAGTGCTGCTGTGGGAGGAGAATAAACTACATGGGGGTAACCTGGATCGGGGCAGCATCAGGGTAGAGCTGCAGGATCTTGATACTTGGAAAGCCCCTTTGACATATGAACTCCAGAGATATTCTGGAGAATCTGTATAGGTATTTTAGCAATAGCATTTAAATGGAAGAAGGTGGTTTTAACTGTGCTGCATATGTAAGTGTCAAATTTGAAAGCCAAACCAAAACAACGATTTTTAGTGGTAGTACTGGGTATTACAGAGTAATCGTCTACATTAACTGCCATGTTCTGTAACAGCTGTACTGCCATGCAATTTGTAACATTTTAATTTAGTGGGTTTCCATTTACTTTCATGGTTAACATGCAGCTTGTTTTAGAGTGTGATTGCTCATTATACCACAGAGCTAGATTTTTGTCTCCAATGGCACTTTTCCACTGCATGGAACCTACTTGACTGAGCTTGGCTCTTTTGCTTTTCAATTACACTAATCTGGTACCTAGTCTATAGAAACAGGCTAGGTATTTAGATTCCTGCTCCTGCATGGTATGAAGCGAACCGAGTAGGTACTAAATGTGAGGTGTAAACCTTGCAGAACGCTGACTGGCCAGAGACATTTGTCTGAAACTGCAAAATGCAAACCTAGCCTCTTGTAATATCTCCAGGTTACAGCAGTAGTCACATTTGTTTTTATCTGAGATACAGAGGTAGCTTGTAACATTATGTTGTAGTGTTTTAAAGAGGTTCAAATGCTCATTGGATCGGTGACAGACAAGAAACTCCCACAGGAAAAAGCTGATCTATGAGAACTGGGGCAGAGAGCCATGCTCAGTCCAAAAAAAACAAACAAAGACAATGCAAATTTACAATTAGTAAACAGCGCCTATCAGTACTGCCTCCATTGTTGTAGTTTTCAAAGCCCACGATACCTGTAAGAGACATATCTGTAAGAGAGTTTTTTTTGGACGTCATAGGCTCCAATTCATGGGGAAGCTCTGCTAGTGAAAAAGTGACACAGGATAAGCTCCTCAAGCTGTTCCTAGCTGAATTGAGTCAATGCTATATAGTGGAAAAACACCACAAATCATTTCATCTTGATTGGCACAACTGAGGTCATTATAGTACACTTCCTAATATATTGTGGCTGCAGGTAAATATGGTTCACAGCCAGTTTATACATTATCAGATGGTGATCTGAGCTGAAATCATATATCAAGAGGATGGACAGATACTTTATTAGTGTCCAGTGTTAGTAATAGGTCAAATGTATGGTTTACGGTACACCTCTGGAGACATGTCTGCAATGAGCAAATACATAAATCCCTGCCAAGCGCATTGGTATCTCCTGTAACTTGTAGAGACGGAATATGGAATGGGTGCCATTAGGGATACTTTCCAGCTTAGGAACTTCCAGTTCTAGCTGGTCAAAAAATGTCTGGAATGTCACTAAGGAAAAAATATGCAGCTCCTATTTGTTTTGAGAGTTCTTAGTGATCTTTTGCCAGTCATTGTAAGGTTAAGGGATGGCAAAGTGGCACAACAGGTAGTGTTGCTTTCACACAGCTCCAGGGATCTGGGGTTGGGGGTTCGAGTCCCGCCCGGGGGATTGTCTGTGAAGAGTTTGGTGTGTTCTACGGTTCCTTCCACAGTCCAAAAACACACATTCAAAAGTGTCCATTGTTGGGTGTGTTCCTGCCTTGAGTAGTGATTCCAGGTAGGCTCCAGACATTTTTGTGACAATGAATAAATGAATGTAAGGGTAAGATTGTGAACTATATATAGTGTGTGGATGTGCCACTCTCTTCCTATATGCTTCTTTTGTTTGTCAATAAACCTTCACCTTGCGTAGTGTTGCTGTCCTATAAAAAACATATATCTCCAAAAATAGTAGCTTTACGGGAGGAGTGAAACATTCTTAACTTTCAATGAAAGTCAATGTAAAAAGATTAAATTACAAGTAATACTGGAGCATTTCTATTGGTCCATTCACCATAAGACCTTCACACAATGTGAAGGGCAGCTGCTGTGCTCAAATCATGTAGTATACTCAAAAACTCAGAAAACAGAGATATATGCTTCCGCATCCTGGTCTCCATCGCTAAATGCTAACACCATTTGAGCTTCTTTCATTGTTTGTGCTTTGACATCATTATCATACATCTTCAGATAGATGTATGAGAAATAGAAAAATCTAGACTGGTTTATGAAGGTCTGGTCCTGGTTTAGCCTTTCACCCAGGATGGGTATACTGAATTACCAGTATATGAGTATTCAAAACACAATTTCCTGTTTTTTGTGTTTTTCTTTTTGAGGTGTGTGTGTGTGGGGGGGGGGGATTTCTCTATTTGGCCAGACAGCAAAAGCTTCAAGTCGAATTTATTCAATAGGAAAAGAGTTCTGAGACATTCCTTCAGACTATTCTTATGTTTTCTAGGCCTAGTTCCCTTGCTGCTACCCACTTACAAAGCACTTTTTAAGCAGGAAAGACTGAGGTTAAGTTTACATTGTATGATTATTTTCTTTTCATTGGAAACTAGTGTATAGTAAGTCATTTGTCCTATCTTCCTATTAAGAAGAACAATATTTTGGAACCTGAATTAACTTTTGAGTTTATTGTAATTTAAATTTAGGGAAGAGGAAACAAACAAAAAAAAACACAACAAACAGAAATTTAGCAGAATTAGTCAAAGTTTTATCAAATGTGAAGCAGCTTAAGACATGTCTAAATAGTCACACACTGATTACATATAGAAAGGAAATGTTTAAATTATGGAGAAATTACTTAACAGCAAATTTCATTTATAGCACTACTTGATGCTGTTTTGGCACCAACATGAAAGACTATTCATGAGTGAGTCCCAACAACAATGAAATCAACAGATACAGTGCATTACAGAGAAGAATGCGCCTGGAAGTGAAGTTGGCACAGGTGGAAAAAAAAAGTTTTTCAAATTTGGGCCAATTAGCAAAGGCCTATCAAACTGACATAAAAAAGGCTAGTGTAAAGGCTATTGCTTTCAGTCTGTCAACATGAATGAAGTGGAAAATTACATACAGTTAAATGCTACAAGTAGACTGAATATCTAAACCTACCAACATAATTGATTATATAAAGCCATGCTGTACTTCACCACACACACACACATACATACACATACACATATACATATATTATTAAAGGCTAACAAATAATATTTTCCTACATATAACAAAAATAAAACTAAAATTTCCACAATTTGGGGTACATTATTTACAAACCCCATTTTCAAAACATGTTGAGTCACTCATTGTTCAAAATGTTAAAAATACCAGTGCATTAATGTGCAAACAACTCAAACCTTTTATGTAATTGAAAACAGTAAAATGTCAAATGTTGAAACTGAGAAATTGAACTGTTTTTTGTAAAATATATGCCCATATTTTATTTGATGCCAGTAAGGCATCATAAAAAATTGGGTCAGGCAAACAAATTACTGGCAAAGTTGTGGTAAATGTATAAGGTTAATTGGCTGTATGTCCGTGACATTTTTGGATTTAAAAAGAACATCTCAGAAACCTGAGTCTTTCAGAAAAACTACAGGGAAAGTTCAAAACCAAATAATAATAATGAAATCAGGTTTTTCAAAACTGAACAGCAAACAAGCTGGGGATTATCATAATCTATTGTACATAATACCATTAAAAGATTTAGAGAATCCAGAGAAATCTCTATATCCAAGGGATAATGCTCAAAACCAATATTGGCTGTCTGAGATCCTTAGGCACTCAGTGCCCACTGTATTCAAAACAGACATGATTCTGTAGTGGAAATCAGTGCATGGGCTCAGAAACACTTCTGAAAACCACTGTCTGTGAACACAGTTTGTTGCTGTACCCATAAACGCAAGTTAGCAATATCATGCAAAGACGAAACCATACATAAATATGATCCAGAAATGCTGCCAGCATCTCTGGGCCCAAGCTCATTTAAGATTGGCTGAGGCAAAGTGGAAAAAGTGTCCTGTGTTCTTACAGACCAAATTTTGAAATGCTTTTTGGAAATCATTTTTAGTTTTTAAAAGTAGAGCTGATGGGGCACAGTGGTAAACATACCCTTGTGCCAATTTCTTTAAAATGTTTCTGACATCAAATTCTAAATATATTTTTCAAACTACTTCTCAGTTTCAACATACGTTTTTTAAAGTTTAAATATAGGGTTTAAATAACTTCAAAGCACATCATTGCATGTTATTTTTTATTTACATTTTGCACAGCTTCCCAACTTAATTGGAAATGGTGTTTAAATTATTACTCAGTAGTAAGTGACAACAGCAACATACTGTATAAAATAACCCATTAATTAAACACTCAAAGGAATATATGAACATACTTCATATAAATAAAAGAAATTAACACTATATTAGAGTAATCATGGCATGTATATTTTTAAATACTTTAAAAAAATTAGCTGATCAGTACAAAGTTGAGTGGCATTTACCTGAGTAACACTACGTTCTCTAAACCTAAATAACTAAAAGGGTCCCAAATCCATGAAAACTGAGGTAACAATACGTTATCTGTATATAAGTTATAAAAGAGCTTGGTCAGTGACTTTGGCCATTAGAATGGCAAAACAGCTAAAGAGAAGGCTAACTCAATCAGTGCTATGAACCAAAACATTTCCATTTCCATTTAAAACTCTCTTTCCAATGAATTATATTAAGTCAACACAAACTGAACCAAAAGTCTGCATCACATGCATCCCTAAAGTTCACAAATCATTTTTCTGATTGTCTAGTGAGCAGTGCATATTTCTCACACGTGAAATCAAAGTCACACCTTCTGAATAACACTGACGTTAAGTGCAATGAGGACAAATCTTCCTCTGTATGAATGAATTCCACTAGTTCTTATTTTTGTGGAAAATCAAATACTAACATGTAGGTTAACAAGATAAATCTAATCCTTTGGTTGAAAATGTAACAAAACTTTCACAAAAACATTTAACAGTAAGTACACTGGTGAACATAAGGTGCTGCCACAACATGAACAGTAATATCAAATAACCTAGATAAATTCAGTTTTTTGCTTCTTGACAAATCATATTCACATGGCTCACATTTAAGGAATACTGTGACACAAATTTTCACAACACTTCATGAGTATGGTTTAGTGTGCTTCTTTTGTTTTTGCATTCTCAAATCAAATTATGTAAACATTCAAGCCCCATCAAAATAATTACTATTACGGTACTACAGTACATTAGAATAATGATTAAATTCTCTCTCTTAAAGAACCCATCTCTGTTTTTAGAGTAGAGAGATACAATGCATTAAAATATCTGCAGAGGAAAGAACACATTATTACAAATATGAATAATGCATGTGAAGTGGTAGCTGGGCTCCTGCTTTCTGAGAAACAACAGTTTCATTGCACACCTAAAAAGAAAATGCATTGTTTAGACATTTCTTAATCTGTGGTATAATGCCCTTCCACAGATCAGTGTATATTATACTTACATCTCATGTTTTGTCCAACCTTTTGTTCAAAATGGCTGTTCCATCATTTACAGTGCTTAGAAGGTCAGTTTATACATCATGTAACTGCATAACACAGGAATTCTCAAACACCAGCTATTTAGTCCTTAAAAATAAAAAAAAGCATAAAAACAAATACTAATAATTCCTACTAGGAAAATATTACAAGCCCTATATGATGACAATATTTAAAAATTGAACATTTAGCTTGCTTAAAACCCTCTCTTTAATTTTCAGCTGAGACATTTCAAATTATATAGTTAGTGTTTTTATAGGAAATCAGCTCACTTTAATGGTCAATTTGCACACAATATTATACCAATGCTCCGTAGCACACTGTAATTAAGGCCATGATGAGTCACAACTGCAATACTAATATATGACCTTCCTTTATCAAGAGAGACTTAGCTCAAGTATCATGGGCCTTATCAAATAAATGTATTTAATACCTCAATTATTCAGGATACTATATACTATAAATAACTTTTGCTTGGGGCCCTGGAGGACATACTTTCACTCATTTCACTAATCTGGGACAGTCAATATTGCCCAGATGCTGCTCTCTCTAACCTGGGACGGTCCTTTCTTTTCCTGCATGCTTGGCTTCTTCAAGCTGTCTCTTTGTCAGTTCTCCAGAGCTGTGCTTTTACTTCTGAGGGGAGAGTGTTGAAGATGCTCTCCTCAACAATAAGCCCACTGCGTTTGAGGAGACGACACTCGCCAAGCTCCACAGGGAGACCCTCCAGTCGGTTCCCTCTGAGCTCCAGCTGGGTTAGGTTGGTCAGCTCTCCGAAACGTGAGGGCAGGGTAAGCAGGCAGTTGTTGCCCAGGTTCAGCGTACGTAGTTTCTTACACTGGAACAACTCAGGAGGAAGTTTCTCAATCTATAACGGTGAAGAAGAATGAGAAACAGAATTGGCCTACAAGTTATATATTGTGAAAGTAAAAATCTTATATTGGGTGAATACTATTACGATCACAGGGCTCCAGACAGTTTTAGATATTATCTGAAAAATAACATGCAAATAATTAAGCTTGTTATACAGCAGCTTTCACAAACTGCTGTATAATAATTTTGAGCAGTTTGCACAGTCTGTACAGCGCTGATGAAACACCCACTGTTAAGATTTCTGGATACAATCTCATCTTTACCAAAAAAGTTTACATAATCTGGCCATGAATCCTGACAGAAAACAGAGAAGCAATGAATAATTTCTGACCCCTGTGAGCCTCCTTGATTTGCATTGCCACTAATTTTTAAATCCTTAAGGATTAATTTTAAAGTTCCTTAAGTGTAGCATCCACTTTCCTTTCAATATGCAAATGAATGTTTTCTTTACTGCTTGGAAGATTTAAACGGATCATTTGTAATTGTGGGGAATTGCAGTTCCCTCTAGTTCGTTTACGTTCAGAAACTCAGTGTCTTTTAAGCTGGAATTGTAGGTTTGAGGAGAAAAAAACTATTTTTTGTATGTGGCTGAAGTTTTACTTTACTTTTCTGTAAGTTTTTATTCACTGTTTGAATTACCACAGAAAATCATTTGTAATTTGAGTCGTTTAGTTTTGTAACACTTTTGATTTATTTACTTTCATGAAGTTTGCAGTCTCCAGAATTTAGTGTGGGTTCTTACCTAAATAATCTGAAACATCATAAATAAGTCAGTATTATCTAGCTATGTTTTACCCATGATGATTTACAATGTTTGGAGGGCTTTTTGTTGTTTTTCTGCCCTGAGCAGAGAGAGGAAGCCAAGTAGTCTGACCAAACCACTTTGGTTTTTTTTTTTATTCCTTTATTGACACTGGGGCTTCATAAACAGATTAGACTGGTTTACAGCACACAAACAGACTAGAGAGCTTGCAAATGGTGAGGAAACATTTTCTGAATTTTATCATAAGTGATTTTTGATTACAACCATGAACATCACTTTTAAGCCTCTGTGCTGGATTCTCTGAATACAATACAATTGTCACTCTACAGCCACAACTTGAGCAGACCAAGCTCTCCATTTTGCTGTACAATATGATGTGCTCCTCCTCTAATTTCAGTATTCTTGGAAATTACAGCAAAATGCACCATATTGTGGTGTATAGTTGTATACTGGCATGTGGTGTCACTCAGCTGAGTCTTCACAGCAGAAGTTGTGCGTATGGTACACCCTAAATCCACAACAATAACCCTCTGCTCATGCTTGCTTTTGGGGCTAAAATGGTATATTTTCTGTACCAACTTTAGCAGTTTATAGCCATTTCATTTATTGGTAGAGATTGAGTGTCCAGCATTTCCATTTCCTGTCTCTGGAGCATTCCCTATCTCATTCCTAAAGAGTGGCCTATTTCACCTGTGGCACCCATATTAACATAAGTTTTATCACCATTCATGTTTAGGCTGGTTTTAAACTTTTTAACATTCCAGGCCTATTCCATTTTCCACCAGAAATTATGGCACTTTTCCACCGCATAGAACCAAGTATGAGTACGTTTTCAGTCCCAGTTCATTTTGGGTTCCACCAGTGCAGAGATGGTACTAAATGGTGACATGTAAGCCCTGCATAGCCCTAACTGGCCAGCGAGACATGTCAATTACCACAAAATGCAGAGCTCATTCAAATCCAGCACAAACTTGCCACTTGTAAAATCTCTTAAGTTACAGCAACCTTCACGTGTACAGGGGGTCCTCGACTTACGACGCTGATCCATTCCTACGTCGTGTCGTAAACCAAATTTAGGTGTAAGCGGGAACATATGTACATACTGTATGTAAATAACATATTGTAAGCACTAATCCTATCCTAACACCTATCCTCCTCTGTCCCGAGCCGCGTAACCGTGTATTCTTCCGCCGCGCACACCAAACATGTAGTTTTGGCTCACTTCGGCTCACAATGGCAGCTTGTAAAATTACCTCTACGTGTTTTGAAGAGGTTCCATTTCGCAGTAGCTGTGCTAGTGAAAAAGCGTTTTAAGAGACTCCAGCCGTGCTGAGTTGAGCCAGATCCATGTGATGTAAAAGCCGGTGACTGCTGTTATGCATTGTTCTGGGCTTTTCAGGGTATGTGATTCAACAGTTTTTTTTTTGTTTTTTTTTTTGCTAGAAAAGATATCAAATTTGGAAAAATGTATTCTCTAGGTTTTAATTCAGTAGTTTGGAATACTGGCTTCTCTTATATGAACTTAAAAATGTTGCAGATTGAATGTGAAATGTACCATGATCCAAATTTCTCCTTGTGATGATGTATGGACATATTCTTATCATTCACGATCTGTTATTGTCATATTGCACACCCCTATCGGTTTCTCTGCATACACTGTTATGTCCCTTTAACTCTACTCTTCAATACTCTTCAATGGTCAGGGCCACGTAGCAGGTATGATTTGGGTGGTGGATCATTCTTAGCGCTGCAGTGACACTGATGTTTGCTGTTGCAGGTTTTAAAACACTTCAATTTCACTGCTGGACTGCAAGCAATACACCAACCAACATTGTCCTGTGTGTGGCATCCTATGACCACTGATGAAGGACTAGAGGATGAACAACACAAAATGACCAGAAACAGATGATCTACTGTCTCTGATTTTACATTTATGAGGTGGGCCAACAAGGTAGGAATGTCGAATAGAGTGGAGAGTGAGTGGACACAGTGTTTAAAAAGTCCAGAAGTATTGCTGTGTCTGATCCACTTATAACAGCGCAACACACACTAACACAAAAAACAGCTTGTCAGTGTCACTGCAGTGCTGAGACTGTTTCACCACCCAAATCATACCTGCTCTGTGGTGTTCCTGTGGGGGCCCTGATCACTGAAGAACATGGTGAAAGATGCAAATGTAAACAGAGAAACAGATGGATTACAGCGTGCAACTGTAGAATTTAAAGTGCTCCTTTGAAAAGGTCAGTGGAGCTAAGGGAATGAACAATTTATGTAAATACAAAGTGGGTATACCTAATAAAGTGCATTACATGCAAATTAATATTTGTGGTCCCAATTGTACCATTGTCTGGAGCCCTGCATAACAACATATACTCTTTAAAAACACAAGATGCTCTTTACAATGTGTGAATGCTTCATGATAAAAGTATCATTAACAACACTCCAAAATTACTCACCCTGTTGGCAGTTATAGCAAAATACTGAAGATTCTGCAGACTTCCGATATCAGCTGGGATGTTGGTTAGATTGTTGTGACTTAAATCAAGGTATCTCAGCTTACGACAGAAAAACAGCTGACTTGGAATTTTCTCAATCTTATTTCGATTTAAGTAGAGTCGTTCCAGGTTTGTCAAAGTGCCTATCTGAATGGGAATGTAGGCGATCTGATTGTACCACAGTTTCAGACAGACAAGTCGATGAAGATGCTGAAAGCTGATAATCTCCTCGATGGTCTTTAGGTTGTTGTCCTTAAGGTCAATCTCCTGTAGGTTGTGGAGACTGAATATGGAATGTGGGATGCGCTCTAAATCACAGCGAATAAGCTCCAACTCTGTGAGGTTGACCATCTTCTTTAAGCTATTGAGAACCATTAGTTTTGTGCCTTCGTTATTGATTGACAGCTTCTGCAGGTGCATCCCAACATCAGTCACTACTTGTGGAAGCTTAGTCAGGTTGCTCTTTAACCTAAGAACCTTCAGTCTCTTTAGTTCTCGTAGGCCATCAATAACAATGTAACGATTGTTCTCAGCACTGAGGTTCCCTGTAAGGTGCAATTCACACAGATTTTTCAGGCTGTAGATCCACAGTGGAATTTCTTTAATGTCAGTGAATTTTATATGTAGTGATTTTAGGTTCTCTCTCAAAAATGCCAGTGCAGGAGCTTCTATTTTAGCTGGTGTGTGGTACAGCCACATCTCTTTTAGGTTTATGAGCTGGGCAATGATTGGAGGAATGGTGACATCAGGGATAAGCTCCAGCTTAAGAACTTCCAGTTCCAGCAGGTCAAAAACTGTGTCTGGGATGCCACTGAGCATAAAAAGATGCAGCTCTAATTTTTCTTGAGAGTTCTTAGTGATCCTTTGCCGGAGCTTGTCCAAAGTCCACTCATTGTTAAGGTTAAGCTGACGAAGTTTATTCTCACTAACTTCTGATAGAAACACTGCAAAGCGCTTGGAATAGAGAGGATCATACTGATCAATCATGTGTAACATGAAGGCAAAATCATTTTTAACATCTGGAATGTCACTGTAGCTGCTCTCTTCTCTGATGGATTCAAATGAGTACTTTTTGAGGGAACGCCGAAGCATCCAGCTGAGGGTATACACACATATCATTCCATACACAACAACAAGACTTATATAAAAGCATGCTAATATCTTGAAAAGAGTGGCAAGGGGATGGGCACAATTGAACATCTGGTAGCCAGTAAGATTCTCAATGTCCACACTACAATCCACACTGAACTCAATATTGTGAACATAATATCCAGTGTAACATATAATGAGGATAAATTTTACAACCTTAATAATGGTCTGTCGAATATAAAGTCTGTAAACTATATCACTTTCCTCAACATGAAGCCTAAATTTTTTTACTTTTTCAAACAAGGCCTTTGCTTGCTCACCCTCCTTTTTATCAAGTACTCCGGTTTCAGAGTGATCAACTATTCCTTGCTCAAACCGAGATTTTGTTGCTGAGAGCATTGGTACACTTGCCTCCACATCTTCACTCACATAAGATGCCTTTTTATCGATGGAACCGTTCATCTTCCCCAGAGCTTTAGGGTCGCTCTCCTCAACCACTGTCTCTGAAAGTGCCCGTGTAGTCCATGGTGAGTCAAAACATTTCAAAAGTATGGAGACAAAATGTTCCAGTTTGGAGCTGGTCCAAGGGAATTTAAACCAAAAGTTACTGCAAGCCAGGAAGATGAGCGTATGCAACAGCACCAAATATGGGAAATACTTAGCGAACCAGTGAAGCTTGTTTTCATAGCACACAGCATCAACATAGTTGTACTGATGTCTGTCAAGGTCATACTGGATTCCTTGTGGCTCAAAGGCTAGCTCTAAATATTTTTGACAAGTTTTGTTTACTACCCATTTGCAGGGTAGGCAGATCATCTTGTCCTGTGTGACTTGCAAAGTTCCCCCAAACACTGCAATCATCAGCATGACCACAGACAGATAGTCTGTAAACACATCCCACCATGGCTTTAAAATGCGATATGCAGGCTGAGTATCCACAAAGTAACGCAGCTCAGTGATGGGAATCATGGTTTTCTGAAATAAAAAGAAAATTCAGTAAAAATCAAACTTTGTAGATTTAGAAAAATTACAATAATTAAAATTGGCATTGCCAG